>NC_059103.1:48652732-48974398 GCF_020740685.1 Jaculus jaculus | reverse complement strand
GTATTCTGAGATCTGGGAAAACCTCCAAGGGAAGTGGGGAAACCCCCTCCCCTCAAGAGGAGGGGGCTGACTGAGGTCTAGCAGCATCCCATAGCTGACAGCAAGGGTGAAGGAAAAGAACTGCCCGGGAGATTAGAGGAGTCTCGACAGAGCACTGCGCCCTGCTGCTTTGTGAAAAGCACCTTGTAATAAGACAACCAAACAAGAAAAGCAGTATAGCTGTGACCCCCTTTGAGAATCCCAAGAGGTGGGAAGGAATCGTCCCTGAACTGTCTACTATTTTCAGACAGGCCACTAGGAAACAAGGGACCCAACCAATGTCAAGTTCAACCCATTTGTCCAGACACGACGCCCCTGCCAAGAACAGCTCTAGAAATGACTAGCCTTCCCACGTGCTCTCCTAGCTTGTTGACAATGGGAGGCTGAGTCTAGTGACAACGTGGCCAACAAACATCTGATTCATGCTCTGAGGACACAGAGCTGCCTGGCCGTGGGAGGCAACAGAAAAATGCAACTTTGTCTTTGGAGACCGGGCCCTTCTTCCCACCCCACCCCACTGCTGAGCCTTTGGCAGGACAGAACTGTTCTCTCCAGCCCTCCGTGTTCTTCACGACTGGATTCGGGGCTGGCCAATGGACAATTTTAAAGCATAAGGTGAGAAGTTTTATCTTTAACACCTGGTAGCTGGTGTGATCTGCCCTGAGCCCCAGCCTGTGGTCTGCAGCACCTGCCAAGTTGTCAGAGCCTGGCAGCCCGGAGTGCAGTAGAACCAGCCTTGTCCAACTGCCTCTCATTCTAACTGCTGCCCATCAACTGCCCACAAGCAACTGCCACCTGTGAGACCTCTGCCCGCACAGCATCACCCCACCACCTCTCCTCCTCTCTGCAGTGTTTCCTGTGGTAACTTCAGGGCTCACTCTAGAGCCAGACTCTCCCATTTTTTTTAAGTTGGTCTAGGAGATGGCTATTATCCTAAGATGTCTTATGTTTTCTCAACACATGAGCCTTTTGAATTCCCCACCACCACTGCCAAGGACATTTGTCCAAAGAAGCTCAGGTTTACCATACCTAGTTCAAAACAAAGGAAGGAAGGAAGGAAGGAAGGAAGGGAGGAAAGGAGGAAGGGAGGAAGGGAGGAAGGGAGGAAGGGAGGAAGGGAGGAAGGAAGGAAGGAAGGAAGGAAGGAAGGAAGGAAGGAAGGAAGGAAGGAAGGAAGGAAGGAGGGAAGGAAGGGAGAATTCCTTGCTTCACAGAACTGCTACAGCTCATGGGACCACCCACCAGATGTCTCAGAGTCTGATCCTGAGTCAGCCCACCCCTTTTACCTCAACACCAAAGTAGTGACATTCAGAATCAAGGTCCAGAAATCTGTCATTTCAAACTTTTCATAGTCAGAATGGGGCTTCTATAGCCAGTGTCCCTGTCCCCACCAAGCACACACAGTCTTCTGGCCTGGGTCCTGCTGTCGGACTATAGGTGATTTCACCTGGACATTATACTCTTTCCTCTCCACAGACAGCTTACTTGAATATGTTACCCACTTTGTCCTCTTTCCTGATCTTCCTCCAACCACTCTTTGCATCTAGGTAGTCCTAGGTTCTCCTATCATGGTTAGTCTCAGATTCATTGCTATACAAGACGCCAGGGAGTGCCTGTTGTCAGAAGTCCTGGATATTTCAGCTTCATCTGAGGATGTGTCTCTGGGGTTACTCAGACCCTCAAGCCCTCTGTTTTAGCACCTGATAGTTCAACGTCTAGCGTACACAATGGGGCTATACAGACACATTTCAACGCTACCCCATCCACAAATCCAAGCTCTGGAGGGGACTGCTAACATTTCTGTGGGACAGACAATGGGAGTCTCAGACTAGAAATAGCCAAGGAGTAGGAAGGGTGAGGAGGAAGCTCTGAAATTTAAAAAACAAGTAAAAGTAGAAAAGACTAAAAGAATAGCCTTCACTACACACACACACACACACACACACACACACACACACACACAGTGGTCTTGGGGGGGTCTTGACTCCCAGATCTCAAGGCCAAAATCACAGCTACAGAACCCTTGGCACTCTTCACGTCTTGTCTGCACTCCTCTGAGCAGCCATTTCATTCTTTTCTCTCTGCAAAGGAACCTCCCTCCCATTGCCTGGCTGCCTCTACCTTCAGCATTTGCATGACGTATGTCCAAAGCCAGCTCAGCAGGGCTGGCATGATGGTTATGACCTCACAGAAATGTCAGCCAGAGCTTCCCACTGTGAGAGAGGCCACCTTCTGAAACAGCCAGCCAAAAGACCGGGCCCAACAGCAGAGCCGGTGTAGACTGTGCAATCTTGTGACGGTTTTAAACAGCTTCCTTGCTCATACTAAACCCTCTCTCTTTCCTGTCTCTGAACTGTTAGGCTCAAGCCCTAACCTCTTTCCACTTCTCTTCTTCCTTCAATTTGGCCTGAAGGGGACCACGATTACAAAAGTCCCTGGAGCGTCTGTCTTGGTCTAGGAAATCAGCTCCCCCTGGCCTCCTCCCTCGTATCTAGCTTGATGCCTGGGACTGGATAGTAGATCGCATGGTGGAGCCAAGCTGTGGCTCGCAGCCCTGGAACCCTCCCAAGCTCTGCTTCATCCTGTTTCCCCCGACAGCACATTCCTGCTGGGCTCCTGAACAGTGGCTCCCATGCTATCTACAGCCACACCCAGCTTCCACACAGAGTACTGCCAAGAACTTTCTTCAGCCATTCCCAACATGTGATGGCAGAAGCTGGAAAGCTTCCAGCGTTCTGTCAAAGCACACTGGGCTCACTGTGTTTCTGATATGGGTGGCCTGGTCTCTGATCTACAGTTAGCCTGGGCCAAGGTGGCAGATTTGGCATTTCTTGTATCTGTGAGAAGTACAGGATGTCTGTCCCCCGTTTCCCCACTTCAGGCCCAGGAAGGCATATATTTCTAAAACTGCAGCCTGCTTGAGATGCTATAATGATGCCTCACACACACATCATAGCTAAACCTGTCAGCTTTGCTCATGACAAGTACTGATCTTAACCTGAGGACACATTCCAGTGGGGACGAAACAATAAAATGGTACAATAGAATGCCCTGTCTGGAAAAAAATCAACTAAGTTTCTATTTGGAGACCTCATCTTCCCCAGATTAGGCAAATTGTTCAACCAGATCCATCCCCAGATTAAGCTGGTAAACCAAGATGTCATGAGAAAGTTTTTCCCTGGGGAGATGCAAACACATGTCTATTCACCCCCAGAGAGGGGCACAGGCAACAAACCAAAGCACAATTGCACCAGAGCCAGTTTGGTGAAACCGGTGCATTCTTTTGGATTATGCGCAGGACAAGGTGAAGAGTCGCTTGCAGGAGCATCAGCTCGGGGAAGCTACCTCTGCGCAGCTCCCAGCACAACCTGCAGGCGGCTCAGTTGGTTGGAGTCTCTTCCCCAGCCCCAAACAGTTGTCTACCCTTTGTATGTTTAGGGAACGGTGTGGCAACTTTCGAAGTTTGGAAAAGTGCTATACAATGCTGTCCAGGGTCTGCCCCTCAGCAGTTATTCACTTGTCTTCTAACCCTGGAGAGTGGCCGAGTGACCTTTTAAGTTTCAGTTCTCCCAGGCGTCTTGACCTCCTGACTCTTCTATCTATCCTCTCTTCAGAAGAGGGAATTCAAAAGAATGTGCTGTATTACACAAGACCTCCAGCAGGTATAGAGAGATAAAAGGCCCTGCTAGCTAGCATTTGCTAATTTCCCTGCTATAAATTCTCCCATTATGAGTCGAGTCTCCAAATACTTACCAATATAATGTCACTAAACAGTGTGTGTGACTAGGGAAACGTGGTGGCATTTTATAAGCACTCACAACCTCTGGGATGCTTGTTCCATTCTCAATCCCCTTCCTTTGGGTGGTGTCCTTACTACTTAGAAGATACAAGTAAGCAGCTTCCAGCATAGGAGCTACTTAACCCTGAGTTCCCCCATCCAAGGGGACTTTCCTCGTGCACAGATGTGAGGCTGCCCAAGTCTGATGAATTGTTGGTGTTTCTGTAACACAGGCTGTCAGTGGGCCCACCCTGATCTCCTCGTCTCTCCCTCCGGTCCTGCTGCTCTGTTGGTTCCCTACTCTGGAAGCAACTAGTTGGGAATTCGAGTCTCTCTGGGGAAGGGAGGTGAGCACGGGCTATGGTGGGTCTCTGAATCCTCCTCTGCTTCGTTAACGTTTTATCTGTGGAGTCTGCTCTTCCTTGGGGATCAGCGTGACTAAAAGATCTCTTGATTGACTCATTCACTTGGCAAGACACTGGGTGGCCCAGAGGCTGAGGGGAAGTAACCACACTTCTCCTTCCACAGAGCTTCCACTGGATCCCACTTCTTTACTGCTAGCCATTGAGCTGTGTCAGAGGACACTTTAGGAAAAGGGTTCCCAAGCAAGGGAAGGACACTTGCAAAGGCCCAGGGGCCAGAAAGGAGCCCAGTGTCTAAGGAACAGAGGGAAACCCCCATGAGTAAGCAACACCTGGGACAAAGGGAAGGGGCAGGAGTCAGAGCTGAAGGCAGAAGCCAAGTAACACAGGACATATAGACAAGACAAGGAGAGATGGCGTTTACTTCAATCACAAAGGGAAAACACTGCAACATAAACAAGTTGATATAACTGTATTTTTTTTAAATATTTTACTTATGAGAGAGAATGCGCATGCCAGGGCCTCTAGCCACTGCATATGAACTCCAGACACATGTGCCCCCCTTGTGCATCTGGCTTATGTGGGTCCTGGGGAATTGAACAAGGGTCCTTAGACTATGTGGGCAAATGCTGTAACCACTAAGCCATTTCCCCAGTCCCCTGTATTTCTTTTTCTTTTTTTTTTTTTAATTACTGAAGCCACTTTGTAGTGGAAGTAGGGAGATTATTTAGGCTTCGTACAAAAACAAAAGTACAAGAAAGTAACAAGTTCAGTGATTTCTAAGGCAATAGAGATGAAAGTACTTAAACACTACATGTAGAAGTGGCAGGCAATGGATGCTGGTCTGATATGGAGCATGAAAATGAGAAGTAAAGGCGGTTGAAGTGTTGGACTTGAGGCACGGACCACCAACTCCTCATATGAGCTGGGGAAAAGAGCGGAAAAGAAACCAACCGTGTGGGGCTGGGGGTGGGGGAGGGTATATTTAAATGAAATAACCGGTAGACATCTAATGAAGATGCCTAGTCATTAATCATAAAATGGTGGAACATCAGAGGAATAGTCAAGGGCCAGATGGAAACCTGAGAGTTATGAACACAGAGATAGGATTTCCATCAAGGACTGAAATGTAAAACACAGCTTTAAGCCACAGAATAGAAGAGAGCTCAAAGTTGAGCTTCGGGACTCATGTCTGCTAAGAAATGAAGTAAAAGCAGTGGAGAACCACCCTGGGAAACAGAAAGGGCAAGCAGAAAAAGAGAAGGTGGTTCAGGAGAAGGCAATCCCAAGGACATGACATGAACAAGTTCTAAGGACGGGATCAGACGTAGTGGCTGAGCTCAAGAAAGCTACAGAAATGCCCGCCAGCCTTGATAGGTGGTTGATACATGTTGATCATGACACAAGCTGCCCGTGGAGATGGCTGGCGGAAGGAAGTTGTAAAGAGGGAAGAATGGGACCAGAATTCCTTCCAGGGAAGATTCAGTAGAAATCAAGGACTTTGTGTTACAAGCAAAGGGAGAATGACAGGGAGGGGTACCCTAAGCAGACGGGAAGAGACTGGCCTTTAATTGAGACACAAGTGCCTGCCACTTGTAAGAAGAAGCCAGGCGATAGAGATGAGAATGGACTGCTGTATTTGTTTGTTATTGTTCCTAATTTCCTGGTAAGGAACCAAACAAGATCATAAACAATACAAAGGCTCTTATGTAAGAAAGGATTTGTAGGCATGGCAAGTTCTTACAGAATTGAGACCCCCAATTCCATCAAGGACAAACATGCTGCAGAAATGCACAGATGACTGGAAGCTGTCCTGGAGAGGCCACAGTCATTCACTGCCAGCAGAAGGGCTGGAGAGATGGCTCAGCGGTTAAGGCACTTGCCTGCAACACCTAATGACCCAGGCTCGATTCCCCAGGACCTACGTAAAACCAAATGCACAAAATGGTACATATATCTGGAGTCTGTTTGCAGCAGCTGGAGGCGCTGGCATGCCTATTCTTTCTGTCTGTCTCTCTTCTCTCTCCCTACACCATACCATGTGAGCTTTATCAACTCCTGGCTAGGATGGATGGTTCCTGCTGGGTAGCACAATAGCTCTCACTCTTTTGCGGATTCAGACTGCATAGGGGGAGGGGTACTGCAATCTAGGAAGGCTCACAGGGAGCAAATCCCAGAAGGCCACCTGAGTCATAGGGGGTTCGTACCTGAAGGGAAGCTTCTTCTTGTGATAAAGGGGGTCTGAGGAACACTAGAGAACATGTCTTTGTGACACCCCTCTTTGTGATGCCGGTGGTGGTAGGCTTCTTAAACATAGAATTGGAACACCTGGCTTGTGCTACTACAAAAAAGCCTTAAATGAAACTGGGCGTGGTGGCGCACACCTTTAATCCCAGCACTCGGTAGGCAGAGGTGGGAGGATTGCCATGAGTTAGAGGCTACCCTGAGACTACTCAGTGAATTCCAGGTTAGCCTGGGGTAGAGTGAGTCCCTACCTCAAAACCAAAATAAAAATTAAAGTAAATAGCCCTAAATGCAATGCCCTGGAATAGCAGAGCTATTGGACAGGAACTAGGTCAAGTCAGGGATGCAGTCCTAGGAAACTGGTAAAGTGCTTGCCCATGCAAGCATGAAGACCTGAGGATGGATGCCCAATGTCTGTGTAAACACTAGCCATGGTAGTGTGGTCCTGTAATCCCAGTGCTGTGGAGGAAGAAAAACAAAGATCCCTGGGAGCTAATGACTTGCGAACCTAACCAAATCAGTTACCTGAATCAGAAGTTCAGTGAGAGAACCTGTCTCAACAAATAAGGTGGATGCCAATCATGGTGGCGCACGCCTTTAATCACAGCACCAGGGAGGCTGAGATAGGAGGATAGTTGTGAGTTCAAGGCCAGCCTGGGACTACAAAGTGAGTTCCAGGTCAGCCTGGGCTACACAGCGAGACCCTACCTTGAAAAACCAAAAATAAATAAGGTGGGCAGCAACTATAGAACATATCCAGTGTCAATCTGTGACCATACAGGCATCTGAGCACACACACACGTGTGCCCACATGCATATGAATATGCATACACGCATGTACACAAACTTGTTCAAAGACTTTTAACCTCTGCTGTCTTCCCCAAGCCCCATCAGAATGAAATATACCTAAAAAGAGAAAAAAATAATGTGGCAGAAAAAGAAACTTTTGCAAGGGAAAAAGCAGGATTGATTTTAATAAAGCAAGTGTGCGAGACCTGGGAAAATCAGAGACACATTCAGTTTCACGTCTTCAGACTCCCAAAGACTCGCAAAGATGTAAGACACCGTGAAAAAATTAAAAATTATTAAAGAAAACCAAGTTTTTAAACAAGGATTTTACCTCCTTTCTCTGTTGGCAAAAGTCTACTGACACAGGACACAGGACTGTGACTAGTTATAGCCACCCATCGTGAGGTCCCTCCCACCTTTAAGAGGAGCTTCCCCTCTTCACATGTCTCAGACTTGGACTTTTAACAGTTTTATTTTTCTCTGTTCCCAAAGAAACCCATTTTTTATAAAACGTTCTGGGTTTAAGCCCAATCAGTATGCTCTCTTTGCTGAAATTCACAACCCAAAGCATAAAATTGTAAGAACTTCCTCAATTCAGGGTTCAGAATTTGGACTTGTGCCCTCTGAACCAGGCTGCATCCTAAATGGAACGAGCTTTCTGGACATTCCCAATGTCTTGCCTTATCTTCCCTGCAACAGTAACACAGCAGGTTTGACAGCAGATCTAAAAATGTACATTGAGGGCTTAAAGAAAAAACTCCGGGGCTAGAGAGATGGCTTTGCAGTTAAAGCGCGTACCTCCAAACCAAAAGGACCCATGTTCAATTCTAAGGACCCTCATAAACCAAATACACAAGGTGGCACATGCATCTGGAGTTCGTTTGCAATGGCTAGAGGCCCTAGCGCACCCATCCTTTCTCTCTCTCTCTCTCTCTCCTTCTCTCTAATAAATATTAAAAAAAAAAAAATTTGAGGGCTGGAGAGATGGCTTAGCGGTTAAGCGCTTGCCTGTGAAGCCTAAGGACCCCGGTTCGAGGCTCGGTTCCCCAGGTCCCACGTTAGCCAGATGCACAAGGGGGCGCACGCGTCTGGAGTTCGTTTGCAGAGGCTGGAGGCCCTGGCGCGCCCATTCTCTCTCTCTCCCTCTATCTGTCTTTCTCTCTGTGTCTGTCGCTCTCAAATAAATAAATAAAAATTTAAAAAAAAAAAAAAACTTGATTTGGAGGGATGGAGATATGACTCAGCAGTTATGGCACTTTCCTACAAAGCCTAATGACCCAAATTCAATTCCTCAGTACCCACATAAAGCCAGGTGCACAAAGGGGTCCCTGCATCTAAAGTTTGTTTGCAATGAGTAGCCCAAGGCCCTGGTGCACCCATTCTTTCTGTCTCCTCTCTCTCTCTCTCTCTCTCTCTCTCTCTCTCTCTCTCTCTCTCTCTCTCTCTCTCTCTCTCTCTCTCTCTCTCTCTCTCTCTCCCTCTCTCCCTCTCTCTCTCTCTCTCTCTCCTTCTACACAAATAAAAAGTTTAAAAAAAAAACTTAGAAAAATGACGTAGACATCTGCTATCTCCTTTCCCACTGCGCATGGCTGCATATCTGCCCCTCACCCTTGAAGGTGGGGCACTGGAGTCACAAACTCAGAGGGTAAATAAGGACGCCTGAACTGAGAGACGGGGCGGCCCGAAGGGGGAGACTGGGGAGTGTGGTCAGAGGAGCATAAAGGTTTTTAGGGCAACGAACTAACTCCTCCGCGTGCCACTAACTACAGTGGAGGGTATGGACCATATGCTTGTCCCAGCTCATGGAATGTACAGTGTCTACAGTGAGCCCTGATGTAAACTCTGTACTCTGAGGCTGTGGCACCTAAAATAGGGAGGTTAACTAAGAGGTTACACGCACTGAATGATGGGACCCTCCGCCTCAGCCCCCGGCCCAGCCATCAGACTTGCTGGAAGAAACCTCAAACTCTGATTCTGGTAACAAAAAATATGGACAAAAGTTTTTCGAGGAAATTTGGTGCGCTAGAAGAACAATCCCCATACTGCTTAGCTAGAGAGGCCCTTCTTGCCAGGGATGCATTGCTTCCCCCGGAAGGAAGACGCTACAGCTGAGCATTATTGCCCGTGTGTTCAGAGCTTCAACAAGCTTAGCCATATCGGATCATTTGTGTGCCAAGACACAGGCTGAAAGATCCATAAAAAGAAACTAGGAACAAATTCAAAAACTAAGAACATTTCAAAAGACTCTAAGAATATTCTCACAGAGCCAAGGAAAAGCATAAACTCACTGGCTGTGAGAATGATTTTATAAATGAAAAGAAGTTGTAGCAAATTAAGGGTTTGACAAAAGATTTATTTCAACCTCACTAGTCGTTAGAGGGACGCAACGAGAAACCATGTCACATCCACTAGAATGGCAATAATCAAAATGACAAGTATCATTGAGAAAACAGAGAAATTGGAACTGGTAGGAATGTCAAATGGTAAGAATAGAGTTTTTTTTTTTTTTTAATTTTTATTTATTTACTTTTTTCAGGGTAGGGCCTGGCTCTCGCCCACGCTGACCTGGAATTCACTATGTAGTCTCAGGATAGCCCCGAACTCACGGCGATCCTCCTACCTCTGCCTCCCCAGTGCTGCTGGGATTAAAGGCGTGCGCCACCTCACCAGGCACAAGTTTAAAAAAAAAAATAACATGAAAAAATGTCCAAGAGAAATAGAAATATATCCACTCAAAAGTTTGCACATAAACATTCCTATAGCAGTATTCACAATAGCCGGGAAGTGAAAACAATGTGTACGCCCATCAACCGCTGAAGAGATGAAGTGCAGCTCTGTAGAACCAGTTACTCCCTCAATATTACTGGGACAAAATGCTCAAGCAGACGCAGCTTAAGGAAGGGGTTTATGTTCAGCTGACAGTTTGAGGGGAAGTCTATCATGGGGAAGAGAGCATGACAGGAGCGGACACCTGCTGTCACTTCTCCATGTCAGCAGGACAGAAACAGCAAGAGTCAGAACATCCAGTGGTGCTTGGACTATTTGGCCTCAAGTCCCACCCCGGTGACACACTTCCTCCAGCACAGCTCCACCTCCTTGAAGTTTCCACAGCTTTCCCAAACAGTGCCAGTTATTGGTGATCAAGTATTCAAACACGTGAGGCTATAGGGACATTCTACATTGAAACCACTGCAGTCTCTAAGCAATGAGATCTTATTTTGCTATCCAGAGGGATGACATACTGCTGCATGCTCTAACACAGATGAACCTTCAAAACTTTCTAAGTGTGGGGCTGGGGAGATGGCTTGGCCAAAGGGTCCAGGTTTGATTCCCCAGGACCCACGTAAAGCCCGATGCACAAGAGGCACATGTGTCTGGAGTTTGCAGCAGCTACAGGCCCTGGTGTGCCCATTCTCTGTGTGTCTGTCTCTCTTCTATCTCTCTCTGCTTACAAATAAATAAATAAAAAGAAACTTGATAAATGAAGGCAAGTGGATCCTGAAAGACCACATAAATCTACGATTCCACTTGTATGAAGCATAGAGACATAAAGTGAACCTGGGTAAATAAGGAGTTAGATAAAAGGCAAACTATATATGCTATATGCTATATGCTATATGCTATATGCTATATGCTATATACTATATACTATATACTATATACTATATACTATATACTATATACTATATACTAATACGTAGGCTTCCTGGTTAGGAAGATAGTTGTGTATGAGGGAACCTGTCCAACACAGTCAGGGCCCTGCGTTAAAGCAAACCTAAGCTGTCTGACATGAAGGTCCTAGGCTAAGGGAGAGGTCGCAGCAGCCTGAACTACTGCTGGTCATATCTCCTGGGGAGCTCCTCCCCCATTCTCAGAGGTTTCAGTGAGCCAGGATCCATTCTTGGGGGTCACAGTGAGCCTGGACCCCAGGACAAAAATCTCAACCCCGAGATCAGCAGGTAGTAAGGCCACCCTCTCTCCAAGCATGGGATACCTGGACATTCAGATGAGATTTAGGCTTTGCCCATAACCCTGTGGCCTTTGACCAGTTGCCTAGGAAAATCCTTACATGGTACCAGCCAGCACCTTTTCACAGCCCATCAGCCTGCCATTGCCTACTTGCTGGAATGTAGGTCCCCATCAGCAAGCAACCTTGTACATCCAATCCGCTTGGGACACTCTTCCCACCCTCAACTGCTTATAAGCCCATTTCCCTGACAAACGGAGAGAGCTGTTCACCGAAACTGTCTCCTGAGAGTCATTCTCAAGTGCTCACCATGGTTGCCTGGGACGCCTTCGGGGGAACCCTGGCCTGACCCAGAGGAGGGACCCAGGGCCCCACAGGAACCGAGGAAACTTACAGCTGTATCTCGGTACTGTGTCTCCTGATAGTCCAGTTGCCCCTTTGCGGTTAAACATCTTCGAAACTGAAACTGTGTTCTCCAATACAATATCAGAAACTAAGACGCCAGGCACTTTTATAATTGCCACATATCACTTCACATATCACTTACATTGTGGTATTGACTCCTTGTGAGCTGTGAGCTTTTCAAGAGACTCATGGGAAGAAATAACCTCAAAGAGAGACCCAGTCTGCCAGGAGTTACCTTCATGTCTATGACACCCTCATAAGTACTCTTAAAAACATAAAACTCCACAATGCAGAGTCCACTGCTGCTACCTTCCCGAGGAGATAACCTGTCCTAAATTTTTTGGATCTAACAGTGGGGGAAAACAATGACCAGAAACACCTCGCCATGTCATATACTATGAAATTTCCCTCGTGCTGATTGATGACCACAAAGGGTTTCTGAGGAGCACTTCGTGACCCTCATCTTTGTGATGTCAGTGATGGAAGGATTCATAGAACTGGAACACCTGCCTTGTGTTACTGCAAAAAGCCTTCAATGCAATGCCCTGGAATATCAGAGCTATTGGGCAGGAATTAGGTCGAGTCAGGGATGGAGTTCTAGAAAGCGGGGCCACAGGGGCTAAGGAGATAGTTCAACTGGTAAAGTTCTCACCTGTGCAAGCATGAAGACCTGAGTTTGGATCCCCAGCATCTGCTTAAACTGTGTCTCCTGGCTAGAACCCTTCTAGAAAACAAGAACCCAGGACAGAGAATCCTTCAACAAGTAACAAATGAATTGTGATTGCCAGAGGGGGAGGGAGGGTTGGTGGGATAGAAATAAGATGACAGCTAAGGGGGAGGGGTTCTTTGGAGAGTGTCAAGAATGCAATTGGAGGGCTGGAGAGATGGCTTAGCGGTTAAGCGCTTGCCTGTGAAGCCTAAGGACCCCGGTTCGCGGCTCGGTTCCCCAGGTCCCATGTTAGCCAGATGCACAAGGAGGCGCACGCGTCTGGAGTTCGTTTGCAGAGGCTGGAAGCCCTGGCGCGCCCATTCTCTCTCTCTCTCTCCCTCTATCTGTCTTTCTCTCTGTGTCTGTCGCTCTCAAATAACTAAATAAAAAAATGAGCAAAAAATTTTAAAAAAAGAATGCAATTGGAAAGTTGCGGTACATGCACAGCTAGTGAGTATCCTAAAAACCCACTGACTCCCCAGTATCCACATAAAGCCAGATGCACAAAGTGGCACATATATCTGGAGTTCATTTACACTGGCAAGAGACCCTGGCATGCCACTCAAAAAGTTTGTTGTTTTAAAAGTTTAGTTGTTTTAAAAACAACTAAATATTGGGCTGGAGGGATGGCTTAGTAGTTAAGGCACTAGCCTGCCAAGTGAAAGGACCCAGGTTCAATTCCCCAGGACCCATGTAAGCCACATGCATGCTTCTGGAGTTCATTTGCAGTGGCTGGAGGCCTCGGAGTACCCTCTCTCTCTCCCTGTCTCTCTCTTGCTTTCCGTGTGTGTGTGTGTGTGTGTGTGTGTGTGTGTGTGTGTGTGTGTCTGCCTCTTTCTCTCACATAAAAACAAAATATTTAAAAATTAAATGTTTGCTTAATTCTTTATAATTTCTAAAGGAGCTAGAAACATACCTCTCAGGTATAGCACTTGCCCAGCATGGTCAAAGTCTTGGGGTTTGATATTTCTTGGGGTTTTGATATATCTAATCTAGAATACTAAATCTAGACGAATTAGCAATTTAAGAATAGTAGGGAGATAATTTTCAGCATGCATGTCTTCAAAACATGTACTTCAAATACACTTAAGTAGTCATGTAGGGAGAATATCTCTCACAAGATAAAGGAGGAAAAACAAGAAAAATTCTTAGCATCCAGAAAGTAAGGGGTGTTATTTACAAGACAGGTGATGCCGTGTGTAATAGTTAATCTGTAGTTCTGTAGTTATCAAGCGACAGGATTTAGAAACAACACAGAAATAAATCTTTGGGCATCTCTGTAAGAGACTGTGTAGATGAGGTTATTTGAGGTGGAAGGATTTGGAATTTGTTTGCAGTGGCAGGAAACCCTGGTGTGCCCACATTCACTCACTGTTTCTCTCTGTGTGTCTCTTAAATAAATAAATATATGTATAATTTGAGGGCTGGAGAAATGGCTTAGTGGTTAAGGCACTTACCTACAATGCCTAAGGATTCATGTTTGACTCTCCAGGCCCCACAAAAGCCAGACACACAAAGCAACACAACCATGCAAGGTTGCACATGCGCACAAGGAGGCACACACACGTGTGCAGTGGCCGGAGGCCCTGGCGTAACACTTACCTCTCCCTGTCTCACTCGCTCTCACTCTCTCGCATTAAAAAAAAAGAGGCCACTCTGTTGGCTTTATGCCACCAAAAAAAAAAAAAGAATCTTGTCACTGCAACAAGGAAATTTAACACACAATGCAATATGGTACTGGTGCACCAAGATATTTACCCAAATGAATTGCAAAATTATGTCCACACAAACGTGCACACCTTCTCAGAAGGCAGAAGCAGGAGGATCGCTGTGAGTTCGAGGCCAGTCTAGGACTACAGAGTGAGTTCCAGATGAGCCTGCACTAGAGTGAGACCCTATCTCATAAAAAAAAAAAGAAAGAAAGAAAAAGAGAGAGAGAGAAGGAAGGAAGGAAGGAAAGAAAGGGTGAATACAGATATTTATAGCAGTTTTAGTCATAACTGCCAAATTTTGGAAGCAAAAAACATGTGTTTCAATTGGCTAACAAACTGAATATCTTTCATTACCAACAAGAAATACACTGTCAAGCCATGAAGAAGACATGGGAGTTAATAATGCTAATTGCTGAGTGAAAGAAGCCCATCTGGAATGGCTGTACACGGTATGATTTCAACTGGATGGCATTCTGGAAAGAGCCAAACTGTGGAGATTATAACAAGATCAGTGGCTTCCAGGGACTGGGGTGTGGTGGGGAGAGCACAGAAATTTTTAGGGCAGTAAACTAACTACTCTGCATGCCACTATAGGGGAGCATACAGACCATATGTTTGTCCCAGCTCATGGAATGTACAACACCAACAGTGAACCCTGATGTAAAGTCTTTACTCTAAAGCATAAATGCCCATGCAGGTAAATCACTTATAACAGGTACAGGAGTGGGGTGGGGTGGGGGGCAAAGAAGAGGCTATAGGTGGAGGAACATGGAGTATTTTTGAGATCTCTATACTTTCCACTCAATTTCTGTACAAAACTAAAAGTATTCTAAAAAAAAAAAAAAAAAAAAAACATGGTCTGTTTTTAAAACTTTAATTCATTCAACCAGTAACATACAACCCTTACCAACATTTCCTAAAAAATCATCAGAATGCCAGGTGTGATGGTGCACGCCTTTAATCCCAGCACTCGGGAGGCAGAGGTAGGAGGATTGCTGTGAGTTCAAGGCCACCCTGAGATTACATAGTGAATTTCAGGTCAGCCTGAGCTAGAGTGAGACCTAACCTTGAAAAACAAAAGAAAAAAAATTAAAAAATTAAAAATCATCAGAATGAATATTAAAAAAATATATGGTGCTGGAGAGATGGCTCAGAGATTGAGGTACTTGCCTGCAAACCCTGTTGACCTGGGTTCAATTCCCCAGCACCCACGTAAAACCAGATGACAAAGTGGATATGCATCTGGAGTTTGCAGTGCCTTGAGGCCCTGTTCACCCATTCTCTTTCTCTTTCTGTCTCTCTCTGCTTGCAAATAAATAAAAATAAATTCTTAGGGCTGGAGATATGGCTCAGCAGTTACGTTCTTGCCTGCAAAGTCAAAGGACCCAGGTTTGATTCCCCAGTACCCACATAAAGCCAGATGCACAAGGTGTGGTGCATGAGTCTGGAGTACATTTACAGTGGCTGAAGGCCCTGGAGTACCCATTTTCTCTCTCTCTACCCCCCCCTTTCAAGTAAATAAATATAAATAAAATATAAACAAAAAATAAATTCTTAAGAAAAAATAATGCATGTCTAAACCGGGCATGGTGGAACATGCCTGTAGTACTAGCTTTTTAGAAATTGAGTCAGGAGGATGACAAGTTATAGCCAAGCCTCGACATAACAAGACCCTGTCTCCAAAAACAGAGGGTGGGGCCTATGATAAAATGTTACGTAGTAATTTAGTGTTTTCAAAAGTTATGTAATAAAAGGGGAATAAAGGTCCAAAAACTAACCCCGAGATGTTGAAATGAGATGAGGTGTGAGAGATGAGATGAGCAGTATTCCCAGTGAGGGGAGAGCCCCAGCTCCATCCACCGAACAGGCTGGTAGAGCAACTCACCCAGACAGAAGAGACCAGCCAACCACAGTCACCTCCAAAGCAGATAATGTAGACAAGATCCATGTGCTCAGCCGCGTTCAGAGGCGACGTTCGCGTCGCTGAAGGGGGGAGGTGCAGGATGTCCAATGTAACTAGCAATGAGAACACAGAGAACGAAGGTAGAGAGAAAGCAGAGCTTTCTTCAGAGGGAGTGCAGCTCTGCACAGAGAGGGAGGATGTGGCCAGATTATACGCAGTGGATCAACTGTGAACAGCATTTATCAAGTCACCATGACACTCAATACTGACCTACACGAAATCTCAGTAAAACTCCACTGGAGTTTCTGAGGGGACCTGAAGAGCGACTATGGAAAGGAAGGGTAAGGACTATTAAGCAGGAGAGAGCAAAGGTGGTAATGAGAGAAATTCCCATCTTGCTTGATGGAAGGCCCACAGTGAGGCCTGAAACTGAACAGCAAGAAGAGAAGTAAATGTTTATATTCTCAAAATATAAATTTAAAAAATTTAAGGCAGGAGCTGGAGAGACGACTCAAGCAGCTAAGCCTAAACATCCAGGCTTGACTCCCTGGTACCCACGAAAAACCAGAAGTACAAAGGGGTGTGTGCGAGCTGGAGGGATGGTTTAGCAATTAAGATGCTTGCCTGCAAAGCCAAAGGACCCAGGTTCAATTCCCCAGGAACCACATAAGCCAGATGCACAAGGTGGCCCATGTGTCTGGAGTTTGTTTGCAGTGGCTGGAAGCCCTGGTGAGCCCATTCTATCTGCCTTTCTGTCTATCTGTATGTTTCTCTCTCTCTCTCTCTCTCTTTCTCTCTCAAAATAAAAAATTTTTTAAATGGGGCACATGTATCTGGAGTTCATATGCAACATCTGGAGGCCCTGGCACACCCATTCTCTGTGTCTCTCCTCTCTCTCTCTCTCTCTCTCTCTCTCCCTCTGTTTGCAAATAAATAAAATTGGGGGGGGGTGGAGCTGGAGAGATGCCTTAGCACTTAAGACACTTGCCTGCAAAGTCTAAGGACCCATGTACAACTCTCCAGATGCCATGTTAGCCAGATGCGCAAAGGTGAGGCACAGGACAAGGCCGCACATGCCCACTAGGTGGCGCAAGCATCTGGTGTATCACTGCAGTGGCTATGACCCTGGCGCACCAATTCTCTCTTCCTCTCAGACCCTCTCCCTCTCTAAAATAAAAAAAAAATTAAATTAAGTTAAAGCAAAGGAAGTTAAAATCTGATGCCTTCTGAGAGTAAGAAATGAGTATGGAGACCCTGTTTTGTGGGGCTTGAGGTTTTGTTTTCGGTAGGCTTATTATTGGGGGAAGGGGATTGGAATAACTTGTGTGTTTCTGAAACAGGTTCTGAAAACGGATGTCAGCAGGGGATTTTGTTTGTTTTGTAGTGCTTGGAATTAAAATCAGGACCTTTCACATTCCAGGCAAGTGCTGTAGCACTGCGTTACACCTTTTAGCCCTTGCATCAGTTGTTTTCAAAAACATTCGAGAAACCTTTCCTTCTAAGTGATGTATCCAACTTTGACCTAATGAAACTGCAAGAAATGAAGTTTCTGAAAACTGATGTGCCAAACATAGCTGATGTCATAGTCGATAACAACAGAGGTTTGCTGAGTGCCTATCATATGCTTAGGCACTGTCAGTGATGAAAATTACTGGCAGGGCTGCAGAGATGGCTTAGCAGTTAAGCGCTTACCTAAGTAGCCTAAGGATCCCGGTTCGAGGCTCGATTCCCCAGGACCCACGTTAGCCAGATTCACAAGGGGGCACATGCGTCTGGAGTTCGTTTGCAGTGGCTGGAGGCCCTGGTGTGCCCATTCTCTCTCTCTCTCTCTCTCTCTCTCTCTCTCTCTCTCTCTCTCTATATATATATATATATATATATATATATATATATATATATATATATATATATATAATCTGCCTCTTTCTCTCTCTGTTGCTCTCAAATAAATAAATCAAAATAATGGCAAAAAATTTTTTTAAAAAGAAAATTACTGGTGAACACACAGGCACGCCTTTCCAAAACACAGGCACACACATCATCCACATGTGGGCAAGATCATCCAGCTGTTCTTTCTGTCGATGCCTGCTACGGACTCACAGCAGAAGCCCAGCATGGATATAAGATACACACTCCCATGTATGGAAGCAGAGACTCAAATATTGTTCCAGGCATGGAGGGATTGCTCAGTGCCTACAAAGCCTAATGACCCATGTTTGATGCCCCAGTACCCACATAAATCTAGATGCAGGAAGTGGTGCATGCACCTGGAGTCTGGTTGCAGTGGCTGATGCACCCATGCTCTCTGCCTGTCTCTCTTCTATCTCTCTCTGCTTGCAAGTAAAGCATGCATCTATGCATGTTCTTTTATGCTGGTGCTTTCATTTCTACATGTCTCATTCTATCCATCCACCCCAACCGGAAGAAGGTTGCCAAACCATGAGGTACTATTTGTGGTCATAAGACATTATTCACAGTAGCTGACTGAGATAGGGAATCAACCTGGGCATCTGTCAATAGATGAACGACTAGGGTGAAAGTGATAGCGTGCACATAATAGAAAATTACATATTCCAATTTGTTTCTGTGATGGTAACATGCAAGTTCTTAAGCATGTGAATTTAGGATGAAAGCCTTAAGTCAGAGAGAGAGAGAGGACAATTCTCATAGCAGAAACCTGTCGGTGGCTGTGAGGCAGTTGGGTTCAAGCCAGTCAGTTTCAACACTGTGACTGGCAACTAGAAACCATGCATTTGCAATCCTCGCAGCACAGAAGGCTTTCTCACTTAGAAAAGTCTTGAGCTGCAGCCTTGGCTCAGCAGTTAAAGGCAAAGTCTGGGGTGTGTTCTGCAGTGGCAGGAGGCCCTGGCACACCTATACTCACTCTCTTTCTCTACTTCTTTGTCTCTCTCTCTCTCTCTCTCTCTCTCTCTCTAAATAAAAATATTTTGTTTAGGGCTGGAGAGATGACTTCATGGTCAAGACTCTTGCATGCAAAGCCAAAGGACCCAGGTTTGATTACCCAGTACCCACATAAGCCAGATTCAAAAAGTGGCACATGCTTCTGGAGTTTGTTTGCACTGGCTAGAGACCCTGGCACATGCCCATTCATTCTCTATCAAGTAAATAAACATTTAAAAAAAATTTTTTGATTTTTTTAAAAAAGAAAAGTTGGAGCTGGACATGGTGACACACACCTTTAATCCCAGCACTTGGGAGGCAGAGATAGGAGGATCATTGGGAGTTCTAGGCCACCCTGAGACTACAGTGAGTTCCAGGTCAGCCTGGGCTAGAATGAGACCCTACCTTGGAAAAAAAAAAAGGTTGGGCTGGAGAAATGGCTTAGCATTTAAGGTACTTGCCTGCAAAGCCCTAAGGACCTGGATTCGCTTCCCCAGAACCCACGTAAGCCAGATGCATAAGGTGGTGCATGAGTCTGAAGCTCATTTGTAGTGGCTAGAGGCCCTGGTACATGCCCATTCATTCTCTCTTTCTTTCTCTCTCTCTCTCATAAATAAAAAAGAGAGAATGGGCGTGCCAGGGCCTCCAGACACTGCAAATGAACTCCAGACACGTGCGCCCCCTTGTGCATCTGGCTAATGTGGGTCCTGGGGAATCGAGCCTCAACCAGGGGTCCTTAGGCTTCACAGGCAAGCGCTTAACCACTAAGCAATCTCTCCAGCTCCTAAAACAAATATTTTTAAAAGAGTAAAGTTCTATTAGTCTGAGGAAATATAACTCAATCAGCAAAGTTCTTGTGCACATTCACCTGGAGTTCGATTGCAATGGCTGGAGGTCCTGGTGCACCAATTCTCTCTCTCTCTCATAAAAAGGGCCTGTCTGTTGGGCTTTCCTTAAAAAAATGTAAAAAAGATATAAACGTATCTGGGGTTGGCAATGTGCACCAGCAGTTCAAGATGACTGTTATAAAATGTATACCCAAAAACAGGTCAGGCATTGTGGCGCCCACCTTTGATCCCATCACTTGGGAAGCAGAGGTAGGAAGATTGCCATGAGTTGGAGGCCACCCTGAGACCCTGAGACTACATAGTGAATTCCAGGTCAGCTTGGGCTAGAGTGAGACCCTACCTCAAAAAATAAACACACACACACACACACACACACACACACACACACACATCCAAAACAGATATGAAAAGAGTCTAAACAAAATTGTAATTCCTGGCTGGAGAGATGGCTTTAGTGATTAAGGCAAAGTCAAAGTACCCTGGTTCAATTCCCCATTACCCATGTAAAGCCAGATGCACAAAGATGTCAATTTGCCTGAAGTTCTTTTGCAATGGTTAGAGGCCCTGGTGTGCCCATTCTCATATTCTCTCTCTCTCTCTCTCTCTCTCTCTCTCTCTCTCTCTCTCTCTTTCTCTCTCTCTCTCTCTCATATACACACACACATAAATAAAATATTAAAAATTACAAATTCCTACTGTGCCTACCCTTGGACGTATGTATCCAATATTTTGAGCCCCTCAGTTACCTGGAAAGAAAAGCACACCTTCCCTAGAGCTTTCTTGGCATCAGAGGAGACACAAATAAGCAAATGTCACACTGTCTGTGGCTTGAATAGATGTCAACAGCATGCAAGAATTCTAAAATTAGTACAATTATACTATACATGTTTTGTTTAAATGTCTCAAAACTGCACGGTGCTTAACAGGGCCCAAGCCCAGCCCACTTGAGTTCCGTAGGGCGACTCGGGTGCTTGTGCCTGAGCTATGGGCGGTGTCTATCTGACTGACCATCCCTGCGGCCCTGGAAGGAGCTCTGCCTGGTGCTTATGCAGCAAATGCGCCCATGCGCAATGAAATTTACAGTCATCCAGAATAGCCATACTTGGCGGTAGGGACGTAGGCCCTGGATGCCGTATTTACGGTAAAGGGAACCAGGCTCGGGGGCTGTATTTACGGTAGAGGGGCGGAGGCTTTTTTTCTGGGACGGAGCTCTAGAAGGCCAGGCTGCCCGGCCAGCTCCCAGCTTCTCAGGTGACCTCAGCGCCAGCGGCCGCTACCGCTGCACCTGCGGACCATGCACCATGGCCCTCGAGCACAGTGAGGGGCAGCGGACCTCCGCCCAGGCTCGCCCCAGCCACACCCGGCGGCCGGTGACTCGGGGTCGGGTCGCAGCCGCCGCGTCCAGCCCCTCGGCGGGGGCCCCGGCCTGAGCTCGCTCGCGGGGGGGGGACCGGTGGTCCCCTGTGCTGCGCGCCCCGATGGGTCTGTGCTACAGTCTGCGGCCGCTGCTCTTCGGGGACTCCGCGGACGGCCCCTGCGCGGCCTCCGAGACGCCGGTGGAGGATGCTCAGCCCGGCGCGGCCCGGGCCCCGGCGGCCCCCGCGGCCCCCGCCGCCCGGCCCCGGCTCTTGGCGGGCGGCGGGCAGATAGTGGCGTGCGCGCGGCCCCGGGCCGAGCCGGCGGGCGAGGGGCGGCGGCGCCCGGAGCTGCTGCGCGCCGAGGAGCGCGAGGCGGCCAAGGAGGCGCGCAAAGTGAGCCGGGGCATCGACCGCATGCTGCGCGAGCAGAAGCGCGACCTGCAGCTGACGCACCGGCTCCTGCTGCTCGGTAGGTCCGCGCGGCCGGCCGGCCGGCCGGAGCGCGGGAAGCACGGCGCCCAGGGGAGGCGGGCCTGCGGCGGGGCCGGGATGCGCGGGGTGCGGGGCGGGGTCGATGTGCTCGGCGGCCGTTGAGGATGCGGGGCGGGGTTGAGGTGCGCGGCTGGAGAATGGGATGCGAGGCCCGGCCGGCAGTGCGTGGCTGGAGCGCGGGGTGCGGGGCGGGGTCGGGATGCTCGGCGGGGTCGGGATGCGGGGCTGGAGGAGAATGGGATGTCGGGCGGGGTCGGGATGCGCGCGCGGCTGGAGCGCGGGGTGCGGGGCGGGGTCGGGTTTGCAGGACCCGGTCCCGGATGAGGGGACGGGGTCGGGATGCTCTGCTGGAGCGCGGGAAGCACCGCGCGCAGGGGCGGCGGGCCAAACTCCACGTAGAAGAATGCCAGGCGTGTCGTCTCGGATGACGCTGGCAACAAAGTGACCCGGTGGCGAGCACCCTCCTGAGTGACGTCGCTGTCCTCCGCTCCACGGCTAGCGCCGGAGGAGGTCGTGTGCTCGAGGCCGACTAATGAATGAGCCTCTCTGGGAGATCTGCCCTGGACCCTCCCTGGTTTCGGGAGCATGGACTCCACGGGGACATCTCACTGCAGCCCTGCCCTCTTTCCTGCCCCACCACTCGGCTGTACAGGAAACGTTTTAAGAACACCAGCCACAGGGGACTTCGAAGCCCTTTTTTTTTTTTTTTTTTGGTCTGACCACAAGCTTTTATTCCAAACGACAGCCTTAGAGCAGAGCTGTTGGCCAGTGTGGGGTGCTGGCCTTTACGGAAAAGCGTCCCCGTCAAGGTGGTATGTGTGGGCGAAGTGGCGCTAGCTTGGTGCCCTGCGGGTATTTGCAGTTCCTCAAAACCCGTCAGCAGCAGACTGGCACCGCGCCAGCCTGGAGAGGCGCTGGCACCGAGCCGCCAGCGTTGGCGCGGCTCGGGTGTCTTCTGAGAGCTTAGTTATAGCTGGGTTGTGAGCGTTCTTACTAAGTAAACCAGAAAACTTGTCTACGGCTGTAGTATGAAGGAGAGGAGAAGTCATGAAACCTCGATACCATTCGCTGCCTTTTTAAAATTTTTAAGAGGGGGGAAAAAAAATGTTTGAATTTGATAAAAAAAAAAAAAAGCAAATTCTCATTCAGGTCCGTGCACTGCTGTGCCTAGGGAAAGGATCTGTGCCATGACCTGAGTAAAAAAGCCGGCTTAGGCAGAGATGGCTTAGAGGGTAAGGCGCTTGCTGGCAAGGCCATAGAACCCAGGTTCGATTCCCCAGCACCCATGTAAGGCCAGATGCACAAGCTGGCACCTGTGTCTGGAGTTCATTTGCAGTGGCTAGAGGCTCTGGTGAATCTATCTGCCTCTTTCTCTCAAACAAACAAACAAACAAATTATTTAATTTAAAAAAAACAGCTTAGGGCTGAGGGGAGATGAGTCAGTGGTTAAAGGCACTTACTTGCAAAACCTTATGATGAAGGTGGATTCTCACATAAAGCCCTATACACAGAGTGAATGCCTTTGGAGTTCCTTGCAGTGACAGGAAGCGAGCCCATCCCCTCTCCCCTTTCTTTCAAATAAAAATAAATAGCTGTGCCCAGCGTGGTGGCGAATCCCAGCACTTGGGAGGCAGAGGTAGGAGGATCACGGTGAGTTTGAGGCCACCCTGAGGCTACTCAGTGAATTCCAGGTCAGCCTGGACTAGAGTGAGACTCTACCTCAAAACAACAGGAAAAAAAAAAAAAAAAAAAAAAGCTGGTCTATACATGAAAGCAACTTTAAAGTCTAGAGAACAAATGCTGGGTTTTAAAGGACTTACACCCACTTTAAGAATGAATAGTAATATAAACCTGGTTGCTGTGTCATGGGGAAATCATTGAATTTTTTTTTTTTTTGAAACAAAGAACAAAATATAAACACAAGAAGAGTCTTGCCTTTTCCTTGGGGATACATTTCAAGATCTCCATGGATAACTGAAATTACAGATAATATCCTAGAGTGTGCTTTTTTCCTATGGATACCTATCTCTGGTAGCTGAAGATGTTAGACACAGTAAGAGACGGACAACAGCCCATAATAGAATTGTTACAGTATACAGCAACAAAAGCTATATGAATAGTCTTGCTCTCCAAAGTGTTTTATGAATTATTTATTTATTTTAGTGTGTGTGTGTGTGAGAGAGAGAGAGAATATAGGAGCACCAGAACCCCTTGCTACTGCATATGAACTCCGGACACATGCTCCACTAAGTGCGTCTAGCTTTATGTGGGTAACTGGGGGGTCAAACCCAGGCCAGTGGGCTTTGCAAGCAAGCACCTTTAACAACTTAGCCATCTCCCCAGCCCTTTCCAAAATCTTACTGTATTCTATTCATGTTGCTTGTGAAGATGTGAGGTGGTAAAGTGTCTAAGAGATGTGATAGAGTGAGGTGAATAGCATAAGAATTATAATGTGGGCTGGAGAGATGGCTTAGCGGTTAAGCGCTTGCCTGTGAAGCCTAAGGACCCCGGTTCGAGGCTCGGTTTCCCAGGTCCCACGTTAGCCAGATGCACAAGGGGGCGCACGCGTCTGGAGTTCATTTTCAGAGGCTGGAGGCCCTGGCGCGCCCATTCTCTCTCTCTCCCCCTCTATCTGTCTTTCTCTCTGTGTCTGTCTCTCTCAAATAAATAAAATAAAATAAAATAAAATAAAAAATTTTTAAAAAAAGAATTATAATGTACCTGTAATACCAGAGTATGTATGTTACCACAAACAGGTCTGAGCCCAGACAAGAATTGAATCTTGAGCTTGAGAGATGGCTCAGGGATTAAAGATGCTTGCTTGCAAAGCCCAATGGCCCAGGTTCTGTGCCCCCGTGCCTATGTAAAAGTCAGATGCATAAAGTAGTGCATGTTTCTGAAGTTCATCTTGCAGGGGCATGCAGCCCTGTCTGCCCATTTGTACTCATTCTCTGTCTCTCCCCTTGCTAATAACTAAAATATTTTTTAATTTTATTTGTTTATTTTTATTTATTTATTTGAGAGTGACAGACAGAGAGAAGGAGAGAGAGAGAGAGAGAGAGAGAGAGAATGGGCACTCCAGGGCTTCCAGCCACTGCAAGCAAACTCCAAATGCATGCGCCCTCTTGTGCATCTGGCTAACGTGGGTCCTGGGGAACCGGGCCTCGAACCACGTTCCTTAGGCTTCACAGGCAAGCGCTTAAGCTTAACCGCTAAGCCATCTCTCCAGCCCAACTAAAATATTTGTAAACAATTTTTACATTATCCTGTATTCAAAGGACAGGTGCTCTGAGAAGGTAGCTGGTTAACATCCTACCTGCCTTAAGGTGGCTCTCCTGCCAGCAGTTGTTAACAGAGAAGAAAACAAAGGAAGACAGAAAGACGATGGTTCCCTGTCAGGTGGTCATCACATCCTGCATTTGTGACCTGCATGCTCCCCTCGTTGTCGCCCCCCCCACTTGTCCCTCATTGTCCTTTCTGGACCTCAGAGCTCACGCACTTGTTGACCACTGGGTCTGGTTATATGTCTGCTGATATCTGCTCCTCATCCAAGCTGCGCATGTGCTGGAGAGTTAGCTCCGAGAGAAAAAAAAAAAAAAAAAACAGGTCACTAACAGAATGTAAATGCAGGTTTCTTTCTAAAGTGCATTAGTCAGGATTCTCTAGAGGAACAGAACCCATAGAAGGAACTGTATTTGGAAGAAATAAAAGGAATTTATTGGATTAGTTTACAGCAGTCCAACAACAGAAGTCTGCAGGCTTGAGAGTTAAGGAGCCTGGAAGGGACTTAGTCCACCTGGCTGGGTGCCTCAGCATCCCAACCCAGTGCTGAAGGCCTGAAGGCTTCCTGCAGAGCCACTGGTCTTCAGTCCATGCTGGAAGGTTGAGGTTCCAATGCCTAGGAAGGATAGCCGAAAAATAAAGATGCACGTGCGAGCCAGGCGCGGTGGCACACGCCTCTAATCCCAGAACTCGGGAAGCAGAGGTAGGAGGCTCACTGTGAGTTCGAGGCCACCCTGAGACTACAAAGTGAATTCCATGTCAGCCTGAGCTACAGTGAGACCCTACCTCAAACCTCCCCCTTAAAAAAAAAAAGAAAGAAAGAAAGAAAGATGCACATGCAGAAGACGCTCACCAGCAAGCAGCACAGGAGCCAGGCAGGAGGAAGGGACCCTTTTCTCCCAGAGCGTCCTTAAATAAAGCCCCCCTCCCAGAGGGCTGCCCACTCTGAGGGATGGGCCCGCTCTGAGAAGAGGAATTTCTCCTTCAGTTAATCCTTCCTGGAAGCCACCTCAGAGACCCAACCAAGAGGAATGTCTGTGGATTCCTAAACTGATCAAGTTGACCTCAGAACTTAACTATTACAAGCTTGAATTACAAAGGTCCCCTAACCCATTCTCCCCATCTCCTGTAACACACCTTAAGGTTTAAACACAAGCACTGTGATACACCTCCAGGTATCAACCCCAGGCAGCTGCTCAGTAACCTGCCAGATACAGTGTGGATACTTTGGACAAAGGGAGAGTTTACCTCCTCAGCAGGAGGGGTCAGCACAGGATTCCCTCACACCAGTCAGAATGACTGGCCATTGAAAACTTACGAATTGTTTATTTCTGAAATTTTTCCACCTGATTATTTTTTAAGTACTGTGGATAACTGAATCTGCAGGCACCAAACTGCAGATACTGAGGGACTACTGGTTGCCTAATACACAGGTTACCTCAAAAGAAGATCAAGGGCTGGAGAGATGGCTTAGCGGTTAAGCACTTGCCTGTGAAGCCTAAGGACCCCGGTTTGAGGTTCAATTCCCCAGGACCCACGTTTAGTCAGATGCACAAGGGGGCGCACGCGTCTGGAGTTCGTTTGCAGTGGCTGGAGGCCCTGGCACCCACGCCTTCCCCCCCCCCCCATGCCTCTTTCTCTCTCTGTTGCTCTCAAATAAATAAAGATAAGCAAAAAATTTTAAAGACCATTATCTCTCATAAGCTAATACAACTTGTATATTAACTCATATCTGGAATCAGACATAGCAAGCAAGAGCTCAAATGTACACAATACATGCACTTTTTTGGAAAGAATTTGACTAGAAAATGCTCCAGCCCAAAAAATGTTGTCACTATCTTTTTTCTTTCTTTCTTTTTTTTTTTTTTTTGATTTTTATTTACTTATTAGAGTCAGAGAGAGAGGGAGAGAGAGAGAATGGGTGTGCCAGGGCTTCCAGCCACTGCAAATGAACTCCAGACATGTGTGCCCCTTGTGCATCTGGCTAACATGGGTCCTGGGGAGTTGGACCTAGGTCCTTTGGCTTTGCAGGTAAGAGCCTTAACCAGAAAGCCATCCCTCCAGCCCATTGTTATTATCTTTATGTGTGCATGTATGTGTGTTTGTATGTGGGAGTCAGGCATGTGTGTGCCATAGTGGTGTGTGTGAGTGTGTGTGTGTGTGTGTGTGTGTGTGTGTGTGTGTGTGTGTGTGTATCAGAGTTCAGCCCTGAGCATCAGTCCTTGCCTTCCACCTTGTTGGTCAGTCTGTGTTGTTCACTGCTGTGGAATGCCTGGCCCATGAGCATCTCCAGACTCATGTGCCCCCTTGTGCATCTGGCTTACGTGGGTCCTGGGGAATCAAGCCTGGGTCCTTTGGCTTGGCAGGCAAATGTCTTAACAGCTAAGCCATCTCCCCAGCCCCATTATTTACCTACTTTTTGATCAAGTTTCTTTATTTGGTTTTCCGAGGTAGGGTTTCGCTCTAGCTCAGGCTGACCTGGAATTCACTATGTAGTATTCACCTCTGCTTCCCAAGTGCTGGGATTAAAGGTGTGTGCCTCGGACATGTCCAGATGACCAGGCTCACTTGCCAATACAACAGTTCCGGGTGTCCCTCTGGCATTGGCCTTCTTGCTGACAGATTCTTAAGGGAGACCTGCAGATGCGGACATATGTGAGGGTGCATGCTTGCTCTTGTAAGAGAGCATCAGCTCCTAAGGAAGAAATTTGCCTCAGACTTGAAGGAGCTGTCCATGGTTCCGTGGCAGACAGAGTCCTCACTGCCGAACTGTTACCAGAAGTCCAAAGAGATTTCTTATGTCCATTGGATCTATGATGTCATTTAACTCCTTAGGCTGTCCTTTATCATGGAAACTTTTCCTTTCTCCTTTAATTATGACAGATAGTTTTGCTGTTGATAATAGTCTTTGTTTGGCAGTTGTGCTCTTTGAGAACTCGAAATACTTCATGTCAAACTCTTCTGGCTTTTAGAGTTTCCAATGGGGCGGGGGGGGGGGGAGAAATCAGCTGTTGTTCTTATGGGCCTTTTATATGTGACAGTCCTTTTTTTACTATGGGAATATTTAGTATGGGCACATCATGTGTAGGTACCATCCTTTCCCTTGTCCTTGCCCCGTTCCACAGGGGCCCTACTCAGTGTGGTTGCTGGCAATCCCCTTGGGGTTTGGGGTAGGCATTGTAGGAGCCACAGTCAGTAGTTGGGGGAAAGCAGTGCCTCTGGGCATGATGTCCCGGCCTGTGGCTCTTGCAACCTTTCCACCCCCTCTTCCACAAAGTTCCCTGAGCCGTGAGGTATGAGTTTTTAAGTCTTCTTCAGTGATGAGCTCTAAGGAGCCTCTTGAACTCTGCTTTGGTAGGTGCTGAGTGTCCTCAGCATGCCTCTCCTTCTCTCTCATGCTGATTGCCTCACCATGGAAGCAGCGCTCTTGCTCATCTCCCCAGTTACTCTGTGCTTTCAGCTGGGCCTTGGCTGAAGTGCGAGGGGTCGTTTATTTCCTTGGTTCATGCTACCTTCTGAAAAAGAAAAACAGATTCTCCAATGAAGAGTGAAGTCATCATAGGTTAAATGGGATAAGCATTATTAATGTAGGGAGATTTTGATGCATGTAACCCCTCTTTTAGCCAAAGACTAGTGGGAGCTTGACATTGGAGAGTATAATCATTGCCTCCATAGGATTAAGTTCCCTAATCAAGATACAGGTTCCTTTCCACTGAGTGGATCTTTTAGCCAATCAGAAAGCTATTGGCTACCAGCCAAGGCTGTGTGCCACTATTTCGCTGGTGTGTACCTCTTGTAAAGGTCTTTGCTTTGATCCCTGGTTGCTCCAACCTCTGTTGGCCACTTTCCCCCAGTAGCTCCTATAGTGCTTTCCATCACGCAGTGGACTAACTGTCTGGGCTCTGACTGTCTTCTGGATTCCATCCAGGTCTGTTTGTGTTCTGTGTCGGCAGCATATGGTGTCTTCAGCAATAGGGTCTTACCATTTACCTCAGGCAGGTAAGCAAGTGATTTGACAGAAGCCTGTCTTGTTTGGGGGATCTTGTAGGTCTCTCTGATCAACAGCTCATTGTGGGTACCAACCGATTTCTGATACTGGGAATTACAGGCCAGAGCCAAATTTTTTTAAGGTTAGGCTTCATCCCACCCTCTCCAGGGCCCTTCTTTTTAGGTGCTCCCCACATACTCCTGTTGAGGATTCAATCTTTTAGTCTGTCTTCAAGGATAAAAGTTTCTATGGCACCAGTTCATTTTGGGTTTAGATTTTTGCCCCACCCACCCCTTCCCCTCCCTGAAAATCCTTCCATCCCTATTGTCTGGACCTCGGATTGCCTGTCAGGTAGGTAAGCAACTCGAGCTAGTCCAGGTTAGGAACCGCAGATTAGTGAGACCATGAGGTACTTTCTGTTATCATGTGAGTTCACTGCGTATGATGTGTTCCAACTCCATGCATTTTTCTACAAATTTCATTGCGTCACCTTTTTTTTCCTTTTTGCTGAGTAGAAGTCCATTGTGTAAATGTACTAGAACTTCATTACCCATTCATCCAATGATGGAGACCTAAGTTGATTCCAGTTCTTAGTTATCATGAATTGAGCAGCTATAAACATGGTTGACAAATATCTCTGTAGTGAAGCGTGAGCATTTAGGGTAAATGTCCAGTAAGGGAATAACTGGGTCTGTTGGTAGATCTATATTCATCATTTTCAAGAATATCCATATTGATTTCCATAGTGGTTGTGCAAGTTTACATTCCTTACAGGAATAAGGTGGAATCGAATACTTATTTTAATTTGCATTTCCCTGATGGTTAGGGATGTTGAACATTTTCTTAAGTGTGGGTTAGCCATTTGCATTTCTTCCTCTGCGAATTCCCCATTTAGTTCTCTGCCCCATTTTTTAGCGGGTTGTTGGATTTTTTTATTCTTTAGTTTCTTGAGTTCTTTATAGATTCTAGATATTAGGCCCCTGTCAGTGATATTGCTGGTGAAAATTTTCTCCCATTCTGTGGATAATATATTGGCTCTGTTTATGGTACGTTTGTCTGTGCAAAATCTTTTTAGTTTAGCCAGGTGTGGTAGCTCACACCTTTAATCCCAGCACTCAGGAGGCAGAGGTAGGAGGATTGCCATGAGTTCAAGGTCACTCTGAGTCTACATAGTGAATTCCAAGTCAGCCTGAACTAGAGTGAGACCCTCCCTTGAAAAACTTTTTTAAAAAAATCTTTTTAGCTTCATGAAATTGGTTGAGTGATTGCTTAATTTCCTGGGCTACTAGAGTTTTGTTCAGGAAGTCTCTCCCCACTCCTGTGTCATGGAGAGTTCCTCCTACTTTGTCTTCTAATAGGAGAAGACATTCAGGTCTTATATTGAAGTCTTTAATCCATTTGGACTTGATTTTTGTGTATGGTGAGATGAGAGGGTCTAGTTTCATTTTCTACATATGGCTACCCAATTTTTCCAGCACTATTTGTTGAAGATGCTGTCTTTTCTCCAGTCTATGTTATTGGCATCTTTGTCAAAGATCAAGTGGCTTCTTACAGGCTTTTGAGATTGGTTGTTTGACTTCTGTGTGGAGAATTCCCCAAAGTATTCTCTGTAGGTTTGGCTTTGTGTTCCAATAATCATAGAGCTGCCTTTTATAATGGAAATTTTCTCTGTCATCATCTATTATGAGGGATACTTTTTCTGGGTACAGAAGTTTGGGTTGGAAGCCATAACTTTTTAGACTATGAAGTGCTCCATTCCAGGCCCTTCTGACTTTCAGGGTTTCCACTGAGAAATCCGAGATCATTCTTATGGATTGCCTTTGTATCTAATGTGTTGTTTCTCTTTTGCTGCTTTTAGCACTCTCTTTGTTTTCGTTGTTTAGTTTTAATGATGATGTGCCTTGGAGAGTTTCTGCTTAGGTCTTGTCTGTTTGGAGTTCTGTTAGCTTCCTGTATCTTGATGGGACTCTCTTTTGAGAGGGTGGAAAGTTTTCTTTGATAATTTTATAGAACAATTTATTCATGCTTTCACTATGAATCTCTTGCCCTTCTGGTGTATCCATGATCCAAATGTTAGGATATTTTAGGGTATCCCACAGTTCCCGCTTATTCTGTTCAGAAGAGTTTTTTAACTTAGACTCCTGAACTGTTTCTTCTGCTTTGTCTTCCAACTCTGAGATTCTGTCCTCCGTATGATTAACTCTGTTCTTGAGGGTTTCTAGAGAGGTTTGCCCTGGTTCAATTCGGTTTGTATTATCTGTTGTCTTTGTCTGCATACTATCCATCTCCTTGTTGAGTTCCAATTTCAGGTCATGGTTTGATTTTCTTGATGCTTCTTGGAGTTCATTCATTAAACTTAACCACCTAGTTATTTTGATCCTCTACATTTTGGCTCACTTTTAATTCATTTAACTGTCTTCTGAAGTCTGTCTAGGTTTTGTCTATTTAGGTCAAGCTTAATCATGACAGTTGTGTGGATTTCATTTATGTGATTGCTAGCCTTTTGTTGATTTGCTACCAGGTCTGCCCTTTGTTTGGTCAGGGTCACATTTCTTGAGTCTTCACTTTTGGGTTCTATTCCTATTGTCATGTCTATGATTTCATTGGAGACTTCCATTGTGGACTAGGCAACCTTGTTGGAGCTCTCTCTATTGTTTCATGTTGTTTCTTTTGCACTGTGGTCTGCCCATCACAGTATGGGAATCTTAATAAGGAGGAAGTAAGAGCTTTCCCTTATAGTGTCTTCAGTAAGTATTCTGTTTTATGTTTAAATACAGCAGGCTAATGATGGCTTTGCATTTTGGGTTGCACAGTTATGGAGGATGTAAGTTCATCACCAGCTCTGGACTGGTACTTACTACCAACCGTGGGACTGGAGGTCTGTGATCCCTTTGACCTGGTGTCAGCTGTGTCTTGCCTGACACTCCAGGACACTGGCGCTTGCCCTTGCTCTCCTACTGAACCCAGATGGGCAGTTATGGAGGACTCACTGGTTTCCCCCCGGCAGATGATTGCCCGATATTCCTGTGCTCTCCTTCTGGGGATGAGGTCACGCCTCAATAATCACTGGGAGTGGGGCAGGCCTTGGAGAGATGGTAGGGGTTGCTAGGTTCCACAGCCCAAGCCAGATCAAGGAGTTGGCTGGTGTCGGGGAAACAAGGGCACTGGCCAAGTGGCACACCCAAGGGTGACTGTAGGCAGCACAGTGTGTGGAAGGTGTGTGGTCAGGAGGAGCAGAAGCAGCCTTTAGGCCAGCCCACCAAGGATGCATGACAGGGGAGTGTAGCAGGAGACAGGAGTGTGGGTTGGGCATGGGCTCAGTCAGTGCAGCCTACAGGAGGAGCCAGATGCGGGCTGGACACATCTCTGGGAGACAGGGAACGTGAGCAGCCTACCAACAGACACAAGGAAGGGTTGTGGATGGTGGAGCCGGTAAGTAGCACAGCAGAGAACCTGGTCAGGGAGACAGGAGCAAGCACAAAAGCTGGGGGGGGGTGAGTGGTTGGGGGGAACTGAGGGTCTAGTAGTCTACCTGGGAGCAGGGGAATCCATAGATTCCCACTGGAGGCCTGCTAAGACTTACTCAAACTGAATGGAGCCCCACAGATCTTGTGTGATATTACCCCAGGAGGTGAAGTGTGGTTAGGAGGATGTCATCTTGACTGGAAGTCCCATGACTTAGTCCTTTCTTGTAGCTTTCAATCAACTTCCTTTGTTTATTGTCCCTTTTCTAATTTTAATTTTTTATTTGTTTATTTGTGAGAAAGAGATGGAGAGAGAGAATGGGCATGCCACAGCCTCTAGCCACTGCAAACAAACTCCAGACATATGGGCCACTTTCTGTACCTGGGTTACATGGGTACTGGGGAATCAAACCTGGATCCTCAGGCTTCATAGGCAAGCACCCTAACTGCTAAGCCATCTCCCCAGCCCCAATTATTGTTTTAACAATAATATGGCATGGAGAGTTTCAGTTTTTTGTCCCAGAAGGCTGCTTCTGGTTGGGTGTTTTGTCACAGCAGTGACACAGTAACCGCTACACACAGCAGGTGTGGGTAAATGTCATCGACATTCATCCAAACCCACTGACTGTCTAGCACCTGGCACTGTGACCGTGGACTCTGACAGTAATGAGACAGAGCAGCTTCATGGACAACCCCAGATGCTTACTCTGGAGGATGGCAATGAGGAGAGGCCATGCATGAATGTGGAGGGTGGCAGATGGGTTCTGCTTCTGCTCAGGAGCTAGGGGGGAAGAGAAGGCACACAGTGGCTAGATTGGGGAGCAGGAGGTGTTCTAAGAGACTCATTGCAAGGCTACAGGCATAAGTCTGTCCCATTAAAAGAGGCCAGGGAAGCAGACCAAGCAGGTAAGGTAGTGTCCTGCTTTTTAGAAGCTGTGGTTTGCAAATAAAAAAAATCTTCATTTAAAGACCTTACTAGGGCTGGGGAGATGCTCAGTGGCTGAAGATGCTTGCTTGCAAAGTCTGCCAGCCAGGGGTTCAGTGCCCCAGTATCCATTCCAAGGATGAAGCATGAAGTAGCACCCATGTCTGGAGTTTGTTTGCAGCAGCAAGAGGCTCTCATGTGCCCATTGCCCCTTCCTTTTCAAGTAAATATTTTTCAAAAAGACCTTTCCAACTTGGGGGTGGAGCAGATCATTCCCAAAACCAAGGCATTAGACTTACCTTGCAGTGTCAACACCTTCATGGAGAAGGGGAGCAGCAAGCACAGGTCCTGGTCCCTTCAGGACACCAAACGGCACCTGTAAGGCTGCCTTGTCTGGGTCTCATTGGGAGACACTGCAATGTTGCTGCCTGTGGAGGGTACCAAGCGTCGTACCCAGTCCATTCAGAGAGGAAGTCAGGGAAGCTCCCTGTCCCGAGTTGGGCAACTGTCTTTGACTGCTCCCCTTTTACATGCTTGACCGGAGAAACACTCCATAGTCTGGGCCCTTGCTAAAATCTCCCACTGATGGAGGATAAAAGAATGCAAACACATCACCAAATCAGATATATATTTTTTTCTAATGGAAGCAGAAGAGACGGAGGAAGATCCACATAGCTGTGCTTTTGTTGATGGTCAATTAGTGTGGTTTTTTTTTTTAATATTTTATTTATTTATTTGAGAGCGACAGAGACAGAGAGAAAGACAGATAGAGGGAGAGAGAGAGAATGGGCGCGCCAGGGCTTCCAGCCTCTGCAAACGAACTCCAGACGCGTGTGCCCCCTTGTGCATCTGGCTAACGTGGGACCTGGGGAACCGAGCCTCAAACCGGGGTCCTTAGGCTTCACAGGCAAGCGCTTAACCGCTAAGCCATCTCTCCAGCCCTAGTGTGGTTTTAAAAGTGAGTCTTCCCATTAGAGAAGTCAAATCCTCCACAAAGAAAGCTTAGGAAGAGGATGTTTTTGGAATAAGAGCAAGGGAGCAATTCTCCCCATCCAATTGTATCAATTACACGGGAAAGCTTACTTCATTCAGTGACTCCCGTATATTACCAACCACAAAGGCCCTGTATGCCAGACACTTCTCATCACCCAAGTTACAGCTGGAGCCCTGGAAAAATTCAGTCATCGAAGACAAACAGAAACCCAAGAGAAAAACAACAATCTAGGCACACATATACCATGAGGTTAAAAAAAAAAAAAAAAAACCATATAGGTCAATAATGTTATTGCAAAGATTCACATAGAAGTCTCTTAAAATACCCTCCTCCCAGGACTCATGTCCTCTAGTGGTGTGGTCACTGGTGGGTTAGCGATTCTCCAGTAAATAAGCTTCCATCCATGATCATGCAAGAGTCCCCCATTTACATCAGTGGGTCAAAAAAAAATTGCGTGATTGGTTCCTGTTTGTTTGGGGCAGGTGTGGTGCAAGTGTTTACGGGGCAGGGAGGTGCTGTGCGCTCAGACCAGAAAGCAGTGAGAACAGAGGACAACCAAAATCTATCAACAAAACAAGAAAAGATAGCTGACTCCCTACAGGAGACAAGCCACCCCTCACACTAAGACCCGCGTGAAACCACAGGGGAACTGGCAAGATGAGACAGACACTGAGGACGCTCAGGACACACCTAAGCAGAAATCCAGAAGCTGCTGAGGGCTCAACACTAAGGCAGATTTAAGGCACACCCACCAAGGCTCAGGGAATTTTGTGGAAGAGGGGGCAGAAACAATGCAGAGCTACAAGGTGGGAGATAATATCCAGAGGCATAGCCCCCTCCCACAATGACTGACTGCTGTGAATACCAGCAATCCCACTAAAGAGGGTCCTCAATAGAGTGGGGGTAGGGAGGAGGAAATGATGCTACCAACACGTGATATGTCCATACAAAGCTACTACTTAATAAAAAAAAATGCATGACATTCCATTACCCTCTTTTTCCTCTCCCTTCAGATCGCTTCCCCTCTTCTTAGGGTTTCCTTTCTACTTTCATGACCTCTATACACTACAATGCACATACACACACCACATATAGACAGACAGACAGACAGACACACACACACACACACACACACACACACACTTTAAATCTGAACTCTGCCTGTGAAAGAAAACATGCAGTGTCTTTGTGTTATTTCATTTCCATCTATTTTCCTGTAAATGTCACGATTTTATCATTCTTAATGGCTGGATAAAATGCTATTGTGTATTAAAGGTGCATGAAAGCGAGATGGAGATCTAACAGGAATAAGGAGTTTTTTAGTGGGAGGGAGGGGAGAGAGGGCCATTGGAGGAGTGAGATCAAATTGCATTATTTACATGTAGGAAAGTGTCAAATATAAAAATCAAAACATAAATCGCCTTTCAAAACTGACTGTGATGGTATACGCCTATAATCCTGGCCACACAAGAGCAAGAACATCACTATTTCAGGGCTTAGCAAGATCCTGTCTCAAAACATATATATAAAGGCGGATATTTAGTGGTAGAGCACTTAAAAGGTTCTAATGATATTGCCTTTCAAGTGTTTTATTACTGAGGGAATACAGGAAGGATAGGAACAATTGCTAAAGTAATGTTGATGCTGGCAAATAAATGAATAATGCTATTATTGATTCTGGTTGCAAACTGTTAGTAGAAGTCGCTCTTAGGGTGCTGTGAGCATGCACTGGCCGCCAGGTTTCCTGTCCAACAAGGAACCACCAGAAGAAGCCACAGCTCTGGGACCCAGTCAGGATTCATGGAAAAATGGCTCAGGAAGACCAAGTGTGTGTGAGCAACATGGAGTGCCATGAAGTGGGAATGAGAACCAAGCTCATCTTCAGCCAACAAAGTGCAACATGGGGCAATATTAGGAACTTTATTTAATGAATCATACCATCACGGTAGAATAGATATACTTTATAAGTAGGCATGGAGGAAAAGATGAAAAGTTGATCTTTTTTTCCCTTATTTTAAGAAATCAATTCATTGTAAAATTCCAGAGTTGTTTGTCCACAAGTTAATAGCAGGCGATACCATTTATTTGCTGCTGTTATAAGAACAAAAATGTGTTTTAAGGTCTAAAGAGATTGCTCAGTGGCTAATGCATTTTCCTGCAAAGTCAAAGGACAAAGGTTCGATTCCTCAGGTCCCATGTACGCCAGATGTACAAGGTGGCACATGCATGTGGAGTTCCTTTGCAGTGACCAGAGGCCCTGGTGCACCTATTCTCTCCCCGCCCCACACCCTCTCTTTCTCTCTCTTTTTCTCTCTCTGTCTCTCTTCCTCCCTCTCTCTCAAATAAATAAATCATATATTTTTTTTAATTTTTTTCTTTTTTTTAATTTTTATTTATTTATTTGAGAGCGACAGACACAGAGAGAAAGACAGATAGAGGGAGAGAGAGAGAGAGAATGGGCGCGCCAGGGCTTCCAGCCTCTGCAAACGAACTCCAGACGCGTGTGCCCCCTTGTGCATCTGGCTAACGTGGGACCTGGGGAACCGAGCCTCGAACCGGGGTCCTTAGGCTTCACAGGCAAGCGCTTAACCGCTAAGCCATCTCTCCAGCCCAGTTTTTTTTAATTTTTGTTTAAGATTTTATTAGTGTGGTTTAGTTTTTGTTTCATAGTTGTCGTGGAGCATGGTTTATACCTTAGGAGCCGGGTGAGGGCAAGGCTGGCTAATCCAGGATGCAGACAGCAGCTACTCATTCCTGGACAGCAGTGACCTTTAGACATCACAGTAGAGTTGCAATTAACTGCTGTGTCACCAGTGGAAAGGAGTCAGTGTGAAGAAAGCCACATGTGGGAATGTGACTTCTGAAGGGTGGCTGCATTTGAAGGCGCTTGTAAGAGCATCTCCTGAGTGTGTGGGGGAGTATCCACTCAAGTGGCGGCAAGAGACGCATAGGTCAGAGTGTGTCAAAAAGCATACACTCACCACCTTGCCCTTCCTCTGCTGGGGAGAGGCAGCTCCCTGGAAGGAGGTGAGCTGCAGAAATCTGTAGACACACAGCTCACCAGCACAGTCAGGAAAGCAGAGCCACAAACCCCAGAGAGCATGCCTGGGCCAGGATCCACAGAGCAGGCAGCGCTGGACAAACCTCATCCTTCCTGGCACCTCCTGGGCCAGTGCCGACCAACCACAAGCCCTTCCTGATAAGGTTGCTTGGGACATGGCCAAAGCCATCATCTCCCCGAAGACAAGAGTGTCTGTCACAAGTCCATCAGCCATTTGGTTTGTGGGACAGTGTGCGCACTGAGGACAGCTACACTGTGCTCTGGGCTACTTTCTGCTGACTTAGTTGACGTTGCTAACACATATGCCTGTCCCAAGTTCTGTCCAAAAAATCTTCCTACACACTAATCATTAGAGGGATGATTAATAATCATCCCTAATCATTAGTAGCTCGAGGTTCTCAGCAGAAGACAAAGGAATGAGCTAAAGCAGCCCAGGCATGTAACAGCACCCCAACCTAGAAGGATGAGCTCTGAGATTTCCCCACAGTTGCCTGATAACACCAAACCCCACATACGCCATGCCTTCCCTGTGCATGCAGATCGATGATGTTTAATCCACATACTAGGCACAGTAAGAGATTAATGAGTAGAGCAGGTACAACAGTATACTGTAATATAAAGCATTTTAAAATTATGAATTGTTGTTTCTGAAATTCTCCATGGAATACTTCAGACCTCAGTTTAACTGTGTGTCATTGAGTGGACAGAAAGTGAACTGATTGTATTTTTAGTTTGTTTCTATTTCATTAATTTCTCCCTTGTTCTTGTTCTTGATTATTTTTCTCCCATCTACTAGTTTTAGACTGGGTTTGTTAGTGTTTTTCCTTAAGGTACATCATTCAGTTATTTGTGATCTTTTTGATGTTTTAAATGTAGGCATTTAGAGCTATGGACTTTACCCTTAGCACAGCCTTCCTTATATCCTGTAGATGTTGGTACACTGTGTTCTCTCACTTTCATTCAGTTCTAGGAATTTAAGTTTCCTTTTTATTTCTTCAGTGACTCATTCATTATTCAAAAGTATGTTGTTTATGGCTGGAGATATGGCTCAGTAGTTAAGGCACCTGCGTACAATAGCTAACGACCTATGTTTGGTTCCCCAGTACCCCTGTAAAGCCAGATGCACAAAGTGGCCCATGTATCTGGAGTTCGTTTGCAGTAGCTAGATGCCCTGGTGTATCCATTCCCCCCCACCTCTTTCTCTGTGTGTGTGTGTGTGTGTGTGTGTGTGTGTGTGTGTGTGTGTGTGTGTGTGACTTTGAAAAATTGAATATCAGGCTGGAGAGACAGTTTAGCAGTTAGAGTACTTGCCTGCAAAGCCAAAGGACCCAGATTCAATTCCCCAGTACCCACATAAGCCTGATGTACAAGGTGGCACAAGTATCTGGAGTTTGTTTGCAGTGGCTAGAGGCCCTGGCACACCCATTCTCTCTCTCTCTCTCTCTCTCTCTCTCTCTCTATCCTTCTCTCTCTCTCTTAAATAAATAAAATATTTTTTAAAAAATAAATAAATAAGATACTTGAGCTGGAGAAATGGCTCATTGGTTAAAGGCACTTGCTTGCAAAGTTTGACAGCCAGGGTTCAATTCTCCAGTACCTATGGAAAGCCAGATGCACTAAATAGAGCATGTATCTGCAGTTTGTTTGCAGTGGCAGGAAGTCTTGATGCACCTATACTCATTCTGTCTGTCTGTCTCTTTCTCTCACTCTCAAATTAATTAAAAATAAAAAGTATATTGTTTAATCTCCAAGAGTTTATATGCTATCCATAATTTCTTTTGTCATTGATGCCATTGTGAAGTAGCATACAAGAAGTGTATTGTTGTATGAGATTATGTTTGTTGTATTTCTTTTGCTGTTGATTTCTAGCTTTGTTGCATTGTAGTCACATAGACTATAATAAATTATTTCAGTCTTATAGTTGTTGAGACTTGCTTTGTTTCCTAATATGTGATCTATTTTGTAGAAAGTTCCATGGGCTGGGCTGGAGAGATGGCTTAGTGATTAAGTGCTTGCCTGTGAAGCCTAAGGACTCCAGTTGAAGGCTCGATTTCCCAGGACCCATGTTAGTCAGATGCACAAGGGGGTGCATGCATCTGGAGTTCGTTTACAGTGGCTGGAGGCCCTGATGCACCCATTCATTCTCTCTCTCTCTCTCTCTCTCTCTCTCTCTCTCTCTCTCTCTCTCTCCCTCTTTCTCTCTTTGTCTGTCATTCTCAAATAAATAAATAAATAAATAAATAAATAAATAAATATAAACCAAAACAAAAGGAAGGAAGGAAGTTAGTTACTTCATTCCATGGGCTGCTGAGAAGAATGTGTATTCTATAGTGTTCTCATAGAATGTTCTGTAAATGTCTGCTAGGTCTGTTTGATCTATGATACCATTGAACTTCACTGTTTCTCTGCTTAATTTTGGTCTAAATGACCTGCCTATTTGTGAGAGTGGTGTATTAAAGTCACCCACTATTGTGATGGTGTTAATCTCTGATTTACATCTAAAAATATTTGTTTTATAAAGTTAGTTGTACCTGTGTACGTTTTGTTATTTTTTTAAATATTTATTTGTCTTTTTGAGAGAGAGAGAGAATGAATAGGCACACTAGAGTCCGTTGCCACTGCAAACATGAACTCCAGCATGCTCTAGTTTCTGTGTCTGGCTTTATGTGGGTACTGGAGAATAGAACCCAGGCCATCAGGCTTTCCAAGCAAGCACCTCTGACCACTTAGCCATCTCTCCAGCCTTTGTATGTTTATGTTTAGAGTTGCAATGTTCTCTTGATGTATTGTTCCCTTAATCAGTAGGAAGCAGCCTTCTCTATCTCTTCTGATTAATCTTAGTTTAAAGTCTATTTTGTCAGATATTAAAATAGCAACACCTGCTTGTTTTCTGGTTCCTTTTGCCTTGAATGTCTTTTTCCATCCTTTTACCTGAAGGTAGTATCTGTCTTCCATGATAAGGTGGGCTTCTTGGGGGCAGCAAAGATATGCATCCTGATTTCTAACCCAATCTGCTAGCCAGTGTCTTTTGTTTGGGGAATTGAGACCATTAATATTTATGGTTATTATTGAAAGGTCTATATTGATTCCTAGTATTTTGCAGTCATATTTTGTGTTTTCTTTGTCCTCCAACGCTTAACAACTATCTTAGCATAACTTTTTCCCCTACAGCTTCTTGGATGTGTTTTTCCTTCTCTTTATTCTGAAATATTCCTTCCAGTATCCTCCAGCTTGGTGATCATAAATTCCTTATGCCTACTTTTATCATGCCGAATTTTCTTTCTCTTTCAATATGACTCACAGTTTTGTGGGATATTTTCATCTGAGTTGGCACTTATGGGGTTACATCATGTCAAGCCCTCTGGCTTTTAAAGCTTCCATTGAAAAGTCAGCTAGTATTCTCATAGGCCTGCCCTCATAGGTGCCCTGGAGTTTCTCTTTTGCAGCTCTCAGTAGTCTTTCTTCTGTACATGTAGTGCTATAACTATAATGTGATGTGGGGAGTTTCTTTTCTGGTCCTGTTAATTTGGTTCTTTATGCCTCTTGTACCTGAATGGGTATCTCTTTCACTAGACTTGAGAAATTCTCTGTTAAAATTGTATGGAAAATATTCTCTCTTCCTTTGACATGGTGTTCTTCCTTGCCCAGGACTCATAGATTTGGTATTTTCATGGTGCCCCAAAGATCTTGCATACTCTGTCCACAGTTTTGTTAGTTTACCATTTTCCTTGACTAAACATATCAATTCCTCTTCCTTGCTGTATTCTTTTCTCCCCTTGAACCATGCTATGGGGAAACTTTTCAATGAGCTGTATATTTCACTTACTGTGTTTTTCATTTCCAGCATCATTTCATTTGTTTTCTTCCAAGTTTCTACATTTTTATTCAATTCCATTTTCATCTGTTTCACTGATGTTGTTATTTCATTTGGCTGATTATTTGTGTTCTCTTGGAACTCTTTCATTTCTTGGCACACGTTTCTCTTCATTCCTTTGAGTTCTTTGTCCTGAATATCCTATAAGTCTCTATCATCAGGGCCCATTCCTCTGGGATTTGTAACATTTTCAAGGGGACATATTATCTTGAGTTTTCATATTAGTTGTTTTTTGAACTGAAATTTTGGATTTGATTGTTGGTTGGACTTATTTTATTTTTAAATTTATATGAACTTTCTTCTTCTGGTGGAGGACGGACCTATAGTTATCTTCTACTATCAGACTAGTGTTTAGGGCACTGGGTTCTATCCCCAGTCCTTCTAGGAGAAGTCTGCCAATCTAAAATAGTGATAGTATATGTTAAAACAATCACCTCTTAAATACTAATTATGTTAGGGGTAAGTGGACATTGAGAGCATTGTATGATGTACTAATATATTACTTGTTGTGGGTCTGTGAAGAGGAATGAAGAAGGAATAAACTCTGCAGAACTTGTAGTAAAATGGATTGATATAGAGAAAGTCAAGGAGGGGCCATGAGTAGAAGATGGAGCTATAGGAGCAAAAGCAAAAAATCAAGGGAAGAAGGGAAAAGTTTCTCTAAAGATAGACTGAAGAGAAAATGGTGAAGTTGTGCTAATAACAGATGTGGAATACTTCCATCTCTCAGGAGACAGAGGCACAGAGCTCCTGCAAATCACAGGACTACGTTCTTCGAGAGAAGAAAATGTACAGGGAAGGAGTAAAGACAAAAAAAGACAACTGAACAACACACACACACACATACACAAAGCAAAATACAGGTATACAAGCATATACCACATGCACGCACACACACACACACACACACACACACACACACACACACTATACAAACACACCAAAAACAATAAACAAAATAATATAAGTTTCATCTAACAAAAAAGCAAAGTGGACACTTCGCACGCACACACAAAGGAAGCAATAGAGAGGGCCAAGCTGGCCTGCTAACATGACAATACGCATTGGAAACAGAATAGGTGTAGTTGAGAGAAAGAGCTGAGTGGAGAGGTAAGATTTGCAAACTGATAGTTGGCTCTAGTCTGGGCTTCCTCAGCTCCTAGAACGGCCACTTCTCCATTGAGGCTTCCTCTCTGGCCTCAGATGAGTAGTTCCGTTGTATCTTTGGAGTCAAACTTTCCCTACTCTGGAGCTAAGTCTCTGGGTGTTGGCAGCTCCTTGACTATTCCTTGCTGGAGAGTTCTCCTCCAGGCTGCTGTGGTTGGAAGTCTCATAATTTCAAATTTCCAAATTTCTCATCTGGTGCTTGCCTGTACTGTCCTGGGGACCTTTCAACTTCAGATTCGTGATTCAAATAGTCCTGGACATGGGCTGGAGAGATGGCTCTGTGAATAAAGGCACTTGCTTGTTTAAAAATGTAACATGCCTGGATTACTGTCTTAGACTACGAGTTCAGTGTTGTCAAATCCAAGTCAATATCATATGCCAAAGGCACGTACATATTCTGAAGGCAAACTGTTTCCTAGAGAGCACTAGAAAGGGACTTGTTTCTCTCTTGGAAGTAAAAAAATAAGGTATTGTGCAGTTAGGTCTGCAACGCTGGTAGAAATCACCCAACCAAGACTAGCTTGTGGGAAAAAAAAAAAAGAGGTTTATTTTGGCTTACAGGCTCAAGGGGAAGCTCTACGATGGTAGGGGCAAACGATGGCATGAGCAGAAGGTGGACATCACCCCCTGGCCAACATAAGGTGGACAATAGCAACAGGAGAGTGTGCCAAACACTGGCAAGGGGAAACTGGCTATAATAGCTATAAGCCTGACCCCAACAATACACTCCCTCCAGGAAGCATTAATTCCCAAATCTCCATCAGCTGGGAACCTAGCATTCAGAACACTTGAGTTTATGGGGAACACCTGAGTCAAACCACCTCATTATGCCCCTGGCCTCCATGAACTGATGACCATACTTTAAAATTCCCCATAGTTTTTATCAATTCCAATGATGATCATACATCCCCATAATCCAAGGTCTTTTAACTGAGCCAAAATACCAAAAAACAACCTCAAAAATAAGCATAGTGGCACAGAATAAACATCCACACTGCAAAAGATGGCTTTGGGCATAGCAAAGAAATATTCAGCCAATACAAGATTTAAAACAACCAGGGCAAACATCAAACTCTGTAGCTTCAAGTCCAACAACTCTAGTCAGTAACAAGTCTCCAAGTTTGATAATTCTAACCAGCAACAAGTCTCTGGTATTCCAATTCCACCCCTCCAGCTAGGCCATTCACAGTCCTGGAAAACTTCATCTGAGGCTGGCAACTCTCCTTGGCAGCCATCTCATGGTTTCAGCATCTCCACTGAGTCTCCACTGCAACCCATGGTTCATCCTCATGGCTTCATCAGTTCTCCATACAGGCATCCAGCAATCCTGCTTTACACTGTCCATGGCCATTTCCAAAACTCAAGACTGTGTTGCAAACTTAGTGGCCCTCCCTTTCCTGTATTTCTTATGCTCCATAATACCAGGTAGGGTACAAATTTGTTAATCCAGGGGGAAATAAAGCAGACTTTGAAGAACAGGACACTCATTGAGCACTCAGGCTCCTTCAAAAGAGTCTGCATTCTTCTTGTTGTCCCAGTTCAGATCAGCTGGCCCAGTCTCAAAGGTTGTAATCTGTCAATTGCAGCCAAACAGGCAGTTTACCCAAAGATTTTTCTTTCTATGCCAACTCCTTCTATTCACAGCACACAAAGCAACCCTGCACAACTTCTCAGGACATGGGCATAAGAGCAAGCTTTTCACACAAACTGCCTCTGGCCCAGTCCAAGTAAAGCTCTTTCTCACCCCCATAAGCCAAAACCTCACAGTCCATAGTTCTTACTGCATGCAGGTCTTTCAACTCTGACCAGAACAGTCCATCAAGCTGTACTTACAGAACTGCAAGGTGTCTGTTAGGCCAAGGCTTCAAATCCTTCCACATTCCTCTTGAAAATCAGCTCCAAAAGGCCAAAGCCACACAGTCAGATGTCTAGCAACAATTCCACCCCTCAGTACCACTTTACTGTTGCAGTCAGGTCTGCATTGCTGGTAGAAATCACCCAACCAAGACTAGCTTGTGGGAAAAAGAGGTTTATTTTAGCTTACAGGCTCAGAGGAAAGCTCCACAATAGCAGAGGAAAATGATAGCATGAGCAGAAGGTGGACATCACCCCCTGGCCAACATAAGGTAGACAATAGCAACAGGAGAGTGTGCCAAACATTGGCAAGGGAAAACTGGCTATAATAGCCATAATAGTATAATACAATATCTAACAATATAATAGCCCCCAACAATACATTCTCTCCATGGGAGTTAATTCCAAAATCTCCACCTAGCATTCAGAACACTTGAGTGTATGGGGGACACCTGAATCACACCACCACTGGTATCCTTCAGTCTCTAAGGGCTTAAGTACGTCAATGTGGTGGTCCAGTAAGCAAATATAGTTACTTAAGAAACAGAAGCCAGACTTCCGGTTAAGATGGCGGCGTAGGTACCACGCCAAAGCAGCCTAGGGGGGAAAAAGACCAAAAAAACTCAGCAGACTACACACTTTTACTAAAAAGTGAGGTGTATAGGAAATTGAGGCGGCAGCGGAGAAGTGGAAGAGTTATAGAGCATCCAGAGCCTGCACAGGCGGGAAGGGCGGCTCCGGCAGCTCGGCCAACCGCCGCAACCGCGGCGCAGCAGAAAACCGCCAGACTCTCGGCTCGAGCCGCAGGAGAAGCCAGGTGCGGAATTTTCCCCTCACACTGCGCTCTCCGCAACTCGGGAAACGTGAGGGGAGAGCGGCAGCGAGCAGCGGAGGAGAAGACCGCGAGGTAGAAGCACACGTGGAGCAGCAAGACAACCAGAGCAGCCAAGGCTCCCTCCCCTCCCCCACCGCCTGAACCCAGCTCCAGCGAACACAGCAGCGGCCCGGGACCGGCCACGCCAACTTGGGCTGACAGCGGGACCCAAGCAGGAGCAGAGTTCGGCAGCAACTTCAGCGGCTCCAAAACCGGTACCAGCAGCCCCAGCAGCAGTGGACCCAGGATCGGCAGCGGCGGCAGATCCCGCAGCAGCGGCTTCGGGGGGAGCAGCGGCGGTGGACACAGCAGCAGCAGCTCCAGCAGCGGTGGTGGCTCCGGTGGTGGCAGCTACGACATCAGCAGAGGCAGCAGCAGCGGCTCAGTTTGACCCATAGGAAAAGCAAGTGCCCAGCTCCAGAAATCAGAACAGCAGCCCGACGACCCAGGCAGCAACTTGACTGAGACCAAAATCACCCAAGGTAACTGGGATTGCACAGGGAAGGGTCTCACTTGGTCACAAGCTGACTTGGATCCCTCAACAAACCAGAAATCTAAACCTCTTTGTTGATAGAGGATCTGGCCATTATAATAACTACTCTTACATACATACTCGGGGCTGTTTTTGATTGAATGTGTACAGTGTTTAGTTAAATTTTAGAATCTACCTGTATTTTATTCCACTCAGCCTGCTTGAATACTCCTATAGCAGGGAAACTCAACCCCTAAGAACATCTTTGTAGATACTCTGAGAGTCTTAAGAGCCACACCTAATACCTTAAGGTCCTACCCTGAAAATATATTACATCAAATCAATTGATACAGCTAAGAATACACAGCTAGCTAGAAAATCCAAGCATTAACTTAATCCAAGATGCAAAAATATATACATTATAACACAAGAAACACTAAAAAGCAAGACGATATAAATCCACCTAAAAGTATTAATGCATCAGAAATGTCCTCCAGTGAGAAAGAGTTAGAGGAAATACCTGAGAAAGAGTTCAAAAGAATAATTATAAATATGTTCAAAGAGGTCAAAGAACACATGAAAATAATCAAAGAAGAAATCAAAGAGGAAATCAAAGGAATCAAAGAAGAGGCAGGACACCAATTTAATGAAATAAAGAAGGCATAACAAGACATAAATAGGGAAATAGAAATAATAAAGAAAAACCAGTCAGAATTACTAGCAATGAAGAACACAGTTAATGAAATAAAAAACTCTGTAGAAAATCTCACCAGTAGGATGGATGAGGGAGAGGACAGAATATCTAAGCTAGAAGACCAGGTGGCAGACCTAATGCAGTCCAACAAAGAGAAAGACAAACTTATAGAAAAGTATGAGTGGGAATTTCAAGATATTCGGGACACTATGAAAAGATCCAATATAAGAATTCAGGGCATAGTAGAAGGAGAAGAACTCCACTCCAGTGGCATAGTAGGCATCTTCAAAAAATCATAGAGGAAAATTTCCCCCAAATTGGGAAAGAGGTGCCAATACAGATACAGGAAGCCTTTAGAACCCCAGCCAGACAAAACCCAGAAAGAACCTCTCCTCGCCACATTATAATCAAACTTCCAAACACACAAACCAAAGAAAAAATATTGAAAGCAGTTAGAGAGAAAAATCAAGTTACCTACAAAAGCAAGCCCATCAGGATTACAGCAGATTATTCAACACAAACTTTTAAAGCCAGAAGGGCTTGGAGTGATATATTCCAAGTTCTGAAAGATAACAACTGTCAACCAAGGTTACTTTATCCTGCAAAGTTATCCATTCAAATAGATGGAGAAATAAAGACATTCCATGACAAAAGCAGGTTAAAGGAGTATTTGAAGACAAAACCAGCTCTACAGAAAATACTTGATAGAATCCTCCATGCTGAACAAAAGGAAAAGCACACATATAAGGAACCTAGAATAAACCAGCTATACTCAAATACCAGTTAACAGAAGAGAGCACAGGTAGAACCAGTAACACACACACACACACACACACACACACAAAAATGGCAAACATAAATACACACCTTTCAATAATATCTCTTAATATCAACGGTCTCAATGCCCCAACGAAAAGACATAGATTTGCAGACTGGGTTAAAAAGCAGGATCCTACAATTTGTTGTCTCCAAGAAACTCACCTTTCTACAAAGGATAGACATTATCTTAGGGTGAAAGGTTGGAAGACGGTGTTTCAAGCAAATGGGCCTAGAAAACAAGCAGGGGTTGCTATCCTAATATCAGACAGGGTAGACTTTAGTCCGACGTTAGTCAAGAAAGATAAGGAAGGTCACTTTATATTGATTAAGGGCACACTCCAACAGGAGGACATTACAATCCTAAACATATATGCACCTAACATGGGGGCTCCCAAATTCGTCAAACAAACACTATTAGAACTAAGGTCACAGATAACACCAAACACAGTGGTGGTGGGTGACTTTAACAACCCACTCTCATCAATTGACAGGTCATCCAGGGAAAGAATAAACAGAGAGGCATCTGGACTAAATGAGGTCATAGAAGGAATGGACCTAACAGATATATACAGGACATTTCATCCAAAGGCTGCAGAATATACATTCTTTTCAGCAGCACATGGAACATTCTCTAAAATAGACCATATATTAGGACACAAAGCAAATCTTAACAAATTCAGGAAAATTGAAATAATTCCTTGCATTCTATCTGACCACAATGGAATTAAACTACAAATCAGTAGCAAGAAAGGCTATAGAGCATACACAAAATCATGGAAACTAAACAATACACTACTTAATGATGAGTGGGTCAATGAAGAAATCAAAAAGGAAATCAAAAAATTTATAGAGTCAAATGATAATGAGAACACAACATACCAAAATCTCTGGGACACAATGAAGGCAGTTCTAAGAGGTAAATTTATAGCCTTAAGTGCCTATATTAAGAAATTAGAAAGGTCGCAAGTAAACGACCTAATGCTTCGCCTTAAAGCCTTGGAAAAAGAAGAACAAGGCAAACCAAAAAGTAGTAGACGGGAAGAAATAATAAAGATTAGGGCAGAAATTAATGAAATAGAAACAAAAAGAACAATCCAAAGAATTAATGAAACAAAGAGTTGGTTCTTTGAAAGGATAAACAAGATTGATAAACCCTTAGCAAATCTGACCAAAAGAAAGAGAGAAGAGACACAAATTAATAAAATCAGAGATGAACAAGGTAACATCACAACAGATTCCAGAGAAATTCAAAAAATTATATAATTATATAATTATATAATTTTATACTATAAAAGCATATACTCCACAAAGTATGAAAATCTAAAAGAAATGGATGATTTCCTTGATCTATATGACCTACCTAAATTAAATCAAAATGAGATTAATCACTTAAATAGAACTATAACAAACATGGAGATCCGAACAGTTATCAATAATCTCCCAACTAAAAAAAGCCCAGGCCCGGATGGATTCACTGCTGAATTTTACCAGACTTTTAAGGAAGAGCTAACACCATTGCTTCTTAAGCTTTTCCAGGAAATAGAAAAAGAAGGAATTCTACCAAACTCTTTCTATGAGGCCAGCATCACCCTGATACCAAAACCAGGCAAAGATAGAACAAAAAAAGAAAATTACAGACCAATCTCCCTCATGAACATAGATGCAAAAATTCTCAACAAAATATTGGCAAACAGAATACAAGAGTATATCAAAAAGATCATTCACCCTGACCAAGTAGGCTTTATCCCAGAGATGCAGGGATGGTTCAACATACGCAAATCTATAAATGTAATACATTACATAAACAGGTTGAAGGACAAAAATCACATGATCATCTCATTAGATGCAGAGAAAGCATTTGACAAAATCCAACATCCCTTCATGATAAAAGTCCTACAGAGACTGGGAATAGAAGGAACATATCTCAATATAATAAAGGCTATTTATGACAAGCCTACAGCCAACATATTACTAAATAGGGAAAAACTGGAAGCTTTTCCACTAAAATCAGGAACAAGACAAGGGTGTCCACTGTCTCCACTTCTATTTAATATAGTTTTGGAAGTCTTAGCCATAGCAATAAGGCAAGAGACACACATAAAAGGGATACAAATTGGAAAGGAAGAAATCAAGTTATCATTATTTGCAGATGACATGATTCTATACATAAAGGACCCTAAAGACTCTACTAGCAAGCTGTTAGAGCTGATCAAAACCTACAGCAATGTAGCAGGATACAAAATAAATACACAGAAATCAGTAGCCTTCATATATGCTAACAACAAACACACAGAGGATGAAATCAGAGAATCACTCCCATTCACAATTGCATCAAAAAAAATAAAATACCTTGGAATAAACCTAACCAAGGAAGTAAAGAACTTATACAATGAGAACTTTAAGACACTCAAGCAAGAAATTGCAGAAGACACTAGAAAGTGGAGAAACATCCCTTGTTCCTGGATTGGAAGAATCAATATCGTGAAAATGGCAATCTTACCTAAAGCAATCTACACACTTAATGCAATCCCTATCAAAATTCCAAAGGCTTTCTTCATGGAAATAGAAAAAACAATCCAAAATTTCATTTGGAATCACAAAAAACCTCGAATATCTAAAATAATACTGAGCAACAAAAAAGAGGCTGGTGGTATCACCATACCTGATTTTAACCTATACTACAGAGCCATAGTAACAAAAACAGCGTGGTACTGGCACAAAAACAGACATGTAGATCAGTGGAACAGAATAGAGGACCCAGATGTAAGCCCAAGTAGCTATAGCCACCTGATATTCGATAAAAATGCCAAAAATACTCATTGGAGAAGAGACAGCCTCTTCAGCAAATGGTGTTGGGAAAACTGGATATATATCTGCAGAAGGATGAAAATAGATTCTTCTCTCTCGCCATGCACAAGAATTAAGTCCAAATGGATTAAAGACCTTAACATCAGACCGGAAACTTTGAAACTGCTAGAGGAAAAAGTAGGGGAAACCCTTCAACATATTGGTCTTGGCAATGATTTTCTGAATACAACCCCAATTGCTCAGGCAATAAAACCACAGATTAACCACTGGGACCTAATGAAATTACAGAGATTTTGCACCGCAAAGGACACAGTGAAAAAAGCAAAGAGGCAACCTACAGAATGGGAAAAAATCTTCGCCAGCTACATATCTGATAGAGGATTAATATCTAGGATATACAAAGAACTCAAAAAGTTAAATAATAAGGAATCAAACAAGCCAATCAAAAAATGGGCTAAGGAGCTAAATAGAGAGTTCTCAAAGGAAGAAATACGAATGGCATATAAGCATCTAAAAAAATGTTCTACGTCACTAGTAATCAGGGAAATGCAGATTAAAACTACATTGAGATTCCATCTCACTCCTGTCAGATTGGCCACCATCATGAAAACAAATGATTATAAATGTTGGCGGGGATGTGGAAAAAAAGGAACCCTTCTGCACTGCTGGTGGGAATGCAATCTGGTCCAGCCATTGTGGAAAACAGTGTGGAGGTTCCTAAAGCAGCTAGAGATTGATCTACCATATGACCCAGCTATAGCGCTCCTAGGCATATATCCAAAGGACTCATCTCATTTCCTTAGAAGTACATGCTCAACCATGTTTATTGCTGCTCAATTTATAATAGCTGGGAAATGGAACCAGCCTAGATGTCCCTCAACAGATGAGTGGATAATGAAGATGTGGTACATTTATACAATGGAGTTCTACTCAGCGGTAAAGAAAAATGAAGTTATGAAATTTGCAGAAAAATGGATGGACCTGGAAAGTATTATACTAAGTCAGGTAACCCAGGCCCAGAAAGCCAAGCGCCACATGTTCTCTCTCATATGTGGATCCTAGCTACAGATAACTGGGCTTTTGCGTGAGAATGAAAATACTTAGTAGCAGAGACCAGTAAGTTGAAAAGGAGACATAAAGGGTGGAGAAAGGAAGGGAGGAGGATACTTAATAGGTTGATATTGTATATATGTAATTACAATGATTGTAATGGGGAGGTAATATGATGGAGAATGGAATTTCAAACGGGAAAGTGTGGGGGTGGGGAGGGAGGGAATTACCATGTGATATATTTTATAATCATGGAAAATGTTAATAAAAAAAAAATTAAACAGCCCAGTGAACTCCTTAAAAAAAAAAAAAAGAAAGAAAGAAAGAAACAGAAGCCAATGGGCTGGAGAGATGGCGTAGCGGTTAAGCGCTTGCCTGTGAAGCCTAAGGACCCCGGTTCGAGGCTCGGTTCCCCAGGTCCCACGTTAGCCAGATGCACAAGGGGGCGCACTCGTCTGGAGTTCGTTTGCAAAGGCTGGAAGCCCTGGCGCGCCCATTCTCTCTCTCTCTCTCCCTCTATCTGTCTTTCTCTCTGTCTCTGTCGCTCTCAAATAAATAAATAAAATTAATAAAAAAAAAGAAACAGAAGCCAAGCCAGGTGTGGTGGCACACGCCTTTAATCCCAGCACTCAGGAGGCAGAAGCAGGAGGATCACCAAGAGTTCGAGGCCACCCTGAGACTACAGAGTGAATTCCAGATCAGCCTGAGCTACAGTGAGACTGTTCCTCACAAAAAAAAGAAAGAAAGAAAAGAAAGAAAGAAAGAAAGAAAGAAAGAATGAAAGAAAGAAAGGAAGGAAGGAAGGAAGGAAGGAAGGAAGGAAGGAAGGAAGGAAGGAAGGAAGGAAGAAAGAAAGAAAGAAAGAAAGAAAGAAAGAAAGAAAGAAAGAAAGAAAGAAAGAAAGCAGGCAAGCAAGCAAGCAACAGAAAAGCCAGGGCTGAAGAGATGGCTCAGTAAATAAGCACTTGTCATACCAGTAGAGGTAGAAACAAGAGAACCCCAGAAGCTTATATACCAGCAAGCTTGGCAAACACAGTGGTAGATATTGACAGGCCCTGCCTCAAACAAGGTGGAAGGTGAGGACTAACACCCAAGGTTGTCCTCTGACCTCCACTTCCTTACCATGGTGCATATGCACCTGCACACAGCACAAATGTTCACACACGTACACACACAAAACAAAAAGAAAACAGAAACATGAGAGCCATTGCAGGGAAGACCTCTGACGGCATGCTTTTATCTGCTGCGTGGTCTTTGCACTGATGGCTTGGTATTTGGCAGCAAACAACTTATTTAATCTCAATTTATAAAATCCTGGAACCAAACCGGCAGGATATGAAGTTAATGGGATGGCAAGCTCATAAATACATTAAACACATTATCCAACAGAGAAACTGGGCATTAGTCTTGAGGGGTGTGGTGCTTTGATTCAGGTGTCCCCCTTAAACCTAGGTGTTCTGAATGCTAGGTTCCCAGCTGATGGAGATTTGGGAATTAACACTTCCTGGAGGCAGTGTATTGTTGGGTCTGGGCTTATGGGTGTTATAGCCAGTGTTTGGCACACTCTCCTGTTGCTGTGGTTCATCTGTTGTTGCCCAGAAGGTTGATGTCCACCCTTTGCTCATACTATCATTTTCCTTTTTCATGATGGAGCTTCCCCTCGAGCCTGTAAGCCAAAACAAACCCTTTATCCCAGAAGCTGCTCTTGGTCAGGTGATTTCTGCCAGCAATACAAACCTGACTGCAACAGTGGTGATAGTACCGAGGAGTGGGATTGCTGCTAGACACCTGACTGTGTGGCTTTGGCCTTCAGGAGTTGATTTTCAAGAGGAATGTGGAAGGATTTGAAGCCTTGGTTTAAGAGACGCCTTGCAATTCTGTAAATACAGCTTGATGGACTATTCTGGTCAGAGTTGAAAGACCTGAATGCAGTAAGAACTATGGACTGTGACATTTGGCTTATGAGGGTGAGAAAGAGCTTTTCCTGGACTGGGCTAGAAGCAGTTTGTGTGAGAGGCTTGCTGTTATGCCTGTGTCCTGAAAACTTGTTCAGCATTGCAGTGCATAGAAACAGACTAGTGTGTGCAGAGGGATATGGCACAGAAATGAAATCTTTGGGCTGCAATTTCTGCCTGTTCAGCTGTAATTATATGAGAGATTACAACCTTTGAGATTGGGCCAGCTGACCTGCACTGGAGCAACAGGAAGAATGTAGACTCTTTTGAAGGAGCCTGAGTGCTCAAGGAGTGTCCTGTTCTTCAAAGTCTGCTTTATTCTCCCCTGGATTAACAAATTGGCACCCTACCTGATATTATGGAGTATATGAAATGCAGGAAAGAGAGGATCGTTGAATTTGCAGCACGGTCTTGTGTTTTGAAAATGGCCGTGGGCAGTGGGCCCATGAGACAGCTGCTAAGGAGAGCTACAGGCCCTGAATGAGGTTTTGCAGGACTGTGAGTAGCATAGCTGGAGGGGTGGAATTGGAACTCCAGAGACTTGTTGCTGCTTAGAGTTATTGGACTTGGAGATTTGACACTGACTAGAGTTGTTAGACTTGGAGCTACAGAGTTTAATGTTTTCCCTGTTTAAACCTTGTATTGATTGAATATTTCTTTGCTAAGTCCAGTGCCATCTTTTGCAGTATAAGTGTTTATTCTGTGTCATTATGGGCTTTGAGGGGAGATTTTTTTGGTATTATGGCTCAGTTAAAAGACCCTGGATTATGGGGATGTTTGAACACCATTAAGATTGATTAAAAACTATGGGGATTTTTAAAGCTGGACTGAATGCATTGTATTTTATATTATGTATGGATATCAGTTTATGGGGGCCAGGGGCAGAATGTTGTAGTTTGATTGGGGTGTTCCCCCATAAACTTAGGTGTTCTGAATGCTGGGTTCCCAGCTGATGGAGATTTGGGAATTAACACTTCCTGGAGGGAGTGTATTTTTGGGGGTGGGCTTATGGGCATTATAGCCAGTTTCCCCTTGCCAGTGTTTGGCACACTCTCCTGTTGCTGTTCTCCACCTATTTTTAGACAGGGGGTGATGTCCACCCTCTACTCATGTCATCATTTTCCCTGCCATCATGGAGTTTCCTCCTCAAGCCTATAAGCCAAAATAAACCTCTTTTTTCCCCACAAGTTGCTCTTGGTTGGGTTATTTCTACCAGCAGTGCGGACCTGACTGCAACAGAGGTCAGAAGAAAAGAAATAACCCCCACCTACACAGGGGTCATTTTCAGGATTTCCACACCCAGCTATGCCACTTGCCGCTCTACCTAACACTGCCCCTCACCAGGTTTGGATTTGAACTTTCCCCCTGGAAGCTTGATACCCAACTGGTGGTGCTATTGAAAAGTGATTAGATCATGAGGGCACTAACTTGATCGGCCAGTTAACTCACTGATAGAAGTCATAGCTGAATGGGTTCCAAGGTAGGAGAGGAAGTAAGTCACCAGTGGTGTGTCTGTGAAGGGTACATCTTGCCGTTGGACCTCTGCTTCAACTCCCGGGTAAGCAGTTTTCTGTCCACCATGGTGTTTTGCCTTGTCACAGACCTAAAAGCAATGGATCCAGTTAGCCATGGACTTTCCTCTTGTTCAGTTGTTTCTCTCAGGGATTTTTGTCACGGTGATGAAAAAGTGACTAATATACTAGTGTCAGTCACATACTCTGTGAACCAGCCAGGAAGCCCCTTTGAGGCCTGTGCTTAATACCGTCAGCTTCACCCAGACTTCCTTTGCCCAGGACCTGTCCTCCATTTTCCTCAGTGTCCAGGTCCACTAGATTTTCAGAAAACCTCTCCTGATCCCCCACTGGAAGCTCTTTTCCTCAAGTCCTTCCTCATTTTATATGTGTTTCCCTTCCCTTACAATACTTAACAATCTTTGTATTATAGATACTCATGTTATTTTAAGATTTATTTTATTATTTATTTTTTTGAGACAGAGGGGAAAGAGAGAGAATGGACACACCAGGGCCTCTAGCCACTGCAAATGAACCCCAGACATATGTGCCGCCATGTGCATATGGTTTACGTGGAACCTGAAGAATAGAACCTGGGTCCTTAGGCTTCACAGGCATGTGCCCTAACTGACAAGCCATCTCTCCAGCCCAAGAGACTCATGTTTTGTTCAAATGAATTATCGGGTTGTATATTCTCTGTGAGTCATGTTCATCTCAATTCATTCCTGTATCTACCACACCACCTAGAAGAGTCTAGTTTAAAGCATATGTGTGTATCTGTGTAGATGTACATTATGATCATTGGCAACACAGAAATAAGAATAACAAGGGAATCCCACTATGCAGTTGAATTTCAACCCAGAATGGCTGCCATATTTTCTTTTTTCTAGTGAAAACATAACTCACAAACAATAAAATTCACCCTTCCAAAATCCTTAATATTCAATGTTTGGTTTTTCCTAAATTAAGAAAACTCTCAAAGTGTGGTAACCACCATCACTAGCTAATTCCATAACTTTTTCACCATTCCATAAAACAGCCTGGTTGTGGGGTGGGGGCTGGGATGATGACTCCACAGTTAAAAGGCACTACCTGCAAAGCCTGTCAGGCCTGGTTCAATTTCCAAGCCATCCATATAAGCTAGACACACATACACACACACACACACACACACACACACACACACACAAAATGGCACAAGTGTCTGGTGTTTGTTTGCATCAGCTAAAGGTCTTGGCACCCCTCCCCCATACGCATGGGAAGGAATGAATGAATGAATAAGTAAGTGAATAAATACAGCCCCATCTCCAGTATGATGACCCTCCACTTCCTAATCCTGCTCCCACCTGCTATAGCCACCAGCATACATTTTCTCTTGTGTATGAATATATCATCCCACTATCAGTAAATGAGGGCTCCCATTTTTACACACGCCAACACTCAGGACTCTTTCTTTAGTTTGCTTTTGTTTTTTACCAAAGTCATCTACTGGGTATGAAATGGAATGCTTTTGATTTGAATTTCCCTAATGACTAATAACTTCAGTATCTTCCTTTGTTAACTGATTATCTGTGTATCACCTATAGACAAATGTCTGCTCAGATCCTATGTTCACATTGCAGCTAAGGCATTTGTCCTTCTGTGGCTGAGTTGTAACAGTTCCTAACATAGTCTAGAAACTAGGGCCTCTTGTGTTTACTTACGTGTTTTTGTTTGTTTGGATTTTTTGTTGTTGTTGAGTTTTTTGTTTGTTTGTTTGTTTCAAGGTAGGGTCTCACTCTAGCCCAGGCCAAACTGGAATTCACTATGTAGTCTCAGGGTGGCCTTGAACTGACCACAATCCTCCTATGTCTGCCTCCCATGTTCTGGGATTAAAGGCATGCACGACCATGCCTAGCTATCTTCTGTTATGATTTCTTTTGGGGGGTGGGGGGTCCTCTTGTTTTTAGACCCACATAATTCTATACTTTATTCCCTGGTCCACATGATATCTGTTTAGTAGGAAATGATGTCAAGTTTTTATTTCTATTTTTAACATTTATTTTGTTTACTTATTAATATTTTATTTATTTATTTGCAAGGGGAGAAAGAAAATGGGAAGCCAGGGCCTCTAACCCCTACAAACATACTCCAGATGAATATGCCACTTTGGCTTTACATGGGTACTGGGGAATCAAACCCAGGTCGTTTGCAGGCAAGCACCTTAGCCCCTGAGCCATCTCCCCACCACTTATTTATTTATGATGGGCAGAGCTTGAGGAGAGAGAATGGGCACACCAGGACCTCTGCACACCCACTGCACACAAACTCCATAAGCATGTGCCACTTTGTGCAACTGACCATACAGAGGTACCAGGCAGAATGGAGAGAAGAACAGAAGAGAACACAAGAGATGCCTGAGGCCACCTATGTAGTTTCAGATAATTTACTGAGCTGTGATGAACTGATCTATAAGGCAGACAGAGGGGAAGGAGGAACTTCACAGCATCCTGCGGATAAGGAGACAGCTGGTGCAGCTCTAACTACATACACTAAGCTTGTTGGAAAGGTCCATGTTCACAAGTGGGTTATCCCTCGTAGCAGCCACCAGGTGGTGCTGTTGCATAGAGAAGCGGGGCTCGGTCCCTTCACAGTCACCCGGACAGAGGCTTTTTGCTCTTTACCAACTGCACGGGGTCTAGCCGGGGCCCACACTGTAACTTGGGGGTAGTTACCCGTCCAAGTTCACGTTCTGTCTGAGGGTGTCACAGGTGCGTATTATTGTGCCAGATACCTACGAAAGTCAACATAAGAGAGGATGTATTTTGGACCCGGTTCAGAGGTTTTGATGTATAAACTGACTACTTTCTGGGCCTGTGGTGAGGCAAGGCACCATGACAGAAGATGTGGTAGAACAGAGTCGCTCACCTCATGGGATCCAAGGGGACAGAGAGATAGAAAGGGTCAGGGACAACATACCCTTCAAGGGCATTTCCTTGGTGAGCTGTTCTCTCTAGCTAGGCTCCACCTCCTGAACTTACCAACACCTCCCAAAATAGTGCCCCAGCTATGTCTTTAAATACAAGTGCCTGGGGAGGACATTTCCTGTTCACACTTTAACAGAGGGCAAACTAGCATCTTTGTGTGAAAGGACATCCTCTTTTCACATCACAAGTTTAAGTGCTCTGTCTGATGAATGCCAGACCAACTGGCCAGGGCTAGACTGCAGGAGCCCAGCTGGTGTGGAGCCTGACCTGGCCGTTCAGCTGTCACTCAACACAGCAGCGGGTTCCCCTTCCCCCATTGGTGTGTTTTTAAAAAAGGAAGGCTGGAGAGATGGCCTAGGGATTGAGGCATTTGCCTGCGAAGCCAAAAGACCTAGGTTCGATTTCCCAGCACCCACTTAAGCCAGATGCACACGGTGGCACATGTGTCTGGATTTTATCCACAGTGGCTGAAAGCCCTTGTGTGCCCATTCTCTGTCGTTCGCTCGCTGTCTGTTTCTCTTTAAATGTCTGCCTCTATCTATCTCTCAAATAAATGAAACTAAATTAAAAAATTTTTAAATACATTAAAAATCAAATCGTTTCTCTAAGATAAAGCAGGAGGAGGAGAAGGGGAGCCAGGTATGGTGGGGTGATGCACTCCTTTGACCCAGAACTTGGGAGGCAGAAGTAGGAAGATCACCGTGGGTTCAAGGCCACTCTGAAACTACATAGTGAATTCCAGGTCAGCCTGGGCTAGAGCAAGACCCTACCTCCATAAAACAAAAATAAGAAGAAGAAGGAGGAGGAGGGAAGAGGAGAGGGGAGGAAGAAAATGATGATGATGATGATGATGATGATGATGGAGGAGGAGGAGAAAATATGTATGTCTACATGGTGTTTCACACTTCTGGATAGTCTAGTCCACTCTCAAAACATCTCTGTTCTTTCTTTTTGGTTTTTCGAGGTAGGGTCTTGCTATAGCCCAGGCTGACCTGGAATTCACTATGCAATCCCAGAGTGGCCTCGCACTCACAGCAATCCTCCTACCTCTGCCTCCTGAGTACTGGGATTAAATGCTTGGCTTAACTGTTTGTTTAAATAACACCATCTTTCCAGAATCTCTAGGGTTTCCTGGTAGAAGTAGGGATTAGGAAAGATAAATGGCTTTTGCTTTGTGCAAACGAGTCAAATCAGAGATCAGGAACTAAATCAGTACAATCACCTTGGGTCTGAACCTGGAACCAGGCAGCATAGCCCAGGGAAAATGAGTTCTGAGAGAAGTTAGCATGGATTGCATCCTGGATGACTTGGGGGCTTTATGGATGGCTGAGGGCCCTCACTATCCCATGGCATGCTCAGCAGGGGAGGCTTAGGTTCAAAGGGAGCACATCTGACCCTGAGTGGAGGCTGTGTGGAGTCCTTCGGTTCACTTGTAAGTGCCATTGGTCTGAAACGCTCCTAGGAGGCAGCCTATGGAAGAGCTCAGTCCTGGAGAAAGACCGGGCATTCGTAGGAACCAGGACTGTGAGAGAAGTGGAAGGACAAGTAGAAAGTCGACCAGGGTCCCGTAGCGAGGACGGGGTCTGCACACGCATACAGATAGCAGAAGGAAGATGTCGCAGATCTTGTCAGCCAAGAAGGGCATGGAGAAAATACCACCCAGGGTGTGGATCAATGGGCATCCAACAGGGTATTAATGATTGATGCCAGTCGTGAGCTCGGCCAAATGGCAAGAGGGGTTATGAGGGACAGACTGTTTCCATGAGAGCTACATGCTGGTTTCTTTAATGGAAAGTAATGCAAGTTCATGTACAAAGCTCAGAAGGACAAGCAGCAGGGGAGCCTTCCCTTTGTGGGTCATAGGAGTTTCTAGGGTGCCCTTCCTACCCTTCTTCTGTCTATATACAAGAATCCACACACATAATGACTGCCTTCAAGAGGGTGATCCAGCCAGCCCTTGGGTGCTCATATTCTGCACCCACAGATTCAACCAACCACAGATCAGAAATATTTAAGTGGAAGATTGCTTCTACACTGAGCATGTGCATTTTTTTATTGTTCTTCCCTGATCTGTGCAGTTTAATAACTACTTGTATGGTGTTTACTTGGTTATGGGTATTATTATCCATGCAGTCACGATTTAGAGTATGCAAAAGGATAGACATATGTTAGAAAGCCGACATGCTATTTAGATAAAGGACTTGAGCATCCATGGGCTTTTGTTCCCATGCAAGTACTTGAACAAATCCCCTGTGGATATGGGGCGGGGCGGGGGGGAGGATGAATGCCTATGATGTCTCACAGTCTCTGTAGCCTGCTTTAGGACTTTACACAACATACCAGTGCATCTCCAATTCTGTTTTCCTCCCACAGAGAGGGAGAATTTATTAAAGATACTTTCATTCTCTATTTTGGAAATAAACTGTTCATTTTACTTTCAACAAGGATGTCAGAGTGGTCTGGAGGAACTGAACCAGCGATTTATCTGATTGACCCAGTACAGGCTGGGTAGCCAAACAGTGGCTGTCTGCGGGCTGGGGAGTCTGAAAACCTGGTAGCTGCTCAGTCCCCAAGCCTCAGCAGTCCGAATCAGATGCTGAAGGCCTGGAGGACTCCTGCAGAGCTGATGGTCTTTGGACCATGTTGGAAGGCTGAGGAAGCTGAGTTCCAATGTCAGCAAAGGATGGAGGCAACAGGGTAGATGACCTCCCCAGCAAGGAGAAAGGACAGTCAAAATCCCCTGTTGCGTTCCCCTCCACACACGCACGCATGCACACACACACACACACACACACGGAACCTCTTTATTTATAGGGTTATACTCATGAAGCCCTGGTTTTCAAAAAAAAGAAAGCTGGAAAAATACTGCCTTGAGACCGCTGTGAACATCTGTGTTGCCACTACAGAAAGGTTTCTGTCTTCTAGAGGGGTATGCCCACCACTGCTGGGGAATCTTAATTTTCTGGTCTTTTCAGCCAGAGTGATACACACCTGTGCCTCCAAGCCCACACAGACCTACATGGACCTTCTCATGACAAGGGTCATGTGCATTTAGAAATCATGAGTTCATACCAATTCTTATGATTCAAACCCATCTCCAGGGTTCTTGGGGGGGCTTGTTTTGGGGGTTGTTTTGTTTTGGCTAATATTTTTTCCTCCTCTCATTCCATATTTTCATATCCCCTCTTCCTCTCAATTCCCAGACCAAACCACTTCAATTGCTTAATCAATGGACATTCCTACATATGTTTTAGAATTTGCCTGAAATAAGACACTCCCTCTTAAATATCAGTCTTCCTAGATTCTTTACTTTTCTTTATTTTTTTAATATTTTTATTTATTTGAGAGGAAGAGGGGAGAGAAAGAGAGAGAGAGAGAGAGAACTGGCATGCCAGGGCCTCTAATTGCTACAAATTCCAGGCACATGCACCACCTTGGACATCTGGCTTACATGGGTACTGGAAAGTCGAGCCTGGGTTCTTAGGCTTCACAGGCAAGCACCTTAACCACTGAGCCATCTATCCAGCCCTCTTTTTATTAAATGCTGTGAATTGAACCCTGGGCCTCATGCTAGGCAAATGTTCAGCCTCTAACCCATACCTATATATAGCTTAAGTTCATCAAATGGAGTATAAAGTATCAAATAGCTCCTGACCAATAACAAATAAGAACCAACTACACAATGCAAACACAGACCAGCATATGTTCTTTCCGCCTCATTCCTTGTCAACAGTCCTGCACACCTAGAATAAGCCACCTCAAGTCTTCAGAGAATCATATGTAGCTGACATTCTGAGAACAAAGTGAGTTTATGTTCTGTTGAATTTCCTGACAGTTTGATACTCTGACATGAGGAATACAGTGACTTTAAACCGTAACTAAACCAATTTCTAAAAGAAACTAGTTGCTAAGGCAACTGTGTCAAGAGATAATTAATTCAGCAGTCATTAAGCACAGCTTACTCTGCCTAATGGGTGGGAAGGGACATAGACTTGCTTGATTTTCCCTTTGAAACCAGTGGAAGAAAATGGTGTGATTTCCCTCTGCCTATAAAGGCTTAGGTTCCAGTTGCTTCTAGAAGTCAGATACTCCTCCTTTGGCAGTCCCTTCTGTCACCTGTAGACCAAACTGTGGGTGATAATGTGCATCTTGTGAGGATCAAATAAAGTGCTAGAAATAAGACACCAATGGGGACGGCTATACAGTTACCTTCTCGTTGCTAGGACAACACACCCCCAGCAGCAGCAGCTTATGGGAGGAAAGGGTTTATTTCAAGCTTGCTGTTTCAAGGGGAAGTTCCATCATGGTGGACAGAGCACTGTGGAGCAGGCAGCTGGGGAGTCACTCTCCACACAAAGCAGGGAGGAAACTGCCTGAGTAAGCCAGCTCTCAACACACAGTACGACTCCACTAACCAACCCCACAGTCCACTCCCCGCAACACACCTCCTCCAGCAAGGCTCCGCAACACACCTCCTCCAGCAAGGCTCCACCGCACAAAGCCTCTACCCACTGGGGACTAACTAAGAAGTTTTATCACGAACACTTGAGGATATGGGGACATTAAAGCAGCACAGTGATCTACGCAGATTTGCATAAATTTCTCCAGGAAGAAAAACAAAACATGGTAATTTTTTACTCACTTTTAGAACTGACCACACATATATCCCTGGGTGCCCTCATGTAATCTAGATAGAATCCACGGAACTCAATTCCAGGTCTATTCCATCTTACCCAACTGTTATGCTACCAGAGGTTAGGGGTAACATTTTGTTCACCCTTGTGATCTAAATTAGTTTCCTAGCAATGCACCAAATCTACTGTGGGATTAAAAAGAACTTTCAGGGGGCTAGAGAGATGGCCTAGCAGTTAAGCACTTGCCTGTGAAGCCTAAGGACCCTGGTTTGAGGCTCGATTCCCCAAGAGCCATGTTAGCCAGATGCACGAGGGGGTGCATGCATCTGGAGTTCGTTTGCAGTGACTGGAGGCCCTGGTGTGCCCATTCTCTCTATCTGCCTCTTTCTCTCTCTGTCTGTCCCTCTCAAATAAATTAAAATAACCTACAAAATAAAGAACAAACTAATTTAAAAGTGTATGCTTTCTAGGGTGGAGAGATGGCTCACTTGGCACAGTGTTTGCTATGCAAGCATGAGGATCTGTGTTCAGATCCCTAGCACCCATGTAAAATGCTGAGCATAGCAACCCCAGCTCTGGGGAGGTGACGGTAGAAGGATCCCCTGGCCTTGCTGGCCCGCTAGTCTAGCCAAATCAGTGAGCTCCAAGTTCAGCAAGAGCATGCACACACATACACACACGCAGTGACCATACATGAGCACATACTATATGCCTTAGGATAAATAATAAAAATGCATAGGGCTTGTGTCTGCCATTCAGTCTCTACACTGTGACCTTCTGGTAAGAAGTTGAAAATACAGTAAATGTGCCTAACAAAAAGGAAGTAAGGGCTGGAGGGATGGCTTAGCCGTTAAGGTGTTTGCCTGCAAAGCCAAAGGACCCAGGTTCGATTCCCCAGGACCCACATTAGCCAGATGCACAAGAGGGTGCACATGTCTGGAGTTCGTTTGCAGAGGCTGGAAGCCCTGGCGCGCCCATTCTCTCTCTCTATCTATCTATCTTTCTCTCTCTCTCTCTCTCTCTCTCTCTCTCCTTTCCTTCTTTCTCTGTCAAGTAAATAAATAAAATAAAATAAAATAAAATGTTTTTTAAAAGGAATTAAAAGCTAGGTGTGTTGGCATATGCCTTTAATCCCAGCACTCGGGAGGCAGAGATAGGAGGATCACTGTGAGCTCAAGGGCAGCCTGAGACTGAATAGAGAGTTCCATGACAGCCTAAACTAGAGTGAGACCCTACCTCAAAAAAAATAAAATAAAAGGAATTAAAGTTGCTCAAAAGTCGGAACAATGGGCCATGGTGGTGAACAACCACAACCCCAGCACTCAAAAGGTTGAGGCAGGAGGACCATGAATTTGAGATCAGCCTGGGGCAGGCAGCAAGTTCCAGACCGGCCATAGCTACAGAATGAGACTTGGTTTTAAGGAAAAGAAAACCAGAAAAACCCTATCCAGATACGGCAAACCTCTGCTGTCACTCCAAAAACGATTTCTCTCTTCCGTCAGTGCCACGCTGAAGGTCCTACTTGGGCATTTGGGTCAAATACTCATAATGTGAAAAGTAGCAGTTTAACCATTGTTAATTACGCAGTTCAGTGACATGGAGCATGCCGTCTGTGGCACAACCATCCTTGCTATCCATCTCTAGAACAAAATGCCACCCTCCCAATCCAAAACTCTGCTGCCATGAAGCCATGACTCCTCTTTTACCTCCCCCTCCCAGTACCTGGCAACCACCACTCTATTTTTCTGCCCTATCTGATGACTCTAGGTAGAATGTAAGTGTGATCATGTGTCACTTATCCTTCGGTGACATCTTCTCTTTATTTCTCATGATATCTTCAAGGTCCATCTGTCTTGTATCAGTGTCAACATTGCTGTCCTTTTTTCCCCATTCACCTGTCACATGAACAGGTTTATGTCATGTCTCATGGCCTTTGTGGCCCCAGCTTGTACTTGGCCAAGCTCTGTGTAGGAGGCCCTCAGGCAATGGCTGCTGGGTATGTGATAGCTCCCTTTTCATAAGGCTGCCTAGTAGAAAAAGTGAGGGCTTTGTAGCTGTTAGCTTCTTGCTGGGACCAAACACCTGACCAAGAGCAGATTATGGGAGGAAAGACTTTACTTCAGGCTTACAGTTTGGAGGTAGGCTTCATCATGGTGGAGAAAAGCATCTGGCTCATAGCATCACACATCCACAGCAAAGAAAGAAGCTGCAAGAGCGAGCTGGCTCTGGACACACAGCAGGCTAGACTCGAAGTCTGCCTCCATTAGCGCACCTCCTGCCGTGGAGACCTGGCAGGAAGCTTAATCACAAACACCTGAGGCTATGGGGATTTTTACATTCAAACCACCACAGATTTCCTCAAGGGGGTCAGGAAATGGATATTGTTAGTATTTTTCTGTGAACATACTCCTGACCAGAAGCAATGTAGGGAATGAAAGGTTTATTTTGGCTTATGATACAAGGGGATGTAGTCGATTGTGACAGGGAAGTCAACTTAGACCGGCTCATCACATTGACAGACAGGAAGAAATGGATGAATAATAAGTGGAGCCCAGTCTATGCAACATCAAGGCCTGACCCCAGCAACCCACTTCATTCAGCAAGGCACCACCTCCTGCAAGATCCACAACCTTCAGAAACAGTGTCACCAGCCGGAGGCTAAGTGTTTGACCACACGAGCCAACGGAGGACATGTTACGTTCAAACTACAACAGGTAGTGAAAGGCCCAAGAATTCAGAAGCCCAGAAATACTATCATGCTCCAAAGGGAGCTTAAGCGGGCCCCTGCATACCTCAAACTCCAGGCTTTACTCTCTGTTGAAAGCAAGTAAAGAATCCCTCTTCTCATTATACCAGAGCCCGCTCCTAATATAAAACTAGGTAAAAAGGGCATGAGATAGCCCTCAAGGATGGGAAATGAGTAATGAAGTAAACCACTTATTTGGTTTCTACAAATAGCCTGCGCCATAAGCCTTAATAGCCCACACTGTTAAGCCTTAGTAGCCCGCACCATAAGCCGTAGCAGCCTGCCTCAGACCACCAAGGTCATAGGAGACTGATACCACACTCTGCTACCCCCACCCAAGGACCTGCACAAATGCTGACCTCCAAGGTCATAAGAGACTGATTGGTCCACAAGGGGCTTGAACAAATTAAACTAATTGGCTTAGAAACTATGGAGTGGCACAAACTGACTGGCTCGCACCCCGCGGGCTCCTGATATTAAAAAAATGATTGGTCTAATGCACAGGCTTTGTTAGAAACCCTATAAAAACTGTCCCGTTCCTGCATTTGGGGCTCTGCAGTCCTCTACCCCTGTGAGGTGTACGACCGTGGGCCCCAGCACGCTTGGAATAAAATCCTCTTGCAGTTTGCATCAAGACCGCTTCTCATGAGTGATTTGGGGTGTCGCCATATCCAGGCAGAGCGTGGGGTCCTCGTTTTGGGGGTCTTACAGTAGGCATTTGTTAAATTAGAACTGAGTGAAGATGATAATGACGGCTCCGTAGCAGACACTGTGAGAATGTGGGTTCATTCAGCCACTCTTAGCACAATCCTATGGGATGGATACGATGATCCTTGCCCATTTGCAGGGATAGAAACTGATAATAACATAGAAGAGAATTTCAAGCCCTGACATTCTTGAATAATAGCCACTAGGCTGAACCCTCCATCAGAGAGGTTAGGTCTTGAGAAAAATTCCCACAGTGGGAATGTGGATTTTTCCCAAGACTCGTCTGGTTCACCCAACTTCTAATAACTGCATTTTCCTTTCTCCCCAGATTGTTCCCAGTAACCCCACTGTTCTTGCCTGTGCTCTTACTTTTACAGTTTTTCCACACGTGGCACATGCACCTTCTCTTCCTTGAAACCACTGATGTTCAACTCACACTGCAGTTCCCCCTCCCCTATGAAGCAGGCCCCCATTCTGTGAACCTTCAAACAGCAGTAGAGTCCCTCTTTCACTGCCCGTCCCCCCGCCCCCAGCACCCCGCCAAACTCAGCTTTCTGCATGACTGGATTAAGGCTGAGCATACCTTGTCCAAGATGCTTGGGGCCAGAAGATTTCCTGATTTCACATCTTTTTGGAGAAGATCTGGCTTTGGGAATCAGATTTGAGGGGGAGGGAAATATATATATATATATACAGAGAGAGAGAGATCTTGAAGATGGTACCCAAGTCTAAATACAAAATTAATTTGAATTTGTGTTTCATGTGCACCTTATGCACGTAGTCGGAAGGTATTTTTCTCTATGCAGTATTTTTAGTGTAACCATGTTTTGAGTGTACCCTTCCACTTGGGGTCAGGTATGGAATTTTCCACTTGGGTATCACTCAACACTGCTAAAAGCTTTAGATTTCAAAGCACTTCAAATTTTGGACTTGTGGATTAGAGATGTTCTGCTTATAACTAGTCTTAAATTCCTAATTGTTCATGAAAACAAGAAATTGGTCTTATTAATTTAGTTAGTCCGAGGTTGTATTTCTTTTTTAATTTTAGGCAGGCTCTCACTCTGCAGCTCAGGCTGTCCTAGAACCCACTATGTAGCCCAGGCTGGCCTGGAATTCACAGCAATCTTCCAGCCTCGGCTTCCCAAGTGCTGGGGTGACAGGCATGAATGAGCTACCACACCTAGCTTGTTCTTTTAGATGGTGACTTATGGAGAATGATAAACGTGTGCTCAATTACATGAGCTCGTATTATGCAAACATGAACTTAGATGTGACTAACCAGCTTCCCTGACAGCCTATGGTCACATGATTTGCTTACATGTAAGAATAACTGTGTGCAGGCAGACACAGTTGTGACTGCTGGGATCAGTTTGGAGTCACGTGTGCACTCATCAGTACAAGATCAGCATCCAGCATTTAAAATACAGAGTATGTCCTTTGCCTTGTGGATCAAAATCAAGTGGCCTTGCAGAATCAGATTCATCTTATAAGAAAAATGTGTTCATGAATAGAATTACTCAAGAACTACAAAGCTCATAGCTTCTAGAATCCTCTCTGAGTGCTGAAGTCAGCTTTTATCATGTTTCTTTTTCAATTATTTTACTAGTGTATGTGAATATGGATGTGTACACGTAGGATGTGCATATGGGTGTGTGCATGTATATGGAGGTGTATATGTGTGCATGTGAATACGGGGGTGTGTATGTGTGTGTATGGTTGTGCTGGCACGTACATGTGGAGATCAGAGTTGTCTGTGCGCCTCCTGTTTTGAGCCAGGACTCCTGCTGCTGCAAATAAGTCGGCCCCACCCCGCCATCCCTGGGAACTCAGATTCGCGTGGCTCTTCCTCCCATGGTTGTACACATGGGGTACACATGCACAGGCCACTTTGCATCCCGCTTTACATGGTTGCTGGCGAATTGAGCCTGGGCTGGCAAGCTTTGCAGGCAAGTGCCTTTAACCATTGATCCATCTCCTCAGCCTTGTAAAGAGACATTTCTTTAAATGTAAATTCTCATTTATGGAAGATATCATTGTAAAATTTTTACATGTTACTTCTGACCTTTAATTAGTAAAAAGGATTATTTTTTAAAGCTGGGTGGACTATGTTTTTAAACTTCACATGAATGTCCAAATGTTTAGTAAGCAACATGTGTTTGAATGTCTGCTGGAGCCCAAAATTTTGCTAGGCTACTTGAGATTTAGTAGCAAAATAAAACCAAGAAGAGATGCTGTGTTTCACGGCTCCACTGTTTTCTCCCCCTGCATCATGGAGCCTTTATTTTACTTCTGGTTTGTAAAATGTATTTCAAATATGACTACGACGCATGCAGTTAGTTTCTCTAACATCCTCCAGTCCTCAGATATGCCTGTATGGACCATCTGCTTCATAGCTTGTATTAGTCAGCCTTCTGTTACAGTAACAAACACCTAGGCTAATCTGCTTATAAAAAGAATATGTGGGGCTCGAAAGATGGCCTAGAGGTTAAGGCACTTGTCTACAAAGCCAAAGGACCCTGGTTCAACTCCCGAGGACCCACATAAGCCAGATGCACAAGGGGACGCATGCAACTGGAGTTTGTTTGCAGTACCTGGAGGCCCTGGCGTTCCCATTCTCCCTCTCTCTCTCTCTCTCTCTCTCTCTCTCTCTCTCTCTCTCTCTCTCTCTCCCTGCTCATTTCTGTATCTCTCTCTCAAATAAATAAAATTAAACATTTTTTTAAAAAAAATAAAGAAAATGTGAGCTGGAGAGATGGCTTAGTGGTTAAGCTGTTTGCCTGCAAAGCCTAAGGTCCCAGGTTCGATTCCCCAGTACCCACATAAGCCAAATGCACAAGGAGGTACATGCATCTGAACTTCATTTGCACTGGCTACAGGCCCTGGCATGACCCTATTCTCTATCTACCTTCTCTCTCTCCCTCTTTCTCCCTCTCTCTCTCTCTCTCTCTCTTTCTCTCTCCTCATACTCTCTATCTTCCTCTTTCTCTCTGTGTCAAAATTTAAAAAGTTTTTTTAATTTTTTTAAAAGAAAATGTTTATTTTGCTGATAGTTGTGATGGTTTCAAGCTATCATTGGCTGACACCATTGATGGCCGGCAAAACACATTTAAAAAAAAAAATTCACCTAATAGCCAAAATACTTAAGGAAATTGTTTGGAGTCCCAGTATCTTTTTCAAAGGCCTACCTTTAGTGACCAAAAGACCTCCCACTAGGCTCCACCTCTTAAAGGTTCCACCACCTCCCAGCAGAGGCAGGGACTGGTGACCAAGCCTTTATTTAACACATGGGCCTCTGGGGGACACTTTTTCAAACCTATCATGGCCTGATCTCGTTTATGGCTTTCAGACCTTTAAAAATATATATATATATTTTTATCTATTTGCAATGAGAGGGAGAGAGAATGTGTGTGCCAGGGCCTGTAGCTGCTGCAAACAAACTGCAGATGCATGTGCCACTTTGTACATCTGGCTTTGCGTGGGTACTGGGTAATCAAACCGGGATCGTTAGGCTTTGCAGGCAGGCGCCTTAACCCCTGTGCCATCTCTACAGCCCCTTTCAGGCTTTTTGAACAGTAAGGCATGGTTTCACTCTGCTGGTGCATTTCCTGTTACGCTTTGTAGAATATCTAACTGTGTTGTCTGGGTGGGTGGTTTGTTCTTAGTGTCTTTGGAGGCCTCCTACTTCATGTCATCATTCAGAAATGAAATGCCTTTTTGTGACAGCGACTATTCAGATGGGGACATTCCAGTCCTGTGCCTGTGGACATGAGTGGAAGTCAGAAACATTTAACATACTTCTCCTGCTGACTTGCTGTGTTACAGTATTGAAGGCTGTCCTTTCTCGATCCTTTGTAGATGGCTCCGTTGAAGGCCACTTCGTGTGACCTTGGTTGTAGGAGTAAAAGGAGACACAGCATTGCAATAAGTTCTAAAATATTTGATCTCAGAGTATGTCCTCCAAAGGAAGCTTGAAGCTACTTCCTTGCTTTTCTATAATCTATTTTTCAAGTCTATTATAACCGGGTCATACAGAAATCTTTTCTGCTAAAATATGAAGGATAATGTATAGAGGCTATTTCTACCAAAACACGAAGTAAGAAAAAATGGAATAAAATACCAGCCACTTGTCCAAATTGGCACGCAGGGACTCGTGTGCACCGGCCCTGCTGGGCCACCGTGTGGGCCGTATGCTCGTTCTCCAGGCCCCGTCACTGCTCTGAGTGAGCGGCTCCTCCCTCACCTTTCACAGATTACTTTCTTCTTCCCCAATAACTTTTTTTAAATTTAATTTATTAGTTTTCTTTTCAGTAAATACAGGCATTTTGGTACCATTATTTAGGCTCATCTGTGATCTACCCCCTCCCATTAGACCCTCCTTGTTAATGAAAATGGGTCATGCATTGTGGAGTTAGCCCCCAGTTATTGGTATGATAAATGTCTCTGCAAATCATGACCCAACATGTGACTCTGACATTCTTTCTGCCCCCTCTTCCGCAAGATTTCCCTGAGCCATGTTGGGTTCATTTTTGGTCTGCTTCAGTGCTGAGGTGTTGGGGGCCTCTGTGGCTGTGGTTCTCTGATTTGGTAGGAGTTGATTTTTCTCTGCGTTGATCTCCTTCCCCTTTGTGCTGGTATCTGGTTCACAGGAAAACATCACCCTTGCTTATTTCGCCAGTTGTCCTTAGTTTCAGTTGGGCCCCTTTTGAGGTATGTTGGGGCAGCTCTCTTCTTAGGATCTGCATCTATCTGGAAAAGAGATATACCAAAAGTCTTAGGTCAGTTTTAGTCTTTAATAACCCCTAAGGTATAAATACAAGAGAAATACGAAATATTAATTTTTTTTCTTTTTCCAGGAGTAAATTTTATTTCATATTGAAAACGTTCATATTGAAAAACATTTGCATTTTCCCATGTTACAGCACAACAATTCGATGGGATATTTCTTGCTATAAATAAGAACTTACTGATTTGTACAACTGAAAAATGTTTATGTTCTTCAAGATAAAGCAAAATGATGTATTAAATTATTTCCATTGTCAGTTAGCACCCACTTATAAAGATGCATTCTTTTCTTAATTTATTAATTTTTTTATTAATTAGTTTTGTACTAATACAGTCAAGTTGGTACCATTGTTAGGCTCATCCGTGACCTACCCCCTCCCCTTGGCCCCTTCTTGTTGAAGTATAAGGGTCATGAAGCATGGAGTTAGCCCAAAGTTATGGGTAGGAGAAATGTTCTGTGCATATCATGACCCAACGTGTGCCTCTGACATTCTTTCTGCCGCCTCTTCCGCAAAATTTCCCTGAGCCATGTTGGGTTCATTTTTGGTCTGCTTCAGTGCTGAGGTGTTGGGGAAATAACTAAATTTTATATATTGATTTTTTTCATTAAAATTTAATATATGTGCTACCTCATGTGATATACCACACTAGTCACTTGTTTTTTTCAGATTTGTTTCATAACTTGGATCTAGGACTGTCATTAATGGAAGCAACTGTCCTACTATTTCATCTGCTTGTGAACTAGATTGTTGTGGGGAATCTCCTCACAACGAGAGATACATTTCCCTCTGCTTTACTGGGCTTCCGTTTCAGCTAACTACAGAACAGGTGCCATTTCTTTCAGTGTTTGCCATCCTCAGTCAGAGGGATTGAATCAAACCAAAACAAAATTGTAAATCATTGTTTAAAATTCACAAAACTAACTCTAAGAGATTTAAATGATGAAAGCGTCAAATGCACTACGATTTGTGAAATACACGATGCCTTGATTGTCAAGTGTGGAAAACATCACTTTGCTTGACCTTTGTCCTTTTGCCCCAAATGTTGTTCCTTTCACATTCCCTTGGACATATCAGACCCTTCCTCACTCTCAGGGGCTCCCATCTTTTCCTGATCCGGCCTGCTTGTGCTTTCTGCTGGTGAAGCTCATGGGGCAAACCCTTAGACCCTGCAGGTGGGCGGTGTTGCCTGGGAAGCCTGATGTTGCCTGGCTGCAGTTGCCTGGCAACTAAAGCTTGCATTGCTGTGGCAGAGAATCAGCTTTCTGAGTTATCTGAGCTACCTCTGCTCAGCTGCTCCAAATGAGACTGCTAATATTCTGGATTCCAATCGAGTGGTTCGAAACACAAATAGGGATTTCCAGACAGGATTAGGAAAAGAACAGACTATTGGATTTAAAAATAAAAAAAAATAAAGGTTGGGGACTAAGAATGCCATTTAGTAGTACAGCATTTACTTGCCTAGCATGCATGAGGCCATGGGTTCCATCCCAAACACCAGAGCAAAAAAATTAAAGATGCCTTGGGATCCTACCTAATAATAGGATGAGACTGAATTTGCATGTTTCATGTTGCATTTGCATGTTGCAAAAGGCGTGGTGGCACATGCCTCTAATCCCAGCACTCAGGAGGCAGAGGTAGGAGGATTGCTGTGAGTTCGAGGCCACCCTGAGAATATATATAGTGAATTCTAGGTCAGCCTGGGCTAGAGCAAGACCATACCTCAGAAAAAAAGAAAGGAAGCAAGCAAGCAAGCAAGCAATGTCTTTTCAGGGCTGGAGAGATGGCTTAGTGGTTAAGGTGCTTGCCTGAGAAGCCTAACGACCCATATTCAACTCTCCAGATCCCACATAAGCTAGACACACAAAGGTAAGGCAACTACAAGGTTGCACACTCCCACTAGGTAGCACATGTCAATTCTCTCTGTGTGTCTATCTCCCTGTCTCTCTCTATGTATTTATAAATAAAATAAGAATAAAAAAGGAAGAAATGCCTCTTCACTTTTCAGGTTTATAGTGCATCTAAACTTATAATTTAGAGCAGTGTGTTGAAGCAAACACTATAGGCAGCATTGTGTAGACGTTGCAGCCAGGCAGTTAACCTTCTCACTCACCACTGTTAGCCCTTGCAACAATGGTGGTGGGGCTGGAGAGATGGCTTAGCAACTAAGGAGCTTGCCTGCAAAGTCTGGTGGCGTGGGTTCAATTCCCTAGTACCCATGCTAAGTCAGATGTACAAAGTGATGTGTGTGTCTGGAATTCATTTGCAGTGGCAAGAGACCCTGATGTGCCCATTCATTCTCTCTCTCTTTCTCTCTCTCTCTCGTTCTCTGACTCTCTCCTTGCAAATAAATAAATAAATAAATAAATATTTACTTTAAAGATGGTGGCACTAGTTCCTATGTTTTAGGATTATTGCAAATACTAAAAATTTTTCCAGGGACAGGATTTAGGCCAGTAACAGTCGTCACTCAATGCACAGAAGGTATTTCCCAATATATGAATTATCATAGCATTATTGACCTAGACCTCTGGCCTTCCTCGGTGTGTGTTTTAGTTATTTTACTCATTGTTGTGACCAAATAAATACCTGACCAAAAGGAATGTAAGGCAAGAAGAGTTTATTTTGACATAAGGTTTGACATGGGGATACTTTCTATGAGGGTGGGAAGGCATGGGAGCAGGCAGTGGGAAGCTGGCTCATCACATTGCGTCCACAGCCAGGAAGCAAAGGACAAACAGGAAGTGAGATAAAACCCCAAGGCTTGCCCCCGGGACCTAATTCCTCCAGCGAGGCTCCACCTCCTAAAAATTCCAAACAGTGCTACTAACTGGGGACCTCGTGTTCCAATGCTCGAGCCATTGGAGGACATTTTGCATTCAAACCATAACAGTGCGGTTTGCTTTTTGTCACTTCTCTTTGTCTAAACCTTCTCACAATCCAAATATAAGTCACCTTTAACCCTAACTGCTAAATCTGAACAAGTGATAATATTTGGCTTAGTGTTTAGAGTGACTGAGTATCAGACTATCTTGACTATATGGTTTCTGGGTTCTAACCTAGTTTTCCATATATGTATGCATGTATGTATATATGTATGTGTGTATGTGTATGTACATGTGTGTGTGTATGTATGTATATATATATATATATATATATATGTATATGTACGTATATATATGTTTTATTTATTTATTTGGGAGTAAGAGGCAGAGAGAGAGAAAGAGAGTGGGAGAGAATGAGTGCACCAGGGCCTCCAGCCACTGCAAACAAACTCCAGAACTCCAGATGCATGAGCCCCCTTGTGCATCTGGCTTACATGGGTCCTGGAGAATCAAACCAGGATCCTTTGGCTTTTCAGGCAAATGCCTTAACCGCTAAGCCAACTCTGCAGTCGTTGCCCCCCTGCGATATATTTTTGTGAGATATATTTTGCTCCCTTCTATTACATTTTTTTAAATTTTTGTTGTTGTTTCTGTATTTGTTTATTAGAGAGAGGAGAGGGAGAATGTGCACACCAGGGCCTCTAGCCACTGCAAGCGAACTCCAAACACATGCACCATCATGTGCATCTGGCTTATGTGGGTTCTGGGGAGTTGAACCTGGGTCCTTAGGCTTCACTGGCAAGTATCTTAACCACTAAGCCATCTCTCCAGCCCCTGTTGTTGGGTTTTTGTCTTACTTTAGCACAGGCTAACCTGGAATTCACTATGTAGTCTCAAGACTAGCCTTGACCACACAGTGATCCTCCTACCTCTGCCTCCAGAGTGCTGGAACTAAAGGCATGCACCACTGTGGTGGTTTGAGTCAGGTGTCCCCCATAAACTTAGGTGTTCTGAATGCTAGCTCCCCAGCTGATGGATATTTGGGAATTAATGCCTCCTGGAGGGAGTGTATTGTTGGGGGCGGGCTTATGGGTTTTATAGCCAGTTTCCCCTTGCCAGTGTTTGGCACACCCTTCTGTTGCTGTGGTCCATCTTATGTTAGCCAGGGGGTGATGTCCACCCTCTGCTCATGCCATCGTTTTCCCCTGCCATCGTGGAGCTTCCCCTCGAGCCTGTAAGCCAAAATAAATCTCTTTTTCCCAGAAGCTGCTTTTGGTTGGGTGATTTCTCACAGCAATGCGGACCAGACTGCAACAACCACCATGCCCAGTTTATTGTAATAATTTATAGGAATCTTGGCATCTAACTGGCCAGAAAGGCAAGATGTGCCTGCAGGTGCGATAGTAGCATGTCTGTTAGAAGGGTACGCAGTTGCTCTCTGGACTGGAGGCCTGCTCTGTGGAAGGGAATCCATGCCTGGCACTGAAAACCTAGTCAAAAGCCTACAGCTGGGAAGGTCACAGGCCCAGGAGTGAGAGAATGGAGCTGCTACTACTGTTTAGCCAAATGGATCTATTGTGCCCATCAAATTGTCCTCTAAATATTTTTATATATGAGCCTAGTTATTAGTGCCACTCTCACTTTGGGATGGAGAAACTTCCCTTTTCAGATGGCAGTAGCTACTGGGAGACTCAAAACTCATCAAAGGGCTGAGGGGTGGCAGTGGAGAGCTCAGCGCTAAACAAGACATCTCTCTCACAACCCGCCAAGGCTTGCGGAACACTGTGGAAGATATGGCTGAAAGAATGGAAGAGTCACAGGATGGAGAGGAGTGCTTTGAAAAGCAGCCTTCGGGACACAGAAACAGCTGTTGCACTCAGGACCTCACAGTGGCCATCTTTACCTGCAGAGGACCCGCGCGACACTGGGCACACCAACATGTCTTTACAGATGGTGGAGGAAGGCCAAAAAGAGACATCGAAATACGTGAGGGACTAGTTGGAAAGAAGGGTTTCAGTGGAAGGGGGATAGAGGAGGGAGAACAAAAGAATGTGAAGGGGGCTGGAGAGATGGCTTAGCCATTAAGGCACTTGCTGGCAAAGCCTAAGGACCCAGGTTCGATTCCCCAGTGCCCATGTAAGATCAGATCCACAAGGTGGCACATATGCTGTGGCTGGAGACCTTGGCATGCCCATTCTCTCTCTACTTCTCTCTATATATCTCTCAAATAAATAAAATATTTTAAAACAAGAAACTACCAATGATAAAAAAGAATATAAAGTGGATGTTATGATCAAAATACACAATGTACATGTATGAAATCTGTCAAAACGTTTTTAAAGATCTCAGATCTTTTACCTTTTCTTTTTTAAAATAAATATAATTGGGGTTAGGGATTTAGCTCAGTGGATGAGCTAAAGGGAACTAAAATAAATATAATTGTATACAAAGAAATCTAGACAATTTTTAAAAAGCAATAAATTCTTGGAGCTGGCGAGATGGCTTTGTGGATAAAGTACTTGCTATACAAGCAGAGAACTGCGTTCAAATCCACAGCTGCCACATAAGCGCCAGGCAAGAATGTCAGCCCATGGGCAATCCCGGTGCTTAGGAGGCAGAGACAAGGGATTTCAAGGGCAATCTGGCTAACTAGGCTAGTTAAATTGGAGAGCTCTGTGTTCACTTGGGAATCCTTGCCTCAATAAATAAAGAGAAGAACAAATGAAGTAGGCATCTGATGTTAGCCTCTGGCCTTCACATACACACGTGTGCAGGCACATGCACACACACAGACACATGAACGCATGGGGGGTGACAGGGAGGGAGAGAGAGATCCTCATAAACTTGCTGGCTCGATACTACCCCATGGGAATCGATGTGTTAGCACACCCGCAGTTGAGGCAACAATACTCAATAGTCCTTCCTCCACCGAAGCAAAACTTTTAACCCAGCTCAAGATGGAACATGACACCATGTTTCTACCTGTGTCAAAAAGAATGAGCTTTTGTTTTTGTTTTTTAGAAAAAGCATTTATTTTTCGACATAGTGCTACACTGTAGAACTATCTTGTGAGCTTAAAGAGTGGTCATGAAGCTATCTACACTTCGATTAATCCTTGCCCTGGGTTTAATGAATTCCTTCGTTCACGTAAATGTCCAGAGGTTATTTCTGACTCAGGCACTGCTCAAGGCACAGGGGTGTCAGGTACAGAGCGGCACTGAGCCCGGCACCCAAGGCACCCACCCTCTCGTTCTGGCAGAGCAGGAAACAAACCACTGCCTGCCATGTGATGAAGCAAGGGAGGGACTTGGGCTCTATGAAAGCATGAGAATGGGTCTACAAGAGAGGTAGAGGGGAGCTAGGCGTTGGCTGAGGGGAGGGACCACAAGTATTCCAAAAGGAGAAGAGTAGCAATGCATCCAGTGGCGTGGACAGGACAGAATACATATTTAGGAAGTGTTCAGCAAGACATAGTAACTTTTGTGTTTGCAGGAAGACAAAGGATAGGGCCGGGAGAGATGGCCTAGCAGTTAAAGGTGCTTGCTTGTAAAGCCTGAAATCCTCATGGCCCCCACTACCCACGTAAAGCCAGATGCACCAAGTGGCACTTGTGTCTGGAGATTGTTTGCAATGGCAAGAGGCCCTGATGCACCAATACATTCTCCCTCTCTCTCTCTCTCTCTCTCTCTCTCTCTCTCTCTCAAATAAATAAATAAAAATATTTTATTTAAAAAAAGAAGACCAAAGGATGGACTCCCATCTCTCTGGTTTGGAAAATCCAAAGAGTAAAGGAAGGGCAGTAGGTTGAAGGTGCAGGACAAGCTCAGTCCCTGGAAACCAGCACCGCTTGAAGGATGGGCACGTGTTTGGGTTGATGATGGATGGTGAGCGGATTGTGAGGATGAGCCAGGCTGGGTCTCTTAGAACTGACAGCAAAGCCCACCTGGCGCCCAGCGAGAAAGGCAGAGCTGGGTCTGAGCTGAGGCCCACCAGCCAGAGGAGGTTAACCAAGCGAAAGGGCCATGTGATCTGGGCCAAAGGCTAGGACCCAAGGAAGGAATCAGAGCTGGCCTCACAGAGGCCAAAGCAGAAAGCCTAGAATTCATCCAGGCGGGGTGATCCTGGAGAGGATAGTCTTCGTTCAGGATAATAGGCCACTAACAGGGTTGAGGGCTGAACAGAAGTCAGGAAAGGTACAACGTGGCGGAACTAAGGAGAAGAGGGTATTTATTATTATAAGTGTCTGCACACTTGTGGGGAAAGGCTTGTGAAACTTGAGGTTGCGGCAAGTGATGACAAGGCAGGCAGAAGGAACCAGGATCAAGAGGACCAGGACCGGGCTGAGTGACCACGTAAAGAAATCCAGCTGCTGTCTGCTGTCAGGGACAGGGACAGGCCATACTGAGAGCAAAGGAAGATGTGCACTTGCAGGAAAAAGTGAAGGCCTGCAGACAGCTCAGCAAGGTTTGGCAGAACTTGGTGCCCAGTGGCCCCAGACACTGTCATCAGCTTGTCGTGGTCTACAGGACGCCTGACCTCCATGGTTCAGTGCCTGAGCCGAAGCCTTGGACCTACTCACCTCGTGCCCAATTCCTGCCCTGCGAACAAACAGCCCCTAACTAATCCAAGGAAAGTGGGCGCCCATCCCCAGTCACAACAAAGGACCAACAGGTGCCGGTTTCCTACCCCTCGTTTGTGTTCTTTTGCCTCTAGATCAAGTTCCAAGGTATAGAATCTTCTAGAAAAAGTATAGTGGAGCTGTTCAAGAACTGCCAAGAAGAAACGGGGGTTGGAGGTACAAAGACAGGCTGGAGAGGTGGCTGGCGTGGGTGAGCTGGAAGAGTCTAGAAGCTGACTGGCGGAGGGGGGCTTTCTCTCCATCGATCCTCCTCCCTGACAGAATATGCACGATCCCGCGCGAGTCCTCGCCCGCCCCGGGGAGCTGGGAGGCGTCGGCGGCGAGGAGCGCGGAGCGCGCGCCCAGACGTACTCCGGGCGGGCGCGGGGTGCCAGAGATTGCGGGGCGGGCGGGCGCGGTGCCCACGCGAGGGGCCAGCGTGTAAGCGCCCCCCATCCCCGTCCCACCTCGGCCGCGAGCGCCTCCTCGGAGACCCGGGGGACCAACTGTCCACTGCCCCAAAGCCAGCGCCCCTTGCCCTCCCCTCTCTCCTTCCCGTGGGACCTGTGTGCCCCGCAGGTGACCACAGGCGCCTGGCGTGGACCCAGTGGCCGCTCTAGGACTCCCCGGGCCGCACTCTGCCACCATCCCGGCGGGGACCCGGCACCGGGCCGACGCGCCGCCCCCTCGGCGTCCCCGCGGGGCGGTACCGCGAGGCGCGCGGAGACTCGGCGAGAGCGCAGCGCCAGGCCGACTGTCTCCGCGCACAGCCCGGCGCCCTCGGCGCGCATCTCCCGGCCCCGGACGCTATTTATCCAGAAAATTTTTTTTTAAAGGACTTTCCTCCGCGCGTGTTACTTTTGGCTGGGAGTGTGCGGTGGGCAGAGGGAGGGAGAGGCCCGTGGCGATCGGAACACCCCGAGCATCTCTCTCCGCAGCGGGCAGGCGAGGAGCCGTCGCGGGAGCCGCACTTCGTCGCCGCTCAGCGCGCTCTCCCTGTCCCTTCGCGCGCTCGCTCGCCCGCTCGCTTCTGCGCGCCTTCCTCCACCCGAGCGCACAGGCATGGGGTGTTTGGGCAACAGCAAGACAACGGAGGACCAGGGCGTCGACGAGAAAGAGCGACGCGAGGCCAACAAAAAGATCGAGAAGCAGTTACAGAAAGAGCGGCTGGCTTACAAAGCCACCCACCGCCTGCTGCTACTGGGTAAGGCCGGAGGGGCGCACAGCCCTGAGAGCGGGCATCACCAGGCCCTGGCCTGGCCGGCCCCGTGTGCGCACCACCCGGAACCCAGACTCCCCCATCGCCGCCGCCTGGGCGAACTCCTGTGGCCAGGGACTGTTGTGTCCCACATAAGGGAAGGAGGACACACTTCTGGTAGCAAAAGACGTGGCACGCTAGGAGGACACAGCTGACCGCATTCTTCCTATTTATTCGCAGGGGCTGGAGAGTCTGGGAAAAGCACTATTGTCAAACAAATGAGGATCCTGCACGTCAACGGATTCAACCCTGAGTAAGGCTTCTCAATTTAGATTTGATTTCCAACTACATGCAAACTGCCATTTCTCTTCCCAGAAGTGCTTTCTCCAAATAGCTCTTTTGTGTATGTTTGTTTGTTTTGGTTTTGGAGGTAGGGTCTCATTCTAGCCCAGGCTGACCTGGAGAATTCACTATGTAGTCTCAGGTTGACCTCGAACACAGGGCTCTTCACCAATCTCTCCTCCCTAGTGCTGGGATTAAAGACGGGTACCACCACACTGGGCTCTAAATGGCTCTTTCGATAACTGAATAGAACCCCAACTTCGAGGAGGTGGCAGATTAGAAATTTGCCAATGAATTTGGACAACCCCTTCTTGGCAGTGTCTAGTTTGAAAAAAAAAAAATAACTTGCTTCACAAAATATGGTGGCTGGGCATGGTGGCACACACCTTTAATCCCAGCACTCAGGAGGCAGAGGTGGAAGGATCACTGTGAGTTCGAGGCCAGCCTGGAACTAGAGCGAGTTCCAGGTCAGCCTAGGCTAGAATGAGGCTATACCTGGAAAAAAAAAATAGAACAAGTATTCATGGGGGTACTGGTCTGTAACGTTCACGTTACTCTCATTGCCTTTGATTCCTCGTCTATATGTGAGGAGAACTGGTACCGAAATCCAAGAATGCTGGAATCTTACACAAAATGGTGTAGTCACTGCATATGACCTATGAACATCCTTCAGTAGAGTTCGCATCACCTCTAGCTCACTCAAAGTGCCTGCTGCGATGTAGATGCCCTATCAATATTTGTAATGCTGCATGGTTTAGGAAATGATGAGGACGACACAGCCCTGTACAGCATCAGGGTAGATGCAGTTTCTTCCCCAGCGTCTTTCATCCATGAACGGGGATCTGCAGCTATAAACATATTCTTTCTCTGCATATTCTTTCTCTACAGTATCGTGGCCTACATCTCTTTCAATTTATAGCTATCAACACACAGATAGGTTGCAGACTACCAGTACAGCCATATTTCTATGCGATAGCCATAGTCATTTTGTAAAGTTTGTGACTTGCATCGTTGCTTAGAGCTATAAACTATGTTTGCGGGCATGAATGAGGGGTGTTTTCATTTCCCAGATAGTAATTTTTCAGATACTGTTTTTCTTTGGGGGGGGCTGGTAGTGACCTCCAGTGAAACCAGTCCACTCAGTGCTATAATGGACACTTAACGTCTTACCCAGTTGACTCTTATCTATCCCTGCAAGGTGGGTTGAACTAATAACAACTTTCTTTCAACACAGGGAAAAGAAGCAAAAAATTCTGGACATCAGGAAAAATGTCAAAGATGCTATTGTGGTAAGGACTTGTTCTAAATGTTTATTCACTAGGAATGTTAAGTGCTCAAACTATGTAGACAGAAATTATATATTTCAGGTTATCAGGCATGGAGCCACTTCAAATTATGTTTCTGTTTGTTTTGTTTTTTTCTTCTTCCTATTTTAGACAATTGTCTCAGCGATGAGCACAATCATACCCCCAGTCCCACTGGCCAACCCTGAAAACCAGTTTCGATCAGATTACATCAAGAGCATAGCCCCTATCACTGACTTTGAATATTCCCAGGTAAGGAAATTCTTACTGAAATATTTTAGATAATGAGAGGCTGCTTATTGAGAACCAGTGATAGTTCTGAAAGTCTGGCTCTTATAACTGCTAACTCTGTGAAAATATGTATGCTTGTTATAAATATTAAAAACAGCAGGGCTGTAAGAAATGCCTTCGTGCATGTATGGGTTGTGGATAATCAGGAAGACAGCGTACCTTTCAGAAGTATTGGCCGTGCTTTTTCCCTGTATGGTTTTTAAGTGCTGTTCCAGACACAAGGGTAGAAATCACACGAGTAGAGAGAGAAGCGCACGCTGTATAATTGCCCCCTTGGGAATAACAGAAAGGGCGGAATTTGGCTTATTCCTAGGCTGCGCCCGTCTGATCACCGAGAGGGAGGATGCGTGCTGTAAGTGACGCGGGCTGCCTCACCGAGCATCACTGCTGTGTCAAAGACTAAGTGAGATCAGTACTAGCTGCTGCTTGTTGATATTTCTTTAAAATAGTGGTTCATAAGTTGAAGAAGCAGGTTTAAAAGAAAAAAAAATTCTCAGAACGTTATGTTTGTGGCAGTGGTCATGTCTTAGTATTCCCGCCTGGCACTGTGGTTTGCAGACACTTTGCATCGTGGCCATCCTCTCTTCCAGTGGCAGCTTGTGCACCAGTCACTGTCACTAGGCCCAGCCCTGCTCTGACTGCCAGGCCTGATGCACCTGCTGTCCCCACCCCCTGGTCACAGAGCTCCACATCCCGCGGGCTGTGTGTCAGGACAGCGGATAATGATAACCGTTCCTAAAGCTTTTAATGGCATCCTTTATGTGATTTTAGCATCCGATAAACATCCCAGCATAGCCAGTGTCACATCTAGAATTTCAGAAGCGTTAACGGTGGCACCCAGGCTAAAAGAAGGGTGGCAGCGCCTGGCACAGGCCACGCTAGCTCTGGGTGGCATCTTCACTTATGGGTGGCTGGGAAAGGGGGAAAGGGGCGGCGTGGCCAGTGAACGGTAGCCGGATGCTTCAGCCACACTGAGAAGACTCCTGGTACTCACTAGAACTGCCGGAGGTTCTCCTTTTGCCTGTGGCTTTTTTTTTTTAAATTTGACTTTTTTGGTTTATTCAAGGTAGGGTCTCACTCTAGCCCAAGCTGGGCTGGAATTCACTGTGTAGTCTCAGGGTGGCCTCAAACTCACGCAACCCTCCTACCACAGACTCCCGAGTGCTGAGATTAAAGGCGTGCGCCGCCATACTCGGCTGTCTGTGACTTTTTGCAACTTGGAGAAATCACCCAAAACTACAGTCTTGGTTGAAATCAGAGTGACTCTCCCATTCAGTCTCTGGTGTGGACATTTATAGGCAAGTATGGGGCTGTCATGTTTGCCAAAAGTCATTATAAAAGATCTCATATATCCTAAATATTTTCCTTTAAAGTTATTTTAGTATGTGGTGAGAAATTCAGATTTATTATTCAGTTCCACTTCTTTTTTTTTTTTCCCTTCTTTGTGACATGCTCACAGGTGATTTATTCCTTCTAAAATTCAGAAGCAATCTAGACTTCTCACATATTACCAGAGGCATCCACTTAACTCGTAAAAGTAGCCCTTGAATTAAATCCTATATATTTTGAATAAAAATGTAAAACATAAGAAATAATTTCCTTTAAGTACATACAATTCCACACCTATCAAGGTTACTTTAAAATGATTATCATGACCCATAACTAGTTCTCCACCAAGTAAGTACAAGAGGGTTTGGCAGCAGCATATTGCAAATGTGATAGCAATGCAGTTTGGAAGCCCAGGCTTTTGGGGGGGGGGGCAGTTGTGCTGGTTTTTTTTTAAGTTCTATCATTATGCTGTTTTACATGTCTGTGCCCCAGGTGAAATGAAAATGTTTTATCTGTAATAAACCTTGACCTATATAAATAAGGAACTTGATGTTAAATACATAGCATTCACTCTGAAAATGCTATTTTTATTCTAATATACACTGCATCTTCAGAGACATTTATTTCATAGTACTTGGAAATATTCAAAAATTATTTTATTTACTTGTATAGTTCTTGGGTGCATACGATTATGACCCTCTCAGAGAATGATATCAAGGCACATCTCTGGCAAATTCTAATGATGTTTGGTGTATTTGGAAATTAACTTTTACTTAAAGGGGTGTGTACTTTATAAACATCATAAGAATGGAGCTAAGTCAAATACTTTAATAGTAAACATGATAGTACTATATCAAGTACTTTTTTTTTTGAGATTGGATCCTTAAGAAAGTCTGTCATTGACCCCAACCAATGACTTGAGGGTCTTGAATTTATTTTCCTATGGGTATAAAATGTTATTTTCTTGCAGTACTGTATATGGAACTAAGTCTTTCACATGCTAGGCCCCAGCAATATAACTTCTGAACAAAATGTGTTCTATCACAGAAAAGTAATTTTTTGGGACTTGGGTGGTGCTTAGGGTGCACAAGCCCTGGGCTGGTTTCCTAGAACAAAAATAATAATTTTGAATTTTAAATTAAGAAGGGAAAGTCAAAAGAATAAATTAAACATAGCTTATGAATTTCCTCTAACTACCACTTTTAAAGCACTCTGCATTGCCTTTCATTTGAACTATCTGAATTCTACAAAATTGCGTTACAACCTAAACAAGGGACGAAAACAGCGCTGGTGCCAGTGAGCTCAGGGTCGCTGTGGAGAGGAGCACGCCAGATATACGGGCCTGTGGGCCAGCGTGTGTGACATGCAAGGGCTTTGGAGAGCAGAGACACTGGGCAGTTGTTTTATCCACGTCACACTGGCTGGGGGTGGAGAACGGATATTGGAGGAGGCAAGAGTTGAAATCAGGCAACCATTTTAGAGTTGACTGAAATAATCCAGATGCAAAATAATGGGCTGATTTGGTGTGGAATGGAGACAATGGAGATACAGAAAAAATGACCTGAGTGGGGATTTATCTGGGTAAAGGAGCCATTCAGATTGTCTGATATTTGGCTGTGGATGTTGAGCCTGAATTTCTGCATAGGTGATAGAAACAGGTTGGAGGGAAGAAGGTTTGAGAATTTTTTATTCCTGAGCACCATAATGAAGGCATCAAATGTAATGTGCTATTTAGTTAAATATGTGGGTCTGGAGCACGGAGGAGAGAAAGCTGAGGGTCTTTGGTGCAAAGGCCACCTAGCAGGTGAGCCATTTCAGGATCAAGGATCATCGCAGAAAAGATGGCAGAAAGCATGAAGGAGCCAAAGGAAAAGTAGGAGTGCTTTGCAGTACTCTCTACCAGACACATAGTGGCCTTGACATTCATGTCCTTACAGTGGTTGGCGTTACCTACACAAGACCTGAATGATAGGAGAGGAGAAAATGATGATGTCACAATTGAAGAGGGACTAGTTGGAAAGATGAAGGGATTCAGTGGGACGGAAGTAAGGGAGAGAGGAAAGGTAGGATGGTGGGAGGGGATTATGATCTTGATATATAGTCTATGTATGGAGGTTGTCAATAAAAATGTTTAAAATAAATCGTATTTTAAAGGAGCCAAGTGGCTGTCTAGGAAAGCGTGGAGGCGCACCAATGAGGCTGGGAAAGGCAGCGCAGCGGTGAGGAGGTCCCGGGAAGAGGCAGGCAGGATGGAAAGAAACCTCCGTGGTGGGGATGCTGGGGGCAAGTGAGGCTAAGTGGACATTAAAGGAATGTGGCTTCGGCAACCTGAAGGTCCTCAGTGACCTTGACAAGGACAAGCCAGTAGGTGTTGAGAAGAAGATGCTGAGAAAACAACACCAGAAGAGTAGGAGAGACCAGAGAGGTTACATTCAGGTGGTAGAATGCAGAAGCCCATGGACTGAAATTATCTGGTAAAGCACAGGGGGAAAATGAAACTATGGAGGAAGGAGTCTGGTTCGTCAAAAAGCAGAATGGAATGGATGGGACAGTGGACATAAAGGGCTCAAACCACTGTTGGACAGCAGGGAGGGCAGAGGGCAAAGGGCAGGTGCAGAAAGCAGGGAGGTGGGCTGGAGAAATGGCTTAGAGGTTAAGCGCTTGCCTGTGAAGCCTAAGGACCCCAGTTCGAGGCTCGGTTCCCCAGGTCCCACGTTAGCCAGATGCACAAGGGGGCACACGCGTCTGGAGTTCGTTTGCAGAGGCTGGAAGCCCTGGCGCGCCCATTCTCTCTCTCTGTCTCTATCTGTCTTTCTCTCTGTGTCTGTCACTCTCAAATAAATAAATAAATAAAATTTAAAAAAAAGAAGAAAGCAGGGAGGTGGGCAGATGCAGAGGGTTTAAAACAAATTGGCAACTTTCAGGAAATTTCCATAAACTGATCCACCTGCTGTTGGTGGTTCATGGTTATAATGAACCATGAGAAGGGTTGAAGTTCTTGCAACCTAGAGCCTAAGTGGTACAAGTGTGCACTCCACAAGCTAAATATGCCACATGTCAGAAGCGAACAATACTCCAGCGGTCCTTACGGCTAACTGATGAGATAATTTGATGCTGGAGCAAATGAAATTTTTAAATATTTTAATTTATTTTCCAGCAGAGAGAGATAAAAGAGACAGACATAATGGATATGCCAGGGCCTCCAGCCACTGCAAATGGACTCCAGACACGTGCACCACTTTGTGCACCTGGCTTTCCGTAGGTCCTGGGGAATCAAACTATGGTCGTAGGGCTTTGCAGGCAAGCGCCTTAACTGCTGAGCCACCTCTCCAGCTCCAAAATGAAAATTTTAATTTCAAAAAAGATAAATGCAAAGGTACTTTATGAAGTATAAATCACAATAGAAAGGAAAAAGTGCTGGCCTTCACTACAAATAATAAATTGAAGTTTCCCAATTATAGTTGTTTTTTTTTTTCTCATGATTCCAAGCAAACTTTAAATCATCTTGACTTGGGACTTGACTTATCCAGGAATCCTTTCTAGTTGGCACCATGTTTTTGACATCAGATTCTGTACAGTATTCAGCACATCTACAAAGAAAGAGACAGAAAACAGTCTTAGCATACAGTTTCAATACAAGGTAGATCAGCTCATTTATTAAATAGGAAAAACGTTATGGTATCTTCCTCCTCCTCCTCAAAAAGTCCCTTCAACATAATTCTAAACTAAATCACTGTTAAAGTGATTTATCTTTTTCAGATGTGGATATTGTACTAATGGTTTTTAAATTGTGGCTTGTTAGATTTTGTTGTTGTTTTCCCAGGTAGGGTCTCACTCTAGTCCAGGATGACCTGGAACTCACTCTGTATTCCCAGGCTGGACTTAAACTCGCAGCAATCCTCCTATCTCTGCCTCCTGAGTGCTGAGATTAAAGGCCTGGACAGCATGTGATGTGTGTGTGTGCTGTGTGCAGATGTGTGTGCAGAGACCAGAGGAAGATGTCCAGTGGCCTCCTTGATCACTCTTCGGCCGAATTTCTCACTGAACCTGAAGCTCCCCATTTTTTTATTAGACTGGCTAGCCTCAGTGACGCACCTGTATCTGCCCCCCCCCCATCACTGGAGTCACAGGCATGTGTGGCTATTCCGGCATTTAATGTGGGATTGAACTCAGGTCCTCATGCTTGCACGGCAAGCGCTCTTACCCATTGAGCCCTCTCCTCGGGCTTTTTTAGATTTTTAAGGGGAAGAGGACGCATGAGGCTGAATAAGAACTCATGATATGCACACCAGTGATCCAGAGTTTGGGAGGCTGAGGCCAAAAGATTGTAAGTTCAAGAGCAGCTTGGGATACCTATCAAGTTCTAGGGCTGCTGAAAAACATGGTAAAACCCTGGTTCAAAAAAGCATAAAAGTTGGGCTGTAGGGATGGCTTAACAGTTAAGGTGTTTGCCTGCAAAGCCAGAGGACCCAGGTTCGATTCCCCAGGACCCACATTAGCCAGATGCACAAGGAGGCACATGTGTCTGGAGTTCGTTTGCTGTGGCTGGAGACCCTGGTGCGCTCATTCTCTCTCTCTCGCTCGCTCTCTCTCTCTCCCTCTCTTTCTCTGTCAAATAAATAAATAAAATACTTTTAAAAAAATAAAAGCTAAAAAAATAAAAAGAAGGGAAAGAGGGAAGGAGAGAGGAAGGGAAGGAGAAAGAGAAGGAGGGAGGGAGGGAGGGAAAACCAAAGCAAAAACAGTCTGACCTGTCAGTGAGTGTTCTGTCATCACCCCCCTGAGCTTTTCTAAATTGACAAGTTCATAATTCTATTACCAACATAAACCCAGGGAGCAGGAGTTACTGTCCCTGCAACCCATTGAGAGTTTCCAGATCAACAGTGCCAGGACTGTTACTGTGATAAGATTTAGGTGCAGGATGACCAGTGGACTGGGCAAGGTCCCAGAAGGCAGACTTCGTCACTTTGCGCCACTGTGGATGGAGAGACATCATCTAGAGCAGGAAGGCTTGAGTGGTGGGGTTTCTCCACTGTGACACAAGAAACCCCTGGGAAAGCAAGGCAGCTGGCGGAGAGAGGGTCCAGATAACAAACTGACAGGAGCTGGGATCATAGGGAACATGTTGAATCTCAGCTGCACCTGCCCGTGTAATTAGTTTGATCTTGATTGTTGAGGCAAGCTCTCTGTGTGTAGCCCAGGCTGGCCTCCTGCTTCCACATCCCCAGGGCTGAGATTACAGGCCTAGGCCACCATCCCAGGCTTAAATTACATTTTTTTTCCCAAGTGCTGGGGCTCACAAATGCTAGGCAAGCACTCTACCACTTAACCACCCCCAGCTCCTATTTTTTTGTTGCTTTTTAAAATTATTTATTTATTTGCAAACAGAGAGGGGAGAGAGAATGGGCACACCAGGGCCTCTAGCCACTGCAAACAAACTCCAGATGCTTGTACCACTTTGTGCATCTGGCTTTATGTGGGTACTGGGGAATTGAACCCAGATCGTTAAGACTTTGCAAGCAAGTGCCTTAATTGCTGAGCCATCTCTCCAGCCTGCTACTGTTTTTGTCTTCTGGATATTTTTTTATCAGTCAGTCTGAGGCCACACTATACACCAGTAATAATGATCTCCACAGGCACCGAAGCTCCATCCCCGTATGCTGTCCCAGCATCCTGTGTGATGGTTTCTGTCCGGGCACCTTGTAATTACTTTTCCTTGTTGGGACAAACCCCTGAAGCAGGCTATGAGAGGAAAAGGGTTATTTCAAGCTTACAGAACCTGGGGGAAGTTCTCTTATGATGAAAGAGGCTGGTTCACTCTCGCATGCACAGCAGTCCAACAGTCAGCAAACATGAACAGCCAGAGTTCACACTGGCCCTGGACACACCTTAGAGTTGGACCAAACAAAAGGTCCACCCCCAGTGACACCACCTTTAGCAGGCTACTGGTGGCTTATGTAAGAATCTGTATTTGATTTATTTTTTTATTTTTATTTATTTATTTATTTTGGTTTTATGAGGTAGGGTCTCACTCTAGGCCAGGCTGACCTGGAAGTCACTCTGTTTTTTGTTTTGTTTTGTTTTGTTTTTCGAGGTAGGGTCTCACTCTGGTCCAGGCTGACCTGGAGTTAACTCTGTCATCTCAGGGTGGCCTTGAACTCATGGCAATCCTCCTACCTCTGCCTCCCAAGTGCTGGGATTAAAGGCATGTGCCACCACGCCGGCTTGGAAGTCACTCTGTAGTCTCAGGCTGGTCTCAAATTCACAGTGATCTTCCTACCTACTTAAGCCAGTGAATTCCAGGTCAGCCTGGGCTAGAGCTAGACCTTACCTCAAAAAAAAAAAAAAAAAAAGACAGGGCTGAGGAGCTGGCTCCGCAGTTAAAGGTGGCTGCTTGCAAACCTGCTGAAGCCAATGTTGATCCCCAGCATCCGCACAAAGCTTGAAGCAATGTAAGAAATGAGCCTGAGGCATTGGGAGGCGGGGCCAGAAGAATCCAAGCTGGAAGGTGAAATGAAAGACCCTGTCTCAAAAGAAGGTAAAAGGAGAATACAGACACTCCAAGCTTGTGCTGGGACCTCCGCATACGTGCCACAGCCCGTGTGCCTCCATACACACATGTGCTTACCTGCATACACAAAGAAACTTTTTCAGAAATATTTAAAAATTAGGGAGCTAGAGAAATGGCTCAGTGCTTACAGGTGCTTGCTTACAAAGCCTGCCAGACCAGGGTCAGTTCTCAAGCCACCCGTAATGACCAATGCAAAAATTGGCACAAGTGTCTGGTATTCATTTGTAGTGCCTGCCCTGGTGTACCCATACACACACACACACACACACACACACACACACACACACACACACAAATAAATAGGTTCTTAAATTTAAAATTAACAAGGGCTGGAGAGATTTTTGTCTGCAAAGCCAGGTTCAGTTCCCCAGTACTCCCATAAAGCCACATGCACAAGGTGGTACACACATCTGGAGTTCATTTGCAGTGGCTAAAAGCCCTGGCACACCCATTCTCTCTCTCCATCTCTTCTCTGTTTCCCTCTGCTTGCAAATAACTAATAAATAACTATATAAATAAATAAGGAATGGCTCTGAAAAGTCATCCCCCCGCCCTCAAAAAAAAAAATGAACAATACCCAGAGGTAGAAACATCTTGAGTTTGAGGCCAGCCTGGGCTACATATCAAGGTCCTGTATCAGAAAGAAAGAAAAAGAGGTCAATCTATCTTAATCTAACACTCATCAGAAGTGGCACCCACCCACGTCTTAGATGCAGGACAACCATATTGACTTCTATAGAGGGTTCTAGAAGGCACGCATTAAAATGAAAACACTTTTGTGTATTGAAGCAGAATATGAGGCCTTAGAGACCTAGATGGTCTGACGGTCCCAGCTTAAGAAAGGAAAACAGAGACAATAAAGAACGCGGGGGTGAAAGGACACTTGGGGAGGTGGGTTCGGTTTCTCTGGCCATCTGCGGAGCCTGAGGTAGTTGGGCAGTACTGAAGATGGCTTCCTAGCTGGCTGTCTTTCAAGTAGTCTGCAAGCAGCAGTCAACAGGGCAATGGCATTGAGGCTCCCCAGCTCTGACCTTGGAGTTGTTACGGGAAGGGATATGTGAACCCTTGCTTCTTTACTAATGGTTCCAGCAGGGGCACTAAGTGTCCGAGGACGCAAAGAGAACAGATGAGCGGTGCCTTGCCTTCGTCTGCAGGGGTGCTGGTATAACAGAGAGGGCACGTTGGAGATCCTCACAGGTGTTGCAGGCATATGAAGGGCACCCCATGCTGACCGAATCTTCCTTCTCTGGTAAGGAGGGATCCTCTCCAGCACGGGATCTCTGCTCCCATGGGGTGCAGAGGCCCAGCGGCAGGAAAGCAGCACCTTTGTGACTGAGGTTCAGCATAGCTGGGATTAACCAACCACACCTGGGAAAGCAGAGCAGGGAGAGACCTTAGGAAAGGCCACACGTGCCAGCTAAGGGGCTGGGCTTCTCTTGAAGCCGTAGATAGCTACTAAGTGGTTTCTATCAGAAGCTGCAATGCCAATTCCCTTTGGAAAGATCGCTGGAATTCAGAAAGCACTCACACTTTAATATCCACGATGGGAAAGACATTCTGCAGGAGGGGTAGGGGTATCTCTGTCTTGGGGCAAAGGGTATTTCTTCTGTCACAAAGCTGTTGCTAGATCTCAGTACTGAGAGACTAAACCTTGTTCCCTTGGTAATTCATATGTAAGTTTTGGGAATGTCCCTTAGCATGTGATCAAGCTCTCTTGCTCTCTGTTCTGTTCTTATCGAAATATTCACATGCTCGTTTTACCACACTAGTAAACTTAAACCACAATAACTACTCAAGAGGGGAAGCTGTTGCTGGGTTCTCTTAGCTCTCCAAACACAGCCATAGTGACCTGAGAGTGTACAGCTCAGTACTAGAACCCTTCAGTATACAGTCAGTTTTAACCCTTGCATGACTGAGGGGGATAAGTTAGGACCCAGGACCTTGTCTAACATAGATCCAGTAGTATATAGTATATAGTATGACAGGCAAAAGAGCATTCTGGTTGTATTCTATGTGGTAAAAAGCATATTGCTGTGTGCTTCTAAAATAAAAGCTGATGTTTACTGTCAACCGGATATGCTAGTGTGCTGAAACTAGCATGTGAACATTTTGATAAGAACTGGGTGTTGGGCTGGGTTGGCTTGGTGGCTTAGGAACTTGTCTGCAAAGCCAAAGGACCCAGATTCAATTTCCCAGGACCCACATAAGCCAGATGCACAAGGTGGCACATGTGTATGAAGTTTGCAGTGGCTGGAGGCACTGGCACACCCATTCTTTCTCTCTCTCTCTCTCTCAAATAAATGAATAATTATTTTTAATTAAAAAAAAAGAACAAGGTAAACCAGGCATGGTGGCACACACCTTTGATACCACTACTCAAGAGGCAGAGGTAGGAGGATTGCCATGAGTTCGAGGCCACCCTGAGACTACATAGTGAATTCCAGGTCAGCCTGGGCTACAGTGAAACCCTACCTCAAGAAAACAAAACAAAACAAAACAAAAGGGGTATTTATGCAGTCTCAAGGACAGCCTAGATTGTCCATCTGCATTACCAAGGGATTCAAGTACCTTTTATAGGCAGACTCCACGTACCTTTCCTAAGTGACCAGCCAGAGCATTGACCTCCAGTCTTCACCAAAATACTAGAAGTTGAACCACACAGCTTTGCTGGAGAATTTGTTGTGCTTAAAGAAAATGTGAGGCAGGGGCTGGGGAGATTACTTATGGGTAAAGTCTGGGCTCAATTCCCCAGTACCCATGTAAAGCCAGATGCACAAAGTCTGTCTGTCTATCTATCTCTCGCTCTTTCTCTCTCTCTCAAATAAATAGACTTTTTTTTTTTTAAAAAATCACACTTGTTCTTAAAAAGAGAGAGAATATATAAGGCAACCATTTTTTAATTCCTTGGATATGATGTCTTTGAAACTTCAAGGTATAGGAAAGTACAATGTTGAACAAGAAAGGTGTTTGTTTGCAAAGCTCACGCCTGGGTTGCATGACCTGGACGCCTGCTGCTGGGTTCCCTGGAGGAGAAGGTTGGGCTCTTTGCAGAAGTGTTGTGGGTCGTGAGAAACACCGTCGCTTTTGCACCTCTTGTCCTTGTCAGCGGTAGCTTTACATAACTGAGAGAAAATATTTGGAACTCCTCAGCTGTTTCTTGGGAAATGGCAGAAGGAGCAGTAAGTAGGCTATTCTTATGCCAGATGCAGCCTTCAGTGAGTCAACACGTGGCATTCGTGAGATGAACACACTCAGGTTTCAGAGTCAGAAGGATGGAGTTGTTCCTTAGAAGGATGTTCACAAACTGACTTTTTAAGAATTGTTTTTGGTTCTGCACAAGAATGTCATCTATGAAGGTGTAGGTTTTTAGCTTCCCCTCGAAATAATCATGTACTTTTTGTACCTTGTCATTTATAATGACATGAGGGTTGAAAAAAATCAACTTTCTCCATGGCATTCTCTCCATATGAAACAATTTCATTTTTAAAATGTTGTTTGTTTGTGTAAGAAATATCTGTTTGGGTGGCAGAAAAATCCAAAGGGTATTTTTTTAAAAGAAGCACAGAACAAAGGGTATTTCCTGGTGCCCACTTCTAACTCCCTACCCAGAAGCAGCCATGTGACCCGAGTTATTGTGGTGGCCAAAGCCACACAGACTTAGAATGCCTAGGGAACCAGCTTCCTATACTTCTGATCTGCCCAGAGGTCAGGCATGTCCACACTGCTCTCCCACTGAGCCACAGCCCCAGCACATAACACAATTTATCTCAAAAGCAAACAAATTGCAATTAATGACAGTATAAAAAGTATCATAAATATTAAAAAATTAAAATATATTTTTAAAGGGCTGGAGGGGTTGATTAGTGGTTAAGGTGCTTGCCTGCAAAGCCAAAGGATGCAGGTTCGATTTCCCAGGACCCATGTAAGCCAGATACATTAGGTGATCCTGAATCTGGAGTTCATTTCCAGTGGCTGGAGGCCCTGACACACCCGTTATCTCTGTCTCTGTTTCTTTCTTTCTCTCTCTCTCTCTTTGTCTCTCTCACTCTCTCTCTCAAATAAGTATATAAATATATATTTTTTTTAATTTTTAAAAAATTGAAAAAGTATCTAGCCTAAATTGTGAAGTAAATATTTTTCAAAGAAAATTTAAAATTGAAGCAGGTTGAAAGGATTCTGTTAGGGGCTGAGACAAACGTTGAGACAATGATTTGGTGGTTAAAGGTACGTGCTCCAAAAACCTGCCACCTGAATTCAATCCGCAGCACTCATGTAAAGCCTGTCACAAAGTGGTACATGTAACAGTAATCCCAGCATCTCAACACACATCAGTGGGAGCCAGAGCCAGGAGAATCCTGAAGCTCTGGGCCGAGCCACAAAAACAACAGGAGAGACCCTGTTTCAGTGGAGGTGGGAGGAGAGGACCAACACCCCAAGTTTGTCCCTGGACCTCTCTGTGTGTGTGCCTGTGCACACTCACATATACATACGTACTACATAGGACATAAATACATGCGTACATACACAAACCCATACACACATTTTTTTATTACTTATTTTGAGAGAGGTAGAATGGACACACCAGGGCCTTCAGCCACTACAAATGAAATCCAGATGTGTGCGCCTCCTTGTGGCACATGGGCAACATCACGTGCTTGCATCACTGCACATCTGGCCATGTGGGACCTGGAAATTCGAACATGAGTTCTTAGGCTTCACAGGCAAGCGCCTTAACCATCAAGCCATCTCTCCTGCCCCACATTTAAAAAAAAAAAAATACCAGAGTACTTGGTTAGGTCAATACAACATGATTTTATCGGGTACCCATTCACTATGGGTGATTTAAAATGTAAGAGCTGCAGGCTACACCACTCAAAAGGAAATCATAGATCAGGTAATTCCAGGCAAGATTCTTGTAGGGCATTTGACCCCGAGGGTCAGAGAGATGCCCTGCTCCCTTAAGACAGCAATGGGCAGTGTTCAGGTGACTTTGTCACCATTTTAGGCCCCGGGCTATGCATTGTTGATTTTATGTGAACTTCCCATTGAACTGCACCTGTCCTGTAGTCTTGGTTTTTGGCTTTCAGACATTCTGTCCTTCCCACATCTATTTCTGTTTCTCAGCCTAGTCTAACATGTCTGCCCTGGAATGAGAACCTGCCTCACCATGCTCCACACTGGCTTTTCTCTGTACCCCTGACGTTGCCCCCTCCTTCCTGCAGACCTGACTTTAACATCCTTCAACATTTGACTTGCCTACTAGCAAACCTAAGGTTTCCAACACTACTATTTGTGTGCTGTACATTTGTCCTTATCCACATGCTGACTTGTCAAAGGTCAGTCTTAACAGCACTGACCACCTAGTAACTACTCAGTTGAGGCTCAGTAATCCAAATGACTGACAAAGGGGCTGGAGAGATGGATCAGCACTTGTCTGTAAAACCTAACAACCCAGGTTTGATTCTCCAGTGCCCATGAAAAGCCAGATACACAATGTGGCTCAGCCTGAAACTCCCTATCCTCATAGACCAAAGGGGAGAAGCTACTGTTTTAAGTCAGGGTCTTACCTCGTGATGGGGAATGGTGACCTCGCCAAGAGATGGAGCCTAGATCTTTGTGTTTCCATCTCGGTTCTGTTTTGCCTTTCTGTCCTCAGTGACCACATTCCTACAATGGCCTTGGTGACACAGTTCCCACCTTCCAAAGTATTAACTTTTCCTCCCATCCACCACCTCTAGCTCAAGTGGGTTCTTTCCCTCATGGCCCAGAACTCTTAAATGCTTTGCTGGTGAGATTTGCACACTCACGTGGGAAGCTTCATCATGTCTGGAGCTGTCACAAAGCTTTTGGTCTGAAGCTACAACCCCTATTAATGTTCTCTGAGTAACTATAGATTTTGAGTTTCTTTTTCTCATGTTACCACTGAATCACAGAATGCCTTACTGCACATTATTTCAGATTATATATTAATGTTTCAAACATCCTACTTCTTCACTGAGTCAAATGTTCCCAGAGTTGAAAGCCTACATTTTCTTGTGTAAGTCATGGTCCCGGGCAAAGCATAGCACAAATGTTTGGATTTAGCACAGTTACTGAGCAGCACCCTATGCCAAATGCCCAACCCTGCAAAGAGGAGACCGTTGCTGCCCTCAATAAATGAAGGCTTAGTGACAATGCGCAGCATGACTAATTATATTGTGAACTTCAAAAATAAAAGGGTAGACACACAAACTAAATGCTACAAATTCTATCAAACAAATCTGCTGTCTAATTAAGGCTATCCTTGCTAATTGGAGGGACTTAAGAGGAGGTTGAATAGTTGCTTTGCTAGTCATTTTTTAAAAATATTTAGTTAGTTATGTGCAAGGGGAGAGAGAGAAGGAAAGAAGGAAAAAGAAAGAAAGAATATGGATGGGCATGCTAGCGTCTCTAGCCACTGCAAACAAACTCCAGCCGCATGTGCCACATTGGCCAGGTTCAGTTCCCTAGTACCCATATAAAGCCAGATGTGCAAAGTGGCACATGCATCTGGAGTTCATTTACAGTGGCTAGATGCCCTGGCATATCCATTCTCATTCTTTATTCTTTCTCTCTCCCTCCCCCCACCCTCTCTGTTTGCAAACAGATTTAAAAAATTTTAAAGTACTTTTTGAAAATCAGGTGAGATGGCACGTACCTTTAATCCTAGCACTCGGGAGGTACAGGTAGGAAGATCACTGTGAGTTCAAGGCCAACTTGAGACTACACAGAGAATTCCAGGTCATCCTGGGCTAGAGTAAAACCCTACCTCAAAAAGGAAAAAAAAAAATTGAACTTTATGGGCTGGGGAGATTGCTTAGCAATTAAGGCACTTGACTGCAAAACCAAAGAACTCAGGTTCAATTCCCCAGGACCCACATAAAGCCAGATGGTGCATCTGGTGCACGTGTCAGGAGTTCGTTTGCAGTGGCTGGTGATTCTCAGTCGCTTTTTTCAAGCCGTTCCTCCTTACTCAAGCTCCTAAACTATGCTTATAAGTTAATATTTCTCAAGGGAACACAGCCAGTTTTACTGTGATGAGGATTAAGTTCAGTTTTTCAAGGTGGCGATGAGACATGTGTCAGAAGAGATGTGTATTGTGAAGCCATGAGAAGCTCGGGCAGGATGTGCAGAGTTTGAATAAATTGTCACAACACATGGTTGCATGAGGAGAGCTCCTGGGCCCCTGTGGAGCAGCCTGGGGACTTTCTCGGGGAAGCAGAGGCAGCCTCCAACAAGCTCAGCAGGGAAACCAGGCAGCAGACAGGGACTGGAAACCAGATACTTCTGAGGGATGACATCTCAGAAACCCCATATGTCACAGAAAGAATCACAGAGTCCAGCACTATAGGAACGTCATGTCACAGAGTGACATTCCTTAAGAGTCATAGCTCTTCCAATATCAGGGTTTTTTTAATAGATTTTGTTTATTTTTATTTATTTATTTGAGAGCGACAGACGGAGAAAGAGGCAGAGAGAGAGAGAGAGAATGGGCACACCAGGGCCTCCAGCCACTGCAAACGAACTCCAGATGCGTGCGCCCCCCTGTGCATCTGGTTTACGTGGGTCCTGGGGAATCCAGCCTCAAACTGGTGTCCTTAGGTTTCACAGACAAGTGCTTAACCACTAAGCCATTTCTCTAGCCCCCCAATGTCAGTTTTTAACTTGCTCAACAGACTTTGACACTGCAGCATGAAATCCCATGGTAAGGGGCTGGGAAGATGGCGCAGCAATTAAAGGCATTTTCTTACAAAGCATGCTGGCCCCAGTTCACTTCCCAAGCCACCCACATAAGCTGGACTCAAAAAAAAAAAAAAAAAAATAAGTAGTGCAAGCCTCTGATGTTTGTTTGCAGCAGCAAGAGGCCCTTACATGAGCACACATGCACAAGAAGGCAGGGGAAGGGAGGGGAGGGGAGGGGAGGGAAGGGGAAGGGAGAGAAGAGGAGAGAAAGGAGGGAAGGAGGGAGGGAGGAGAAAGGGAAAGGAAGAAGGGAAGAAAAAATGGAAGAGATGGAGAGAAACTCCATAGTATGGATGGTATGAATTTAAAACGCAGCACAGAAGATAGAAAAGAATTACAAGAGGGGCTGGAAAGATGACTCAGCAGTTAAAGGCCCTTGCTTGCAAAGCCTGCCAGTTTGGATTTAATTTTCCAGTACCCACATCAAACCAGATGTGCAAAGTGCCACATGTGACTGGAGTTTGTTTGCAATGAAAAGTGGCCCTGCGGTGCCCATATTTATTTCTTTATTTTTAAATTTAATTTATTAGTTTTCTTTTCAGTAAATACAGGCAGTTTGGTACCATTATTTAGGCTCATCTGTGATCTACCCCCTCCCATTAGACCCTCCTTGTTAATGAAAATGGGTCATGCATTGTGGAGTTAGCCCCCAGTTATTGGTATGATAAATGTCTCTGCAAATCATGACCCAACATGTGACTCTGACATTCTTTCCGCCCCCTCTTCCGCAAAATTTCCCTGAGCCATGTTGGGTTCATTTTTGGTCTGCTTCAATGCTGAGGTGTTCGGGGCCTCTGAGGCTCTGTCCATATTTATTCATTCGTTCATTCTCTTTCTTTTTCTCTCTCTCATAAATAACAAAAAGAAAATTATAAGAAATTCAGGAAATGCATGTGCTTATATGTAAAGGATTGCATTAAATTGTCCTGTTGATCTGACAGAGGGTATGCTTGAAACATGTAGCCACTTTTTTTTTTTCAAGGTAGGGTCTCACTCTAGCTCAGGCTGACCTGGAATTCACTCTGAAGTCCCAGGCTGGCCTCGAACTCACAGCAATCCTCCTACCTCAGCCTCCTGAGTGCTGGGATTAAAGGCGTGCGCCACCACGTCCAGCTCATAGACACTTTTTAACCAAATGACTCTTCACACCTTTTGTATATTTGCTTCACCCAGAAATCCAGAAGGTGACATCTTCACAGGTTTTCTGCATGGGTGATTTCTCTGTACCCATCAGTTTGCCCCAGCACGGTCCTCTTCCAGTAGGTCATAGCTGATTTCCCCGGTGCATTGGACCAAGGTTCCGCCATCTCCTACGAGATGTGTCCTTAAACCTTCGCTCTTAACGGGAGGTGAGCTTAGGTTGGCTTGCTGTAAAGGTGAGTGAGGAGCGCCATCAGCGCTGTAAGCTACGTGTGCGGGGTCAGGGTCACCGGTTCAGTTCTCTTGCTGTCACCTTCCTCCATGTGTGACTCCGACTTCATTTGCATAAGTAACATCATTATCTGTTAGATTGGGCCATAAGGAATCGCCAGTATCTGACTACTTTTGAGCTGTATTATGACACTTTGACCTTGTAGATAGCGTCACTGTCACACGTGACTCTCGTTGCCATCCTGTATGTCAGCCCTTTGTCTCTGGACAACAGTCTTGCCATGAGTGACAGGTAATGGATCTATTGGCAGCTCCACCATCATGGGCAGGGTCCTTGCCCTCTTGTGACTTTCTGCTTCACCAGTAAGTCCTCCTCAACCCTCCCTTCCAACCCTGACTCTGCTGGGACTTAACTCCTACCTGTGAGGTAATCAGTGGTAGATGTGCCCCAGACCATCTAGGTGGCCAGCGAAGATGTGCTACATATCTATTCCCCATGTCCTTACTACCATTTTTTTGGTGGCTAAGCACATAGTTCACTTGCTTACCTACGGTTGTAGCAGCTGGAATTTTGTGCAGTCTGTCCAAAGGACACTCTGAAAGCACTGAGAGTCCCCTAGCTTCCAGTAAACGAGATGGCACCTTGAAGTCATCCCCATAGACAGCTTGGTCTTGTTTCTTTTAAAAACTACTTATTTACTTATTTAGAGAGAGGGGACAAGGCATGCCAAGGCATCTAGCCACTGCAAACAAACTCCATTGAATGTGCCACTTTGTGCATCTGGCTTTACCTGGGTACTGGGGAATCAAACCTGGATCGCCCAGGTCGTTAGGCTTTGCAGGTAAGTGCCTTAGTGGCTAAGCCATCTCTCCAGGCCCTTGGTCTTGTTTCTTAAAAATTATTTTAGTTTACCTATTTATGTAGCATTTATTTAAGAAAGAGCGAGAGAGAGAGAGGGAGGGAGGGAGGGAGGTGAGCCAAGGCCTTGCAGTATTATAAACAAACTCCAGCTGCATGTACCACTTTGCGTGCACCTGGGTGCTGGGGAATTGAATTCTGGTTGTTAGACTTTACAAGCAAGCTCCTTTCACTGCTGAGCCATCCGCCCAGCCCTGACTCTTTGTTTTTAAAGAAAGGTAATAAAATAGTACCAAGAGTAATAGCAATTTTACACATGTCATTCTGTTAGAACTTGTATCCGGGCTAGAAAACTGTCCCCGTAGTTAAGTGTACTTCATGCATAAACCTGAGGGTCTAATGGGGCCTGAGACCTCAAGAGGTCATGGAAACCCCTGGTCCTGTAGGGGAGCAGAAACCCCTGAATCAGTTGAGACTCTGGTTCAAAGCAAGTTGGGGCAGAAGAATAATGGAGCAGGATACCCGACATTCCACCTTGCCCAGTATAGGTGAGCACCCCTGCTGCATGCAGGTATATGGGCTGTCACACCACCCACTCACCCCCCCCCACACACACACCTAAAAAATAAAATAAGGTAAAACTTGTATCTGAGTATTTTGATAGCTGTACAGCAGTTACTTACCATCACAGAAGTACAGACTTTGCTGCTTCGGCCTCAGCCTCATTGTGCCTCTGAAAACCCGGTAATTGAACTCCTCTGTTTTCAGTGTTCACAGCTGTAAAAATAGAAGCGCTGCTCATAATGCCTGTCCCATGAAGTTGTTTGGGTAACCAAATGCAGGATGAGCCTAAAGTGCTTAGTATTATCCCTGGCACAGTGTGAACATTTATTAAGTTATGTGCTGCCCAGTCACCCGTTAGCACAATATTTATAATGTCTGTATGCTGCCATTTAAAAAAAAAAAGATTATCTATTTATTTATTTACTTGAGAGAGAGAGAAAGAGGCAGAGAGAGGAGTGGGGTGCACCAGGGCCCCCAGCCACTGCAAACGAACTCCAGACGCATGCTCCCCCTTATGCATCTGGCTTACGTGGGTCCTGGAGATTTGAACTGGGATCCTTTGGCTTTGCAAGCAAATGCCTTGACCACTAAGCCATCTCTCCAGCCCCCATGCTAAGCTCTAGACACTTCACTGAGTGCCTTTGCTTGCAAATTCACTTGCACTAGAAGCTTGCAAAGAGCCTAGCTGCTTCCTTGGAACCTGTGAGGCTCTCTGCCCCTTGGAGAAGCAGGACAGAGCTTCATATCCTGCTGGACTCCTGAGAACAGCGTAGTGGAGGATGCCATGGAGACTGAGTGGTTGCCTGTAACTTTCCCTTCAGACGTCTCCATCAAGTGGTAACCGGAAGCCACACAAGTGCCCAGTGTGGCACACACTTCTGGGCATGGCCCATGAACGAGACTGGTGCTAAATAAAATGTCCCTGTATCGTGCCTTCAGGGACACTTTCCACCTTCTGCAGCTTTTTAAGGTTTGGTGTTGCATAGGGTGTTGCAAAATGCTCTAATCTGCAGCAAATATTTCAGTTGATTAATCCATTTAGTTGACAAATTATAAGAAAATTTGAATTTATTCCTCAGTCTTCATGTGTTCTGGTGATGTCGGTAAATTGGCCTGTAGTAATTACCTTCTCATGTCTAGGACAAAACGTGAGATCACAAGCAGCTTATGGGAGAAAGTATTTATTTTAGACTTGGAAGTTTCATCGTGGCATGACTGGGCATCACATCTTGTCACATCAGCTGGTAGGAAGCAGCAAGAGAGTGAGCTGGCTCTAACAAGAGGGACATGGGCTACAACACCCCAAGGCTGGCCCCAAGCAACACAGCTGTGCCTTCAGCAAGGCTTCACCTTACAAATTGCCATCATCTGTGGATTAGGTATAAGACCGCAGACCCTGCCCACCCACACACTGACACATGGCACCCCAATCCATTGGAAGCTGGTCCAGCCCACAGCACTATCCCTCATTTTGATTTTGCTTTCAGAATTCAGGTTGGTGGACACTGCTGTTTTACTGTAAAACCATAGTGTATGAGTGCAGCCCTTCGTGTGATTGCAGGAGCAGCCTGGGTGAGGGTGGTTCGGGCTCACACATTTGACCCTCCCTTCCTATCCTCGTCTTTTGGAAGACAGCTCCGTGTAGCTGGCAGGCCGTGTGGCCATCCCTCCGTGGCCTGTGTGTGACAGAGTTCCTAATGAGTCCTCCTTGACTAGCAGTAGCCTCTGATCTCGATTCATCCCTCAAAGAATCACTGTGGCAAGTCCCCCACCTTGAATCACCTATTCTAGAGGGAGCTGATTAGAACCCTTTTTTTTCTAGGGATTTATAACCCTGAAGACATGCACTTTGCAGGAGGAAGAGAGTAGAGAAGGAGAGGAGAGGAGAGGGGCTCAGCTGGTTGGTCATCGGGCCCCCGTGCCTCTCCCGTGCACATGCAAGCTTTCATTTATGAGAATATTCTTAGACCACAGGCTTGAGTACGCACTGAGTAATGCTTACCTGTGCCACAGTTACCATTATGAAGTCTTACGTGCACCATCTCACAACATCGCACACGAGTTAACACACACACATACACACACACACACACACACACACACACACACACACACACGCACCATCACAGTCCCTGTGAAATGGATAAGGAAGCTGAGGTAGAGTGATTGCCCTCACATCACAGAGTTTATGCCAGGGGAGCTAGTACCAGAACCTCACCTTTACGCTTTGATGCCGAAAGCTGTACCCATACTCTAGGCTTGTGCCATATTAGAAATGAAGAGGGTCAAAGAGAAGCTTAGTCTTTGATCACTTAACGATAGAGCTCCATGCAGAGACGTGTGTCATGTAGACAGTTCTGAGGACGTGCAAACATCGCAGTGTGAGCTTACATAAATGAGAGGGTGCGGGTCAGTATCGTGTTGGCCTCTGTGTGTAAATACATAATCCAGAGCCATCGCCGATTGTGGTTGCTTGGTAGTTTGAGTGTTCACAAGTACATGGTGCCCTCCGCGTGACGGTCAGTGTGGTTGCTTGGTTGACCAGCTTCACCACGGAGCAGGAGCTGCACATAGTGCTACAGTGTTAAACAGCATCAGTGTACTGGGTGGTAGGAATGGTTCCGGTCTATTGCAATGTTTTGGGGCCACCATCATGCACACATCCACTGTCAGCCAAACTGTCCTTAACACTGCACCATGTAACTGTGCCATAAAAAGGAATGTATGGGGACTGGAGAGATGATTTAGAAATTAAGCGCTTGCCTATGGAGCCTAAGGACCCCAGTTTGAGGCTCAATTCCCCAGTATCCATGTAAGCCAGATGCACAAGGTGGTATATCCATCTGGAGTTCATTTGCTGGAAGCCCTGGTGCTCCCATTCTCCCTCCCCCCTTCTCTCTCTCTCTGTCTCTCTCTCATCCTTCTCTGTCTGTTGCTCTCAAATAAATAAATAAAAATAAACAAACAAAAAAAGCTATGTATGCATAGAACACACACATCAGTCACAAGCGTGCAGCACAGGGCACATCTCCTGGGACGGCAGTGGCTCCACAACACAAATCCAGTAACTGACATCTGTCGTGTAGATCCTATACTTTGAGAAGGGTGAAGTGAAAAATGACACTCCATATTTTTTAAGAAGGGAGGTGTACTCGGCTCAGGGAATTCTGCAGAAGAGGGTGTGGAAAGATTATAAGAGCCACAGGTTGAGATATTCCTAGAGGCATTCCCTAACCCCCCCCCAAAAAAATAAATGACTACTGCTCCTACAACACGTAACCCATAACCCCATGGGGAATACCTGCAACCCCACTGAGGAGCATCCCCAGTGGAAGGGGCACAGGGACAAGGGAAAAGCGAGTACCAACACATGATGTATCCATATAGTTATAATGATAAAAAATTTAAGAAAGAAGGCAAGTGTGGTAGAGAGCTTCAGGTCACTGAGACAAGCTTCCAAACCAGACACAGTTATGGAAGAAGGGATTTATTTGAAGCTTACAGATCCAGGGAATTCCATAATGGCAGAAGAATCTGGCCTGCCTTCACAGATCTAAGGGAGGAGGGGAGGGAGAGAAGCCACAAGCCAAAAGACCCAAAAGACCCACACACAGGCACGCTTCAGGAACTCCAAGCAGAACTCAGTCTTTATAAATCTTTAGATTGGGATTTCAGATTCACTGCCATACTTTAGGGCTGGACCCTAACATCTGCTCAGTGACACCTCCTCCAGCCAGGTAGCTGGAAATCCAAGAAGTTTTAATAAATTCCTAAATCTGTGGGGGTGCATGTATTCAAACTACCACAGCAAGGAGGTATAAAATGCCTCAGAGAGAGGTCTGCTCAAGGTCTCATGGGAGGGTTATTGCTGCAAGAATTAATTCCATAGTTGTGTGGAAATCTCTGGCCTCTCGTCATCCTTGATACCTGCTGATCTTTGTCTTTACCCAGCACTGCTCCCCTTGGTGCCTAAAAAAAAATAATAAAATCAACAGCTTCACTTCCTGGGGTTTCTTTGCTCACTGAGAACTTGAGAGTTTCCCAGTGCAGATCAGGCTCTATGGGCCACCGTCCTCCCTCCCACAGCCAGCAGCCAGGTCACTGTGTGGTCTCTCTAACCTCTTTTTGTAGGTAACAACTAAATTTCAGGTAGATCATTAGGGAAAAGAAAGAAAGAAAGAAAGAAAGAAAGAAAGAAAGAAAGAAGTCAGACAGGGAGGGAGGGAGGGAGGGAGGGAGGAAGGAAGGGAGGAAGGGAGGAAGGGAGGAGGAATTTCATATTTTCAGACACCGAAAAGAAATTTTTGTGAGACACATGTTCATGAGGAGAGAGTTCAAACTTCTCAGAGAATAACACTGATGTATACAGTAAGGGAACATTCCCACAAGGATTTAAAACTTAGAAAGACTACACTCTTCTCTTCTTTCCCTGGGCTTTATCAGAACTTGATAATTATGTTGTAGAAAATTTAGTTTTAGCCTTTATGGATTACAGACAGCAGGATCCCTTTCTACTTACCAAATTTCTCTGTTGTTATGCTGTTCGTCATTATGTATACCAGGATGTTACCTCCCCTTCAATGGAACTGAAAATACCAATAAATTAGGAGTGCACAGACATTGTATCGAGATTTTTTTTTTTTAAAGCTAGAATCATATCCAACCACATGTTGCCCCAGTTAGCCTACTGAGGAGATCTGCTGTGGCCTTGGTGACAGGTGGTCTCAGCAAACAGGTGTCCAGACTGATAGTGCTCAGCGTTGAGAAACAGCAGCCACGTGCTGCCTGTCACAGAGACTGGAGAGCGCAATGTATAAATCCTCCCAGTAACATCTTCTCTTGAGCCAGCCAGTGAGAACACAGTACATTGTGTTAATGAAAAGAGGCTTTGGGCTGCAGAGTCGGCTTAGTGCTTGCTTGCCAAGCCAAAGGACCCGGTTTTGATTCCCCAGGACCCAATCAAACCAGATGCACAAAGTGGCGCATGCATCTCGAATTCATGAGCAGTGGCTGGAGGCCCTGGTGTACCTATTTTGTCTCTTTTTCTTTATCTGCCCCCCCCAAATAAAATAAAAATAAAAATATTAGCCAGGCATGGTGGTGCATGCCTTTAATCCCAGCACTTGGAGAGTGGGGGTAGAGGTAGGAGGATCCCTGTGAGTTCGAGGCCACCCTGAGACTACATAGTGAATTCCAGGTCAGCCTGGGCTAGAGCAAGACACTACCACCTTGAAAAACCAAAAGAAAAAGAGAAAAGAAGTTTTGAGCATTAAGGATTACAAAGTTTAAAAAAATCTCCTTGTGCCCACCATTGAATTGGCACTTTTAAAATGCTTTCCTTGGGGCTGGGGAGATGGCTCAGTGGCCAGAGGCCCTTGCTTGCAAATCCTGCTGGCCCAAGTTCAATTCCCCAGCCAGCCACATAAAGCTGGACAGGCATGTGTTTGCAGAGGCAGAAGACCTTAGTGTGCATGTGCATGCACGGAGACATATACACACTAATAAATAAAAGTGTTTTTTTTTTTAATTTGTTTTCCTGATAGGTTCTGAGGCATGTGCTATTCAGGGTCCTGAAACAGAAAGATTATGAGTTTGAGACCCAGGAGTTTGAGCCCAGCCTACCCAGAAGAGCGGCACGTAGCACTCATCACTGCCTGAGGCTTTGACTATGAGCTCAGTCAGTGCAGGTGGGGGTGAAGGTTGCAGCTAGGCTGGCGGTGGGTTCAGACAGGGACACCCAGAATCTGGTTCTGGCGTCTGTGCTCTTCCCTCACTGGGCTGCCCCTTAGATCACAAATCTATACCTTCCTATTAGCTTGTCTCTTATGCCTAAAGTCCCTCAGCCTAGTTCTCTTCCCACAGCTATGGTGCGGCCTGGAAGCTGGTGCTATTCAAATAGGGAGCCTCCAGACTTCCCCAGTGTATACACAGTGAATGGGGTGGAGGCAGGACAGCTGTTTAATCACTTGCCTTAAGGATTGAAAAGGATTTCTTTGGACACCCCCCCCCCATGGTGTCCACCCTTGGGAGAGGTAATCATAGTTGTCGATCCAAATATACTTCAATTTTCTGGAATCCCTGAACCATGATTCAGTCTATAGATAAGATCACATGTGTATGTTAAGTACCATTTATTTATATCTAAAGATGGAAACACTTGTGTGTCTATGTTGTTCTCTGTACTTCTACTTTTAGTGTCTCAAAAATGGTGTCAGGCTGGAGAGATGGCTCAGCGGTTAAGGTACTTGCCTGTGAAGCCTAAGGATGCAGGTTCAATTCCCCAGTACCCAAGTAAGCCAGATGCACATGGTGGCACATGCATCTGGAGTTCGTTTGCAGTGGCTAGAGAGCCTGATGCACTCTTGCTCTCGCTCTCTCTCTCTCTCTCTCTCTCTCTCTCTCTCTCTCTCGTTCTCTCTGTCTCTCTCTCTCAAGTAAATAGATAGTAGGGCAGAGGAGCACTCATCAGTGGGACCATGAGCTGAGTGCATCTCGTCACTCCTTCCCCCCCATCCCTGGGAAGGTCTGAGACTAGAGCCACCACCCGCCAGGGCTCCCCTTGATCCTGGGAAGGAGATTTCCTAGAGAGCAGCACTCTGTGCGAGGGCAGACTTGGCAGGAGAAGCCGGCGCACCTAGGCTGTCCTGCGGATGCCTCCCTAGCCAGAGCTTGAAACAGACTCACGGCCAGCTAAGCAAGTTCAAATAAATAAATTAAAATTAAATATTTTTTTAATGGTGCCAAATGAGGGGTGGGGATATGGCTCAGAGTTTAAAGGCACTTGCTTGCAAAGCCTACTAGCCCGGGTTCTGTACCCTGGCCACCCATGTAAAGTTGGCCACAAAAAGTGGCAAAAGGCATTGCATTGCATCATTTACAGCAGCAAGAGACCCTGGTACACCCATACATGCACATGTGCAAAAGGAAATGGTGCCACATACAGACTGGGCATCCCCCAGATCCTCACTGGATCTTGGCGAAACATCCATAGACACTGCATGAGGCTGCCAAGAAAAACACTTTGGGAGAGGCCTTGGTTTTTCCTCCCCTCTCCATGTGTTAGCCACAAAACCTTGGGAATTGTCACTCACTTAATATCTGGGGCTTTAATTTCATGCTCTATAAAAGCGAATTCTACGCCAGGCATGGTGGCATACACCTGTTATCACAACACTTGAGAAGCTGAGGCAGAAGGATTGCCAGAAGTTTGAGGCAAGATGGTCTCCAAAACGTCTGCCAGCTCTGAGAACCATACAGCGGGAATATTAATGAGCACTTGAATAGAAACAATACCTGTGGGTTGGAGAGATGCTTAATGGTTAAAGGCACTTGCTTGCAAAGTAATATATCCCAATAGGAAGAGTTGGAAGGAGACACAAAATACAGAAGTAAAGAAAGGGCCAGCTCTTCCTACTCTGATAGTAGAATCATTGTGGGGGTGGGGAGGTGGTGAAAAAAATCCACTGTAATTTAAAAGAAATGTTGAAAATGGTGTTGCAAAATAGCAGACAGGGCTGGAGATACTGCTCAATGGTTAAGCCATTTGCTTGCAAACCTTTCAGCCTTGGTTCAATTCCCTGGTATCCATATATAGCAAGATGCACAAAGTGACACATGCATCTGGAGTTTGTTTGCAGTGGCAGGAGGCCCTGGCACACCCGTACTCACATTCTCTGTCCCCTCTCTTAAATAAATAAATAAATAAATATATTTAATTTTTTTCACTGTTTTCTATCCCTTCTTTAGAAAAAAAAAAAGGTTTGTTTCGTTTTGTTTTTTAAAAAAAGGCTGGAGAGATGGCTTAGCGCTTAGGGTACTTGCCTGCAAAGCCTAAGAACTCATGTTCAAGTCTCCAAGTCCCATGTAGCCAGACGCACAGTGAAACAAGCATGCAATGTTCCACAATCTCACAGGGGGTGCATGCGTCAGGAGTTCATTTGCAGCAGGCAGAAGATCCTGGCATGCCCGTTCTCTCTTCGCCTCTTTCTCTAGTAATAATAAGCAGGCGACAGATTACAAGCAGTGGTCACAATGAAAGCAGCTTCCTTATATACCAATGCTCTCCTAACAGTTTATCGTTACACCTAAATGTTCCATTCTTATATTTCTTCCTATATTATAACTCATAGCCGCACACTACATATGGATGGTGATACTGATGGTTAAAATAGGAGAGAGTAATTTGCTTGATGACCTACTATGAGATTGAAGGATAGACTTTCTTATAAACAAGGGCTTGCTGACAGGCACCTCTGTGGCAGGGCTCAGACTTCCCAGTCCAGCTGCTGAAAGGGGGAAATCACCTGGAAAAATAGTAAGATGCTCTTCTTATTGTGGTGTTTTGAGCTTTATCCTTGACTGTTCTGCTAACAGTCAGATCTTAGAGTCACTCAGTACCTGAGAGCAAAATTGCAGACAGATGGGAACAGAATTGTGGAAGTTACTAGGTTATTCACAGGAACAATGTGGATTTCCTGAGTTCTGTATGCTGCTGGTCCCATGGAAACTGGGCTATCACAGCAACTAAAGCATAGCCCCTCCCCTGCTTTCCCTTGAATGCTCTTGCAGCCTCGTCCATTTCCTTGCATCATATTATCAAACTGTTGTTGGTATAGTCATTTTAGAAAATAGCTTGGAAAACAACAACCTAGGTAGTGGTTTTTTCCACCCGAGAAGAGCTCCCCAGGTTACTGAGTAGTGAAAGGTGCCCTTAATGACGTACTGTTGTTGGGACATGAATCAAGACTTGTCTATACCTTGTCACAGCCTTGAGCTTTATACATTTATTCTGTCATTGGATCTCCAATGGCACATCTTCCATTTCTCTGACATAGTATAGGACTATCTCCTATACAGATTTCTATTTTTCTTAACTTATTTTTATGTGTTGTGACCCTAAAATTATTCTGCAGGAACTTGAAATCAGTCCCGGAAACAGGAATTGTTTTGCATAGTGAAACCATACTGTCTTGCATGGGAAATTATCCTGTGAACTGTTTTTTTTAATATTTTATTTATTTATTTGTTTATTTGAGAGAGAGAGAAAGAGGCAGATAGAGAGAGAGAATGGGTGAAACAGGGCCTCCAGCCACTGCAGATGAACTCCAGACACACATGCCACTTTGTGCATCTGGCTTTCCATGGGTACTGGGGCACTGAACCCAGCCTGTCAGGCTTGGCAAACAGGCGCCTTTAACTGCTGAGCCATCTCATCAACCCCTGTGTACTGTTTTTATAAACTTCATTCCTGATATTTCTCAGAGAAAATATCTGACATTTTCATTACCCCTGTTACATTTTTAAAAGATAGGTTTGGGACTTGATGCAAAAAGTGGCACATGCATCTGAAGTTCATGTGCAGCAGCAAGAAGCTAGTACACCCATACCCCACCTCCCCCTCCCTCCCTCCCTCCCTCCCTCCCTCCCTCCCTCCCTCTCTCTCTCTCTTTCTCTCTCTCTATCTATCTATCTCCCCCCATAAATAACAAAATAAAAATATATTGTTAAAAGATAGACTTTTGTTAAATTTAAAGCATACCAACTCTGAGCTTTAAATATTTTAAGGTCTTCAAAAAACATGTATAGTTTTGTAATGAGAATCTTTTTGATTCTTTAAATAAAAAAAAATTAGCCATCATTTGAAGGAGTCTCTTTCAGAACTAATCCAGTTGGCTCCAAGGGAGCGTGGTACAGTAGGATAAGCCCAAGGCTGGAGAGAATTGAGTCAGTCCTCAGTTAGTTAGGTCCAGTCCCTTAGCCAACCTGCTTGGGAGGTTTCAATCGTTACTTTTAAAAAATGTATACATTTGAGCTGGGTGTGGTGGTACACACCTTTAATCTCAGCACTTGGGAGGGAGGCAGAGGTAGGAGGATCACCGTGAGTTCGAGGCCACCCTGAGACTCCATAGTGAATTCCAGGTCAGTCTGGGCCAGAGTGAGACCCTACCTCGAAAAAAAAAAAAAAAAAAAACTATACATTTGGGCTGGAGAGATGGCTTAGCAGTTAAGGAATTTGCCTGCAATGTCTAAGTACCCAGGTTTGATTACCCAGGATCCACATAAGCCAGATGCACAAGGTGATGCATGTACCTAGAGATTGTTTGCAGTGGCTGGAGGCCCTGATATACCCATGCTCTGTCTCTCGATCACTTGCACTCATCCTTCTCTCTCAAATAAACAAATTAAATCTTTAAAAAGTATACATTAATCCAGGTGCAGTGGTGCACTCAGAAGGCAGAAAGGTAGGAGGATTGCTATGAGTTTGAGGCCAGCCTGGGACTACAGAGTGGACTAGAGTGAGACCCTGCCTTGAAAAAAAGAAAAAGAAGTAAATAATGTGTGTGTGTGTGTGTGTGTGTGTGTGTGTGTGTGTGTGTGTACCATGGGATCTCTTGTCCTGGTATATAAATGCCTATTGTGTGCGCTGCTTTTTGGGTCTGTCTTTACATGAGTGCCTGGGGAATTGAACCCCAGATGGAAGGCTTTGCCAGCAAGTACCTTTTACCACTGAGCCATCTCTCCAGCCTCAAGTTCCCTTCTTTAAAAGAGGGGGGGTGATGTGAACACCAACCCCCAAGAAGCTGTACTGAGTAATGAGTTAGGTTGCATGCATTTAAAGACTCATCAAAGTTTAAACACATGGACTATGTATTGTTGATACTGCTGTTGGCCAAGTTCAAATACTAAGATCAGAAAGGGTCTTGAGTGATGATGGAAATTAGCCACACCACAGGGATGACTTTGATAGGCACATTTCTGACAGCTCTACCTGCGACACACTTGCAATGTAAGATGATTGGTAACAGACCACCCGCCTGCTACCCTGCCAGGTGTCTTTGCTTTTTGGCTAAGAGCCTTTGACTACAGCAAGCCCAAACTTGGATTGATAAAACCTCACTATACACCTTAAAACAGGAAGGAGTTCTGCATCTCATAATAGATACATAGATTGAATTGTGATAGCATTTCTCCTCTCATATGCTCCACACCTTCAAAAATCTATTATTAAGACAGTGCTACATCAAGAGTGGAAAAAATACAGCATTTTCCAGAAAATTAAGCATCATACTACTTCACAAAAAGAGAGAGAGAAGCAGTTGTAGACAGTTCCTTGGCTAATTGAATAGTTCCTTTTTTTAAGTCATTTTATATAAGGAACAAATTAGCACGTTACTGAGTTCTTCTAAGATAAGCATCTTTTGTGAGAATTATAAACTACACTGGAATTTAATCATCATTTATAATACGAAGGCGCTGCTCTGGTAGGAAACACAGAAGGTGGGGCTGGAGAGATTGCTCAATGGTTATGTGCTTGCCTGCAAAGCCTAACAACCCAGGTTTGATTCCTCAATACCCATGTAAAGTCAGATGCACCGGGAGGCGCATACATCTCCAGTTTGTTTGCCGTGGCTAGAGGCCCTGGTGCGCCCATTCTCTCTGTCTCTCTTTTCTCTATCTCTCTTGGCTTACAAATTTTTTTTCTTTTTCTTTTTCTGTTTTGGTTTTTTGAGGTAGGGTCTCACTCTAGACCAGGCTGACCTGGAACTCACTCTGTATTCTCAGGATGGCCTTGAACCCACAGTGATCCTCCTACCTCTGCTTCCCAAGTGCTGGGATTAAAGGTGTGTGTCACCACGCCCAGCAAAAATATTAAAAAAAAAAAACCCACAGAAACAAAGAGCCAGGCATGGTAGCACATACCTTTTTAATCTCAGCACTTGGGAGGGAGAAGCAGGAGGATCACCATGAGTTCGAGGCTACCCTGAGAATACAGAATGAGTTCTAGGTCAGCCTGGGCTAGAGTGAAACCCTACCTTGACAAATCAAAACAAAATAAAATAAGAAAGGAAGTTCTGAATTACACTGGACAATCACCATAGCACCAAATCTTTATTTACTTCACCTTGGGAGAAAAACTTAGGAAATGGTGCCACTAGAGGGGATGGACTTCCAAAATAAATTTAAACAAAGATTATGGTGAGGAACGCATCACAGGGAACATGTTCTAGAATATTCACAATGGGACCACTGATAAGGGAAACAACAGAAATGACCTAAATGCCTACTAAACAGTACAGTGGATGCATGATGTTTGGAATGTTCAGTTATGAAATAAAATATCCATAAAAGTGAACAAATTATACTCATACATGTCAGTACAAAGGATCTCAGTGGGCTCCTGTGTGTGTGTGTGTGTGTGTGTGTGTGTGTGTGTGTGTGTGTGTGTGTGTGTTTTACAGTGTTGGAGACCAAACCCAGCATTTTGTGCATCCTAAGCAAAGGCTGTACCACAAGCTTTTTTCTAATTTACTGACGTATATTTTTTTCTTTCTATCATGTCTTCTTTTAAAAGAAAATTATGCAGTTAATGATGAAAGGGGTGATACGAAAGTTTGTGGGTCTCTTGTACACTAATACACCCATAATTTGGGGTGTTCCCAGATCCTTATTCTGTGAATTCAAAGAATGAAATCCATGGACCCAGAGGATAAGGTTCCGCAAGATTTTATTACACTTTAAAGCTTTAAGAGGGGGAAGAGAAGGAGGCCTTAAGCCTAGAACCCAAGAGGAGGAAGCAACGTGGGGCTCCTGTCCAGAGAGACAAGAGAGGGTGTGAGAAGCCCACCTCGGGACTTGGATCTGGGTTTTTTATGGGGAGTGGTTATGTGAGGAAGGCCAAGTTTACAGGTTGTTTTTGGTTTCGCTTTGTTTTGTTTTTCTGAGCCCCATGGATCGGTGGCTGGTTTAGCCAGTTTTACCCCTGATGTCAGGAGTCTGGAGTCAGCAATTTGGGAATTCCCTAGAAAAGGAGGGAAAAGCCCTAATGGGGCAGAGAGGAAGAAGGAGCAGATCCTTCTGATGTTTCTGACCACCAATAAAGTGTAATGACCGACATTTTCCCCTACAAGCCCAAGGACAATCCATGCGCCTAGGCAGCAGAAGGCTATGCACTTTAGGGGTCTATCACCCCTAAGCTACCTACTGTATTTCTGTCTTCTGTCAGGAGTATGTGAACATACTGTGCAATAAAAATCACGATTCTCTGGAAGTATATTTGGGATTTGTAATCTTTTTGTGATAGATGACAGTGCTTTAAAGATTGCTACCACCAACTTAGCAAGGTTATTACCTCCACAAAGCTAGAATCTGAGTACATAGAAGACACGGCAGAAGATCCATCACCTCAGCCAGCACTCCGGAGGTGGAGACAGGAGGATTGTGAGTTCAAAGCCAGCCTGGGCTACCCTGTCTCCAAACAAAATAATTTAAACCAACGTTTGCAGAAGGTACTTGCTGTCATCCTCCGTATTCCCTGACTGTCATCCTTGCAGTGCATCACATTCTAACAGAGACTATGCTGAGGGGCTTTGCTGGCCGCCTCCCAGCCCACAGAGGTGGGGCGCAGGAAGAAAGCGTGCCGAGCTGGACCACTGACCTCAGAAAAGCCCTCCTGTACTTCTGAGACAGGCCTGGTGACAGCGCCTGTCTTCCAGAGTGGCTGTGAGACTGAAATGTGAAATGTGGAGTTTATCCATTGTAAGTGCTCTGTATTCAGAAGAAAATATTCAAGGCAAACTTCGATATATCTGTTTGCAAGGCTGAGACAGGCAGCTCATGTCAGTGGCTGTAGTCAGACCATTTTACGCATTCCCCTGCCCCAGGCATGGCCAAATAAACACAGAAAACAGAAATGCTGAAACGCAAATGCAGATTACATCTGTAATTTTACATTTTCCTGCAGCCACGTTTTTATGTGTGTGCGTGTGTGTGTGCAGCTATATGTGGAGTATTAAGAGTAGAGTCAGAGAGCCGGGCATGGTGGCGCACGCCTTTAATCCCAGCACTCGGGAGGCAGAGGTAGGAGGATCACCATGAGTTTGAGGCCACCCTGAGACTCCATAGTGAATTCCAGGTCAGCCTGGGCTAGAGTGAGACCCTACCTCGAAAAACCAAAAAAAATAAATAAAAAAGGAGTAGAGTCAGAGGGCAATCTCAGGTGTTGTTCTTCAGGAATGCCATTCATATTGTTTTTGAGACAGTCTCCTGTTGTCCTGGAGCTTGCCAATTAGGCTAGCCTGGCTCGCCAGCAAGCCCAAGTACCCGCCCATGTTTGCCTCCCCAGCCCAGGAATCACAAGTGCATGCCACCCCACTTAGCTTTTTTGCATGGGTTCTGGGAATCTAACTCAAGTCTTCATGCTTGCCAGAAAAGCACATTACTGACAGAGCTATCTCCCTAGCCCCTTAACAGCCACATTTTTTTTTTTTTTTTTTTTTTTTTGGTTTTTCGAGGTAGGGTGTCACCCTGGTCCAGGCTGACCTGGAATTAACTCTGTCATCTCAGGGTGGCCTTGAACTCAGGGCAATCCTCCTACCTCTGCCTCCCGAGTGCTGGGATTAAAGGCATGCGCCACCATGCCCAGCTCAACAGCCACATTTTTAAAGTTTCAAAAAAAAATAATTTAAGCATAATATTTAAGGGCTGGAGGGATAGCTTAGTGGTTAAGGCACTTGCCTGCAAAGCCAAAGGACCCAGGTTTGATTCCCCAGGACCCCCATAAGCCAGATGCACAAAGTGGCGCATGCATCTGGAGTTAGTTTGCAGTGGCTAGAGGTGCTGGTGTGCCCATTTTCTCTCTCCTACTCTTTCTCTTTTTCTCTCTCTGGCTCTGTCTCTTTCAAATAAATAAATTAATTGATTTAAAAATATATATTTAGGGCTGGAGAGATGGCTTAGCGGTTAAGCACTTGCCTGTGAAGCCTAAGGACTTCGGTTCGAGGCTCGATTCCCCAGGACCCACGTTAGCCAGATGCACAAGAGGGCGCACGTGTCTGGAGTTCATTTGCAGTGGCTGGAGGCCCTGGCACGCCCATTCTCTCTCTCTCTCTCTCTCTCTCTCTCTCTCTCTCCCCCTCTTTCTCCTCTGTTGCTCTCAAATAAATAAATAAAAATAACAACAAAAAAATTTTAAATATATATATATATATATATATATATATATAAAAGTATACATTTATTTAACAAAATATGTCCAAACTCTTATGTTAATATATAACTTTTTAAATATTTTTATTTATTTATTTGACAGAGGAAGGAGAAAGAGAGAATGGGTGTGCCAGGGCCTCCAGTCACTGCAAACAAACTCCAAATACATGCACCCCCTTGTGCATCTGGCTAATGTGGGTCCTGGGGAATCAAACCTGGGTCCTTTGGCTTTGCAGGCAAACGCCTTAACAGCTAAGCCATCCCTCCAGCCCAATATATAGCTTTTTTTAATTACTAATGAGATGTTTTATACTTTTTATCATAACCTTTGAACATCATATATTTTACATGCTTAGCACATCTGAATCGATATTTCAAATGTGCAAGACTTACCTGATGCTAATCTACAAAATTAGGACAAGTCCAAACCAGAGGACATGGAGGAAGGCTACACCCTCCATACACTTGTGTTCACAGATACAAAATATTTGCAAAAAAAAAAAAAATGTGTACTCTTTTCTGTATCATTAGTCCCTGAACAATACAGTAACCTAGCTCTTTATATAACATTTACATTGTACTCGGTGTTAAAAGTAAGGTGGAGGGGACTTAACATATACTGAGGAATATGTGTAGATGCTGTGTGTCTATATGTCACATTATGTAAGGGATTTGAACATCACCAAGATTTGGTAGTTTTAAGGAGTCCTAGAACCATTTCTCCCAACACAGTAGTGGGGAGAAGGGTTGACTACAATGATTTCTATTTATTTATTTAAGAGACAGAGGCAGAGAGAGAAAGAATGATCATGCCAGGGGCTCCAGCCACTACAGACAAACTCCAGGTGCATGCGCCACCTTGTCCATCTGGCTTACATGGGTCCTAGGGACTCCAAACTGGGTCCTTTGGTTTTGCAGGCAAGTGCCTTAACCACTAAGCAATCTCTCTAGCCCATGACTTAAAAAAAAAAAAAATTTTATTTTATGACAGGGAGAGAGAGAACTGGCATGCCAGGACCTCTAGCCACTACACTCAAACTCCAGACGTGTACACCGCCTTGGGTACATGTGCGACCTTTGCTTATGCATCACCTTGCGTATCTGGCTTACGTGGGTTCTGGGGAGCTGAGCCTGTGTTTTAAGGCTTTGCAGACAAGCACCTTAACTGTTAAACCATCTCTCCAGTCCCTACAATGATTTCTTTATTGGCACCAGTTTTTGTTACGTGAGAACATGCAGAGCAGCTGGCTTCTTCAGCCCTCAGCGGTCTCTGCTTTCTTGAAAGGCTTCCTCATGCCCACAAGGTCTGGCAAGCCTGGGGGTGAGCAGAGGGTGGTGTCAGCTGAGCACGGGGCACTGCTTGGTGCTCGGCAGCTTTCCCTCCCCCAGTGGGAACCAGGCACACTTGTCTTTGGTCTCCCTTTGCTGATAGAAATCTCTTGCTCTCAGGGGTGCCTGTGCCACATTTTCCTGTGTCCTGGTTAGTAAGTGAAGTGTCCACGTGAGTGGGCATGACCCCTAACCCAACCGGCTATTTCTAAGTCTCCAGTGTCAATCAACCGGGCTTCAGCACACATGACCCTTTTCCATACGTCTGGTCTGGCTGCTCATGTTACCCTCAGCCACGGCGCCTGTTCCCTGTGGGCAGCAATCATAACCTTCATGGCATCGCTGTACTTTTCAAAGCCTGATGCTGGGCTTTTTAAATGCTTAGTTTGGGTTTCGTTGGGACTGGGAGGCCGTGTCCAGTATTGGGGAACAAACCCAGGGCCTGGCACCAGCCCCAGTACTGGATGCCTGAGCCACACTCCCCGTGCTTGAGGAAATCCTTGTCTTTTCCTCAAAAAGAGCCACGTGAGCACACATGCTGCCCAGGCAGAAGTAGATTGTGTGATTTTTGTTCTTTTTGTTTGCGCTTATGCATGCACTTTTCAGGACACTTAGTAATTCATTCCAAATACAAATTAACATTTTATTTCTCAGCCAAGAAATCGGCGCTGTGTGTGTTAGCTGGCGTTTAAAAGCACTGTATTATGAATCAGAGCAGGAGAGATGAAGAAAGATTCTTTTCTACCCTGGTAGAACTTGGGGGTGGCATGGGGGGCAAAAAAAAAAAAACCAGAAAACTGGGGCCCAACTTTGTGCCTTACAAGAACCTGTTTTGCATTGGCCTATTGAATTACAAGATCGCCATACAGGCCTGATTGTACCGTACTCAAGGGAACCGTAAGGAAATACATGATTCACCCTGTGCAAAGAACTGTAGTTTAGAAAATGGGAATAAACGATAGGAATTACCCAGGCACTACTATTTAAAACTGGGAACACATAGGTGTTCAAAAAAAGTTCTACATAAGAGGATTGCTGTGAGTTTGAGGACACACTGAGACTACATAGTGAATTCCAGGTCAGCCTTGACTAGAGCGAGACCCTACCTCAAAAAAAAAAAAAAAAAAAAAAAAAGTTATACATAATGTAACATTTTCAGTTTTTCCAAAGTCTGGAATCACTAACTGATGCTTATTGTCATTCCCATATTGTGTCCCCTATAGCCATTAGAAATGAGCCCCTGCCTCCCCCAATCCAACAGTCCTCCAAGTAGTTTTGGGGAACAAACCTAGGGCCTTGCGCCCTGGGTTTTCTAATAAGGTTTCACCCTAGTGGAATTTGGCAATGAGTCTCAGAAGTTGAAAATCCCGAGAGGGTATGAAAACGTTAAGATAGGTGGGTCTCAAGTTTGCATTGGTTCCCATGAAGTCATATTTAGGGAAACCCCACAAATGTGGGGTACATATATATAGGGAACATGAAAGTAAGGAATGCTCTAATAAGAGAGTGCACCCAGAAGCCCACAATGAATAAAGCAATGGCAGGTACCCACAGGTTGTCTGCCCATGCAGGTTGGTTTCAGGGACTCCCTACACAAACCAAAATCTGGCGAGGCTCGACTCCTTTCCTGTACACATCCTTCTGCATACCTTCATTATGCCTAGGCGACTTGTAGTAAATCATATGATGCAATGTGATGTGGGTAATTATAGTAGCTAGTTGTTTAGGGAATAATGATCCCCCCCCCCGCCAAAAAAAAAAAGACTCTACATGGTTAGTACAGAGATCATTTCTTCTGAATATTTCTGACCCCCTGTAGGTTGCATCCAAGGATGCAGACCCCACAGATACAAAGGTGGTACCATATAAATGTCAGAGATCTGTAACAAAGAGGAGGAGTCCGAACCCAGGGCAGTGACTGGACTGGCCAGCGCTGGTCCAGAGAGAGCTGTTCTCCCAGCCCAGGCCCAGAGCCTTCCTGCTACCATCTTCTGAGAGCCACAGGCCCTGGAGAACATCCCATCTAAACTTTACAAGGGTTTTTGATTTTTTTTCTTTCCCTTGCATTCACTTAAATGCCTTAGGTTAAAGGACGCAGTGCCAAGGAAACACAGGGCTTTTGTTTTCCAATGTGCCTTTCCTAAAGTGGGCACCATTGGTACACAAGAGGGCAGAGTACTGTTTTGAGCGGAAGGCTACTTTTACTCTGTCTCTTGCAAGATACCAAGCTTGGTGTGGCTCTGAAAGAGTTAAGCACAAGTTCCCAGCTTTGCTGGTGTCAAGCTGTTATTGAAGGTCTTTAAAGACTCCCGCCCACTCCCGCCCACTCTCTTGGCAAGTGAAAGACATTTGAATTCTTTTCACAAGGGAGGAAATTATTAAAATGAAAGAAAATGACTGTTCCCTGTTCTAAAAGGGAGACAGAGGGAAAGGGGGGGCTGGCCCTCCTTTATTCTTCCTTACCTGTGAAGGCTATTATAAGAGGCAGGTGAGGAATTCTGACTGTAGAACCATCAGGAGAAGTTATCCCTCTGCCAGTGTGAGCTTATCATTTGGGATTCTGCCCCCCAATGTGCCTTCTAACAAGGGAACCCTCGTGTCCCAGGTCGCGTACACATGATCAATAGGATTAGGTTCTTACAGAGCAACTTTCCTCAAAGATCCCAAAGTTACTAGAATTCAGGCAAGAATATAAGGTAGAGATAGTTTACTTTTCCTTTTGAACAGTAGGTTTTCACTGAAAATGGATCGGTTCTGGGGGACTGAGGTCAGATCTGAGTGAGAAGTAATATGTGCAATGATTTCTTTCTTTTCTTTTTTTCGAGGTAGGGTCTCTCTCTAGCCCAGGCTGATCTGGAGTTCACTACTGCAGCCTCAGAGTGGCCTCACACTCATGGTGATCCCCATGTCTCTGCCTCCCAAGAGCTGGGATTAAAGGCATGCGCCACCAAACCCAGCTATAATTTTTTTTTTCATGTAGCAAAAGAAGTGTCATGGGATAGTTTTTCACAAATTTCCATTTAAATCTTTTCACATTTTAGAAACTCACTTCTTCCTGTCTCTGTTAATTCAATTCACCATTATACATCATTCCAAATTATTTCAAATTTTGATTCAACATATACCCATTGCACACAGCACTGCTCAGGGCCTTGGAGCAAGGACAAGGGAGGCGCTGGGCTAAGGGGCCCATCAAGAAAAGTTTTTAAATTAACCCATGTCTGGGACTTCTGGCCTAACTTAGGAAGATAAGACCAATATGATGAAAAGATAAAGATAAAAAGATCATGGGCTCGGGAGATGACCTAGTGGTTAAAGGCACTTCTTACAAAGCCTGTCAGCTTGGGTTCGATCCCTAGTACCTATGTAAAGCCAGATGCACAAAATGGCACATATATCTGGAATTTGTTTACAGCAGCAAGAGGCCCTGGTGCGGCCCGTACTCTCACTCTTTCTCCTCTTCAGATAAATAAAAATACTTTTAAAACAGATCAAAGGGCTTAACTGAGTCCTAGTTTAAAATTCTGTATTTGAGGCTGGAGAGATGGCTTAGTGGTTAAGGTACTTGCCTGCAAAGCCTAAGGACCTAGGTTCGATTCCCCAGAACCCAGGAAAGCCAGAGGCACATGGTGGCAACATGTGTCTGGAGTTCCTTTGCAGTGACTTGAGGCCCTGGTGTGCTCTCTCTCTTTCTCTTTCTCTCTCTAAAAAAAAAAAAAAAAAAAAAGTCTGTGTTTGTGATAGACAAATACAGAGGACAGCAAGGATTTGGTAGTGGGACAAGTCTATTCTCTACACATTCTGAGGCAACGTGCTTTGCATCCCATTATGATGTTAAGATGCTAAAATTTGGTCTCTGCTAATAGCACAGCCCTTTTATGGTGACAGCTATTGGGCATGAAAGGGACAATATGATTGTCATCAGTAAGGGTTTGAACAATATTCCACATTGATAGCATTATCATAATGCTGTCACTTAGTGACTTTCTGAAACATTGACGTTACAGTATAGCCAGAGAACATTGTTAATGGCATATGTAATCAAATAATGATGCTTTCCTTGGATCTGAGGTCTGCCTGCCTCCATGCACTCACCTCCAGGAGGTTCCGTGTGTCTTTGTGGAATATATTGCTGATAGGATCAGAGGTAGCCTACCCTGGACCAGCTAGCTTTGCTGACTTTGCCATTTTCCAGTTTTTGTTCACCAACGGCCCCCTTTTCCTTTCCTGCAATCTCCAGTAAAATTCTGGGACCATTAACATAACCGAGCTCAGCTAGGATATAGGTATTATTCCCAAACCTGCTGTGCTTTGAAGTCACCTGGGACATTCTTTTTTTTTTTTTAATTTTTTTTTGTTTATTTTTATTTATTTCTTTGAAAGCGACAGAGAGAAGGAGGCAGAGAGAGAGAGAGAGAGAGAGAGAGAGAGAATGGGCATGCCAGGGCTTCCAGCCACTGCAAACGAACTCCAGATGTGTGTGCCCCCTTGTGCATCTGGCTAACGTGGGTCCTGGGGAATCGAGCCTCGAACCGGGGTCCTTAGGCTTCACAGGCAAGCGCTTAACCACTAAGCCATCTCTCCAGCCCACCTGGGACATTCTTAACGCCCATCCTACGAGATTTTGACTCAAGAATTCCTGGGTGAAAGTTTGGGGAATTTATTTCATAATCTCCTCAAAGGTTTCTAAGGCACCATCAGGCTTGGCATTAATGCCAACACACACTGTGAGTCTCTGCATTAGACAAAGTTAGGTCATAGTTATATCTTTTAAAAATATTTTTATTTATTTATTCATTTGAGAGAGAGAGAGAGAGGGTGGGTGCTCCAGGGCCTCTAGCCATTGCAAACAAACTCCAGATGTATGCACCAGCTTGTGCGCCAGGCTTATGTGGATCCTAGGGAATCGAATCTGTCCATTGGCTTTGCAGGCAAGTGCTTTAACCACTGAACTATTTCTCCAGCCCCATAGTTATATCTTATGGTGAACTGTTGCCACTTCTTGGCTCCACGATGAGTGATGAGCAATGCAGACTCCCTGGTGTGACAGTGGACCTCTCCCTGCCTGCACTGTAGCTAGAGTTCACAGTCATGCTGAACACTGTACTTTTTACAGCACTATCTATTTATTTTGTTTTTTCGAGGTAGGGTCTCACTCTAGCCCAGGTTAACCTAGAATTCACTATGTAGTCTCAGGGTAGCCTCAAACTCCCAGTGACCCTCTTACCTCTGCCTCCTAAGTGCTGGGATTAAAGGTGTGCACCACCATACCTGGCCTAACCTTTTATTTATTTATTTATTTATTTTATTTACTTGAAAGAGAGAGAAAGAAATAGATAGAGCAAGAACAGGCATGCCAGGGCCTTCAGGCACTGCAAATGAACTCCAGACTTTTGTGCTACGTTGTGCATCTGGCTTACGTGGGTCCTGGGGAATTGAACCTGGGTCCTTTGGCTTTTCAGGCAAGCACCTTAACTGCTAAGCCATCTCTCCAGCCTTTACAGTGCCTTTTGTGCTTAACAATTCAGAGCACATCTTGATTGTTTACAAGGTATTCAAAAAGTGTGGCATGATGATGCACACCTTTAATTCCAGCACTCAGGAGGATGGGGTGGGGCAATCACTATGATTTGAGGCCAGCCTGGGCTACAGAGTGAGTTCCAGGTGAGCTTGGGCTAGAGTGAGACCTTATCTCAAAAAAAAAAAAAAAAAAAAAAACAAGGTATTCAGGGGCTGGGGTGATGGCTCATTGAGTAAAATGCTTGTGATATAATTGTGAGGACCTGCATGCCTATAATCCCCCACACTAGGGGGATGGAGACAAGAGACGCCATGGGGCTTGATGGTTGTCTGGTGTAGCCTAATCTGTGAGCTCTGGGTTCAATGTGACACACTGTCTCAAGAAATAAGAGAGGAAAACACTCAATGCCAACCTGCAACCTCCACATACAAACACACACACTTACACACATTATTTGTGCCCACACATATACAAACACATACACACATGCCAAAAAGAGGTGTTGTTGATAATTTTGCTTGCAAACAGAATGTGTATGAGGAAATATATGCATTGGTTGAAAGCAGGGCTTTGCACCACAAATATCTCCCCTGGACGCACCTTAGTTTTCCCATCTGTCCCCAGCTCTTACTGGTCCTGCCCCTGGCGCTAGCAATAACCATGAGCTTCACCCCCAAGTCACGCCAGCTCCTGCCACCTCTGCAGAGACATGGGAGCACTGAGACACAAATTGCTTTGACTTGCCAGCAGGCTGGCCAAGGCTACCAACACCCAAAATAATGGAGTCTGGGGCTAGAGAGATGGCTTAATGGTTAAGGCACTTTTCTGTGAAACCTAAGGACCCAGGTTCAATTCCCCAGTACCCAAGTAAGCCAGATGCACAAGGTGGCACCTATGTGTAGAGTTTGTTTATAGTGGCTGGAGGCCCTACAGCACCCATTCTCTCTCTCCCTCTCCAACAAATAAATGAAAATCTTAAAAAAAAAAAAAAAAGGTTAAATAGGTTTTAAGGACTGGGGATATGGCTCCGTGGATAAAGCGCTTGTAGCTAAACTGCCCACATTCAATCGCTTCATTTACAAACCCGGGAGCCTTCTGTAATCCTAGCATGCTGTCGCTGACAGTGAGCTAGTAGGTAGGTAGAGGCGGGACAATTTCCTGGGAGCTCATGATGAGTCCAGCAAAGGATAGCAGAGCAAGAAACCCTGCCTAAATATGAGGAGGACAGGTGAGAACCGACCCAAAGCTGTCCTCAGACCTCCACACCTGTGGCTGTGGTGTGAGCCATCCACATTCACACACACAGTCACACACACATACAAAGAAATACTTCACAAATTCAAAAATGGATTTAAGAAAAAAAAAAAAACTATTTACTTTCTGAGCACAGAGAAAGAATGAGTGTGCCAGGGCCTCTGGCTGCTGTAAACAAACTCCAGATACATGCGCCACTTTATGTATCTTGCCTTCTGTGGATACTGGTGAACTGAACCCAGCTCATCAGGCTTTTCAAGCAAGCACTTTAACTGCTGAGCCATCTCTCCAGCCCTAAAAGTGGGTTTCAAGCCAGATCTATAATCTCAGCCCCCTCAGGAGACTGAGGCAAGAGAACCCCAAGTTCAAGGCCTGCCTGTATACCATAGTGAGATGCTATCTCAAAATAAAAACCAAAACAACAGTTAAGGATATAGCTCAGCAGCAGAGCACTTGCCTAGCATATGGGAGGCCTTGGGTTCAATCCTCAGTCACACACGCACGTGCGCACGCACACATACGGGTTTTAAACTGCCACCACACAGACTCAGTGATTGGCTTCTGTCTTGTCAGTATTGTTTGAATATGATCTACAGGTATGCCTTAAGCATTTTCCCCAACTTCTTAGTCATGGGGATGACCGCAAGTACATGAAACATCAGTCTGTAGCAACTTACAGTGGGGAAAGTCCAGACATCCCATGGACCAAATGATAAAATTATGTATTTTGTGCAATATATACATATACACATACACATACATACAAAGCCCTTAAGGTTGTTCTCTTTTTAGACTCCTTAATCATTAGTTCTCCCTTTAAATTGACATCTAATTCCATAATTTGTAAATGATCTTAGATTAACTCAGTTTCACATGCTATTGGCACAAATAATGCTCCCATGACTTTCAGAGGAAGGCTATGGGGAGAGAATGTATATACCCCGGAGCTAGAAACAGGCCCTGTCACTAATGCCACTATAAGACATGACCCCACAATACATTCCTTCAACTGTGTTTCGGAGAAGATGTCTCGGATCCAAGCAACTTTTGTTTGAAGTAGAAGAAATCCAAATATGCTGACTTGTAACATGTGACAACTTGAAGCAGGATTCATTGATGAGGAAAATGAGGATGGTCTAGGAAACGAAAAGGATTCAGGAAAGGGGCTCTTTTCAGAATAATGAGAGGTCAGGTGTGTTTACAGTAAGACTACAGCAGGAGGATGGCGTTAATGGTTGGGAGCTCAGTTGCCAAGCCATTCTTCCCCTGTTAAATTGCCAGTCATGTCCTAGTATACACATGGCCAAAATTGGTTGGATCCCTGTGTTTGGCCCCAAACTTCACTGGGACCTCACACCCCTGTGTAGGGACAGACACATTCTCCTGGGCATTTCTTTTTCAGCTCATCACCATTTCCCCCTGGCTTGGAACACTGGCATCACCAAGTCCTTGGGGATGTGTTGTTTATGATAGCGCAACATTCACACTAGAAGAAAGTATATTTTACATATAGATTCCTCAAAGTTTTTCACTTGTATCTCTTATTTTTGAGTGGCATATTTTTACCTCTTATTTAAATTCAGCAATTCTTACCACTCCAAAGGAGTCAGAATATGCTTGCTGTGGAGACGTATCTGTTGATATGCTTGATTTTTGCTTCTGATGCCTCCTTTGACACATATGGCAAAAGCTGTGACTTTCTCTAAGAAGATTTCAATACTTACTTAAAAAAAATAAAACTACCAGTCAAACTTTTTTTTTTTAATTTATTTATTTGAGAGCAACAGACACAGAGAGAAAGACAGATAGAGGGAGAGAGAGAGAGAATGGGTGCGCCAGGGCTTCCAGCCTCTGCAAACGAACTCCAGACGCGTGCGCCCCCTTGTGCATCTGGCTAACGTGGGTCCTGGGGAACCGAGCCTCGAACCGGGGTCCTTAGGCTTCACAGGCAAGCGCTTAACCGCTAAGCCATCTCTGCAGCCCCCAGTCAAACTTATTAACTGAGCCCAAATACCAGGATTTGGTGAAAAAGTGCTATTAGTGCCCAACGCTATTTCCTCTAGTGACAGTGAAAGAAAACCCAAATGATATGTCCTCTCACATGGAGGTGACCATGGCCGAGTGGGGGCTGTGTGGGTTCTTGTACCTGTGCTAGGTCCTCATGAAGGCTCCCATGTGATAGGAAAACCTGAGGAGACCTGCTGGTTACCTCTTTCTTTCCCTGCCTGTTTGTATATGTTGCCAGTTACAGGAGCAGGAACCGCAGTGTACTTTTCTGTAGCCACAGCAGAGCAGGCTCCCGGCTGGGCCTTGGAGACGCCCAGGCCCATGGCTGAGGTCAAAGGAGCCATGAGGGACACTATTTGCCCTCTAAACAGGTTGATTATCAAGAGATCATACTTGTTTGTTGGAAACAAATGAGATGGTTTCTCTCCTGGGTGTTTTTCTCAGTAAAATATGGTAAATGCTTTCAGAAAACATATATCAACTAAATAAGTTACTAAACCAGATGTGGTGGTACACACCTTTAATCCAGCATTCAGGAGGCAGAGGTAGGAGGATCGCTGTGAGTTCAAGGCCACTCAGAGACTACGTAGTGAATTCCAGGTCAGCCTGGTCTAGAGCAAGACCCTACCTTGAAAAATAAAACAAATAAAAGTACGTAGAAGTCTAGGGCTTCCCACTTACCTCTGCCCTTGTGGCTCTCTGGGACAAGTTTCTCCTGCCCAGAGAAGCCAGTCTGTTCAAAGGCTAGTAACAGTTTTATATAACTTAGCAATTTTTGTTTGTTTGTTTTTCATTTCCTGCTTGTTCTTTGAGGTCAAGCCATCTCCTTTGGAGACACTTGGCTAGACTTAAAGTGAATGATGAATGATCTCCTCCCCTCCCCAAAGTCCTTCAGTGTAGCTTCCTTTGGACTTATGAATGATACTGTTATGGGGCCCACTGTCGCACAAGTAAGAACATTGACTCACGGAATGTGAAGCAAAGTTTTTTTGGGTAAAAAAGAAAAGAAAAAGAAGGTCTGCTATACCAAGACAACGCCCAGAGGGAATCTCAAGAGGGCAGCCATAAACTGTTCAGGGTCAGCTTTTATTGGAAATAACCACATGATGTTAGAAAAAACACAGGATGGGAGTCAAACCCTAAATCACAATCTACATGTGACAGTTACAGCCATAAAAGTTAAAAAAAAAAAAGGAACTTGTAAACAGATATGTTGGTCAGTTACAGGAAGCACCACCTGGGGGGTACAAGGTAGACCTGTGACCAGGGGTACGTCTTATCTTTTTTTTTTTTTTTTTTCCTGAGGTAAGGTCTCACTTTAGTTCATGCTGACCTGGAATTCACTATGTAGTCTCAGGATGGCCTCAAACTCATGCTGATCCTCCTATCTCTACCTCCCAAGTGCAGGGATTAAAGGCATGCGCCACCATGCCCAGCTTAAGGAGTCCCTCTTAATTTAAGGAGTTTGCTCAACAATACAGGCCCCAGGAAATGCTATATTCATCCCAGCAGAGCCTCTTGTTTGCCTGCCATTAGCAGAGACTCCTATTTGTCTACCATCAATAGAGCCTCCTGAATTCTATATTTCTCTAGGCTAGGTATAAAGAAATGTAGAGAAATAAAACATTTTGCTCTCTTTACAATACCATAGCTTAGGTTGTCCTGTGGATATATACCTCTTGCTACTTTGTATCATTTCCTAATTATTTGATATATATTAGCATGGACTCCCTATGAAAGTGCTAAGTTATTGAAAACACAATTGTAACTTCTCCTTGTGCTGCATCTCCCTAGCACCTGGCCTTGTGGGGGACACGTATTTGGCAAAGCACAAATTCCTTAAAGACAAGAGCTCCTCCAGGGGTGAAGCTCTATAAATACTTGCTGAATGATTGACCAGTTGTAGGCACTTAGGTAATATTTGAGCATTGATAAAAAGTTTTGAAAAAGTCTTTTGTCTAAAATGTTTTGACAAATTGCCATCCCAGTGGCATAATGATAGAATTTACCATGAGATTCTTCATATTCTGTTTGTAGAAAGGGAGGCATTAGCCAGGCATGGTGGTGAATACCTTTAATCCCAGCACTTGAGAGGCACAGGTAGGAAATTCATTGTAAACTCAAGGCCAGCCTGGGACTACAGAGTGAGTTCTAGGTAGGCCTGGGCTAGCATGAGACCATACATTAAAAAACATAGGCCTAAGCCAGGTATGGTGGTGCATGCCTTTAATCCTAACATTCGGGAAGCAGAGGTAAGAGGATCACCATGAGTTCAGGGCCACTCTGAGACTACATAGTGAATTCCAGGTCAGCCTGAGCTAGAGTGAGACCCTTCCTCAAAAAACCAAAAAATAAAAATAAAAATAGACCTGTAGAAATGGCTTAGAAGTTAAGATGCTTGCCTGCAAAGCCAAGAGACCCAGGTCCAATTCCCCAGGAGCCACATAAGCAAGATAAACAAAGTGGCACATGCATCTGGAGTTCATTTACAGCAGCTAGAGGCCCTAGTGTGCCCATTCTCTCTCTCTCTCTCTCTCTCTCTCTCTCTCTCTCTCTCTCTCTCTCTCTCTCTCTCTTTCATTTTGTCTGCCTGTTTCTTTCTCTCTCAAATAAATAAAAATAAAATATTTTAAAAATAAAAAGAACTATAAAACTTCTTGATTAAAATTAGGTATGTTTATGGACTTGTGTAATGTGTATCATTTCCATCTAAAATGTATGTATATTTGAGAAATAACCTAGTTTGAACCAACTCGAAATTCTGTGTATAACATCACACCATACATGTTCAAAGTGGATTAATTACCTAAATATAAGAGCTAAAACTATGAAACTCCTAGAGGAAAACATAGGGAAAAATCCTCATAATATTAGATTTGACAGTGATTCTTTGGAAGCAATACCTAAAGGCTTGAGCAACAAAGACAAGAACAAATCAATCAGGTTTTGTTAGAATTAAAAACTTTTGTGCCTAAGTGACATCACAGAAGCAAAAGGACAGACCACAGAATGAAAGAAATACTTACAAATTAGATATATATTATGAAGTCTGATATTCAGAATATACAAGGAACACTTTCAGTTCGATAACAAAAAGAAAACTTGATTTAAGAAAGGGCAAAGAGGCCTAGAGAGATGGCTTAGCAGTTAGGCACTTTCTGCAAAGCCTAAGGACCCATATTCAACTCCCCAGATCCCACATAAGCCAGACACACAAGGTGATGCAAATGCACAAGGTGGCACATGCCTCTGGAATTAAGTGGCTCAAGGCTCTGGCATGCCAACTGTGTCTCTCTCTCTCTCTCTTAAAATACCTATTTTAAAAAAGAAAATTAAAAAAAGGTACAAAGGGCCAAAATAGTTATTCTACAAACAAGATGTACAACCAGCCAATAAGTTTATGAAAAAGAATCTCAACACCATCAACTTATTGGGAAAATGCAAATTGAAACCCCACAGAGATATAACTTCATAGGATTTTTACAACAAAAACAACCCACAACAGAGGGTAGTAATTGCTGGCAAGGATATGGAGAAACTGGAATGTTCACACACCACCAGAGGGGTGTAAGTGGTGTGTCTGCTGTGTAAAATTAGTTCCTTATTTCTCAAAAAGTTATATGTGTGTGTGTGTGTGTGTGTGTGTGTATTTAAATAGTAAATATATACACATATGTTCATATATATTTATATATACTCACATACACACAAAGTCATTGAAGAATGAAGCAAGTGTCTAAACATTAATGTTGGCAGTAACCCTATTCACAATAGCTAAAGTGTGTAAATAATGCAAATATCCATCAAAAGATGAGTGAATAAATATAATGTGAAAAATATATGTATATATATGACTATCATTTAGTCATAACAAAGACTAAAGCACTCCTACATACCACAACATGGATATATTGTGTTATTCTATCTCTATGAAATGTCCAGATTGGGCAAATCCATGGAAACAGAAACCAAATTGGTGATTGCATGTGATGGAGGAAAGAGAGCACTTGGAGAGGGGGCACAGGTTTTCTGTTGGACTAATGAAATTGAATGAAAGAGAGATGGTAATTACACAACACTATAAATCTGCCAGTGACACTGAGTTGCATGCTTTAAGATGGTTAAGTTTATGTCTTTAAAAAAATAATTTACTTTATTTATTTGAGAGAGAGAGAGATAGAGGCAGAGAGAGAAAGAGAGAGAATGAGTGTGCTAGGGCCTTCAGCTGCTGCAAACGAACTCCAAATGCATGCACCACCTTGTGCATCTGGCTTACGTGGGTCCTGGGAAATTGAACCTGGGTCCTTTGGCTTTGCAGGCAAGTGCCTTACCTGCTAAGCCATCTCTCCAGTCCAAGTTTATGTCTTTCTAATTTTATCTCAATTCAATAGATGGAAACACAGCTGCTCACAGGCCCTGGTAAGAGCAATGCTGAGAGGGTTTGTGCACAGATAATACCTTTATGCTGTTTCCCAGGAACACTCCTGACTTTGGTCAGTAGAGGTCTAAATGAACGAGACATGTACTTCTGCCTCTTTGCCCTGCTGTCAGCCAAGGCAACCCTGCATCAGTTCAGGCCAATGATGAGCTAAAATGAAAACAAGGAGGACAAGGGCAGCTGAGGGATTCAGCTCTCTCCCAGCTCTCTGGCCATGAGACTCCAGTTGGCCTGAAAGGAAATCATCTAGGCTGCAGGCTAGGGGATTTCTCATGATTTCTTTTGCATGTGGAGCCTGGGTGACCTCTCTTCCCCTGACCCCAAAGGGTTGATGCCATCCTGTGGAGTAGAATCAAGTCTCCCAAGGTGGTATATTTTGGACACTGCAACTTTGGAAGGGTCCAAAGGACACGGGGCTCCTCCATGGGAGGCTGAGCAGAACCTGTGGAGCAGGTATGGGTGGGTGGAAAACAGTGGAAGGTTTCTCAGGAGGATCTTCCCAGCCAGGAACCCACCAGTTGGCCCTCAGTTCTGCCCAGTAGTAGTATCCTCCTGGTATGACCTGAATTCTTGACATAGAATTTTTCCTGAAGCTGTAACTAAAACACCTACATACTCATTTCTTCTGAAACCTGAATGAAATTGACCATAGGGGTGGGGGACCTGAAAAGACCCTTTATGAAAGTGGTAGGAAGGCTGGAGAGATGGCATAGTCATTAAGACATTTGCCTGTGAAGCCAAACAACCCAGGTTCTATTCCCTAGAACCCACATAAACCAGATGCACAAGGTGGCACATGCATCTGGAGTACATTTACAGTGGCTGAATACCCTGGCATACCTATTCTCTCTCTGTCTCCCTCTGTCTTTAATCTGCCTTTTTCTATCTCTCAGAAATAATATTTTTTTAAAAAATTTAAAAGAAAGAATTTTTATTTTTTATTGACAACTTCCATGATTGTAAACAACATCCCATGGTAATTCTCCCCCTCCCCACTTTCCCCTTTGAAACTCTATTCTCCATCATATCCCCTCTCCCTCTCAATCAGTCTCTCTTTCATTTTGATGTCATGATCTTTTCCTTCTATTTTGATGGTCTTGTGTAGGTAGTGTCAGGCACTGTGAAGCCATGGATATCCAGGTCATTTTGTGTCTGGAGGAGCATGTTGTAAGGAGTCCTACCTTTCCTTTGGCTTTTTCATTCTTTCTGCAATGGACCCTGAGCCTTGGAAGGTGTGATAGAGATATTGCAGTGCTGAGCACTCCTCTGTCACTTCTCAACACCATGGTGCCTTCTGAGTCATCCCAAGGTCACTGCCATCTGAAAAGAGAATGTTCTCTAACCAAAAATGAGAGAGTAGCATTAATATATGGGTATGAACATTAAGAGAAGTGCTTACTGGTCAGTTTGATGAGCATAGTATATACATTTAGCCAGACAAAAGAAGACGTTACACCCCTAGGGCTATGACTACCCCTGTTGTAGGTTTTCAGTATCAAGGATGTATTCCCTTCCATGGAGCAGGGTCTCTAGTCCAATTAGAGGGTGGTTGGTTTCCCCCATAACAATTGTGCCACTATTGATTCATTTGGCCTGGCTGGCCAAATATAAGGCTTGCAGTGTCCACTGTTAAATATCTTCACTGGTGATGTCTCTCTCTCCCACTGAACTGCACGCAGTGTGCCTTTTTCCAGCTTTCTGTCAGCTGGTCTACATGGAGGAGGTTATTAGCTCAGCTCCAGTAGGATTTCTCAGTGACCTTGATGCCCAAATATGTGGAGTCTAAAGCAATAGGGTCTTACCATCTATTCCTGGTGGGAAACCAAGGGCCTCAGCAATGGCCTTTAATGTTTTGGGGGCATTAGGGACCTCCCTGGCCAACAACTCACTGGAAGGTAACCCATCCCTGGCACTGAAAATTTTCTAGTTAAAATCTATGGTTCCTAAGTGTTCCATTGCCCAAAAATGTTGGTTTCTGTATGACTTATTTATATCCTCTTATTTTTTTTTAAAAAAAGAAAATGGCAGGAGAGACACACTGTGGCCCAAATAATGCTTATAACCATAAGTGGGGATTTCATCAGAAAGCTGGTGGAAAGTGCCAACAACAGAAGACTGAACTACATCTACATGGAAAGGGGGCTTTACGAAGGAATAGTCAGTCATTTGAGCCCTGTGGGACAGGCTGGTCCAGGTAGAAGGATAGCAGCAGTGTGCAGGTTCTAAAATGGGGAAGCAGGGCTCAGCTTCTACAAACCTCCCTAGCAAAGCATTCTCAATTCAAAATACATATGCATGCATAAACAAGCATCTAACAGTATCTGTTCCTGTCATCATGAAAGATCACTCTCAGATTTTTGTTTGTTGAGACCAACTAAAGTTATTTGTAAACACTGCAGGTTTTTTAACTACTATTCATTGATAAGCTATAGGTTTAAGGATAGTGACAGAAAAAAAACACATGTAATGAAAGTCTTTGTAATTAAAAAAATGTGTGTATGCCATGCTGGAGAGATTGCTTAGCATTTAAAGCATTTGCCTGCAAAGCCTAAGGACCCATGTTCAGCTCTCCAGATCCCACTAAGCCACACACACAAAGGTGAGGCAAGCAAAAGGCTGCACATGCCTGCTAGGTGGCATAAGCGTCTGGAGTTCAATTGCAATGGCTGAGAACCTGGACCACCAATTCTCTCTCTCTCTCTCTCTCCCTCTCTCTCTCTCTCTCTCTCTCTCTCTCTCTCAAAAAAAGAAAATGTATGCCATAGTAAGAGAATATACCTGCAACTCTTTTAGACACATATTTACTTGAAACCCAATACTGTCTGGGACCTTGGCCATCATGTTTGAGCCCTTGGACGTCCCTCAGAGCTGCAGGGTGGCAGCCTCAGCTGCTACTGGTCTGGCCCTTGTCTGCTCCTGACACTTCACATGGCCTCTTCCTGACTCCTCATCTTCCTCCAAGGAGAATAGCTTTTCCAAGGAGAAACGGCCTCCATGGGAGTTATAGGACATCCATCATATATCAGCCCACCATTAACAAAAATATCTTATGTGGCATATGACCAGACTTGATTACTTCAGATTCTTTTCACTAGCTCTTTTGGAAAGTGTTATCAAAGAAATAGTTTCCCGTTGAGTTAGGAAATAAACTTGAGGTTGGGGATGTAAATTGCAGTGGTTGAGCCCCTGCCTAACATGCATGAAGCCCTGCTTTCATTTTAAGCATCACAAGAGAAAAATGAATCTTCCAGAATCTGGTGTGTGTGTGTGTGTGTGTGTGTGTGTTGTTTTGTTTTTCAAAAAACAGGCCCACAGGGAGGCACAAACTCAAAGTTCACCCTTTGGGGGCTGACAGGATATCAGTGGTCTTGTGTCTTCTCAGATATTTGGGAAGAGAGGGAAGACTTGTTTCCTCACCCAGGGCTGCTGTGAGCTCTGTCACTTAAATGAGTGAACTGAGTTTCTTTTTCACAAACATAACATATTCTGGCAAACACTTGCCTGTAACAAAGATCGATGAGCAAACACAATCTTCTATAGCTAACATGGCAGGCACTCCCAAAATGTTCATAATCTTGTCAAGTGTTATATCCTGTAAATCACTAACAATCCTTTGCAGGGGACAGTGCATGTCCCAAAGTGCTTGCTGGCCTTCCCTTGAACAAACTAGGCATAGGTTCCAGTTTGTGATGGCAAATTACACAAAAGAATATAGAATTTCCCAAAACAGGATCTTCACCCTATCTAGCTGATTTTCTATTCCGTGTAATTACTGTTTAACTGTTCTCCAATCTTCTTTAATCTTTATAATAAAGACAAATATTTGGGCTGGGTAATGTTGCTCAGTAGTAGAGAATTTGATTAACAGGTTTAAAGCCTTGAGTAAACTCCTCACCTCCAGTTCCTCAAAGATGCAAAAAAAAAAAAAAAAAGTATATATACATATATATGTGATATATATATTTATCTGACATTGGCACATGCAGAATTCTGTTACATGTTGAATGCCTTGGTGGACATGAGAAACCTTTTCTCTTATTTAGCAATACATTATCATAAAGTAGAATGCTTACAGCCAAAAATGGACTCATAATTATGTGCCAGGCACTTAAGTTGCTTTAGCTATTTCAAATGAATTTACCTTCCTAACAACATCTTTGGAAATTAAGCCTCAAACTAATGAGTCCCAAGATCCCAAGTACAGTCCCCCAGCCATAGAAGCCATCTGCTCCCCTGAGGTGGCTTCTAAGAGCAATACTAGCCTGGAAGCACTGTAACCCACGCCAGCCTAAACTCACCCTGCAGCTCTGGTTGGCTTCCTACTTGCAATCTTCCTGCCTCAGCTTCCCGAGTGCTGGGATTCCAAGCATGCTGTGCCATAAACATAGGTGCTCTCTCATTTCGGCCATGAGAAATGAAGCCATTGTTTGGCTGTGTGCAGTGGCATGATGGTCTGCTAAGGTCACTGCCATCCCCTGGCAAGCTGCAGCCTCTTGTATTAGCAGATAATCCACATGTACTTGTTACTATTTTCCATACAGTTTTAAAAAAATCAGTTCAATTTCCAGTACCACGAAAAAAGAACAAAGTAAAAGAATGGTTTTTTCTATTTGTTTTTAATTTATTTATTTATTTATTTGAGAGAGAGAGACCAAATAAGGATGCCAAGGCCTCTAGGCACTGCTAAATAAACTACTGAAACATGTACTACCATATGCATCTGGCTAATGTAGGTACTGGGGAATTGAACCTGGGTCCTTAGGCTTCATAGGTGAGTGCCTTAATCACTAAGCCATCTCTCCAGCCCCTCCCCCCAAAATGTTTTAAGTACTGCTTTGGAGCTACCCTATGATTGTGCACACCTATAATCCTAAGATTCAGGAGACTAAGGTAGGCTGACGGTGACTTCAAGGCCAGCTTGGACTGCCCTGCAAAACCCTGTCTCAGGCTGAGCATGGTGGCACACGCCTTGAGCCCCAGCACTCGGGAGGCTGCGGTAGAGGATCATTGTGAGTTCCAGGCTAGCCTGAGACTACATAATAAATTCCAGGTCAGCCTAGGCTAAAGTGAGATCCTCAAGAAAAACCAAAACAAAACAAAAAACCTTGTCTCAGGAAGAAAAAAAAAAAGCCCATGTTTTGTTTTTAATTTTCTGTAGGGTCTGGAAGAGGCTTTATGTCCAGAGTGGCCCCTTTTTCCCTGTCCTAGGCAAGTTGTGTCTGTTGTTCTGCGTGGTCCTTTATCCTTCTCTCTGCCACTTTGCCTCTCTCCTGTCTTTCCCTATTTATCTGAAATAATCTTTCCTCCCTCTGTGTGCCCCAATTTCCTTCCTATCCTGAGATCAAAATGTAATTATCAGCTGTCATCTTTATTATTTACTTTGTTAAATTGAATCTAATATCCTATGTTCTGATGTCTCCCCTGTGGAGCAACAGCCTTCAACAAAAATGACAAATGTGGGGCTGGAGAGATTGCTTAGCAGCTAAGCATTTACCTGTGAAGCCTAAGAACCCATGTTCAACTCCCCAGATCCCACATAAGCCAGACACACAAGAGGATGCATGCACAAGGTCACGAATGTGCACAGGGGGCGCACGCGTCTGGAGTTCAATTGCAGTGGCTAGAAGCCCTGGAGCACCAATTCTCTCTCTCTCTCTCTCTCTTGCTCTCTGTCAAACAAACCAAAAAAAGGACAAATATGTATGTGGACAGCTGCATCTACACAGTCATCACCGTGTATTTTCAAGGGAATGGTTCCCAACCCCTAGGATTATGAAAATCTACAAGTGTTCAAATTTCTTACATAAAATAGGATGGTATTTGCTCATAATCTATGCACATCTTTTCATGCACTTCCAAGCATCTCTAGATGACTTAACATGACAAATACAATGCAAATTTTATATAAATAATGATATATTATACTGTTTAAGAAATCATGGCAGGGCTGGAGAGATGGCTTAGTGGTTAAGCGCTTGCCTGTGAAGCCTAAGGACCCCAGTTCGAGGCTCGGTTCCCCAGGTCCCACGTTAGCCAGATGCACAAGGGGGCGCACGCGTCTGGAGTTCGTTTGCAGAGGCTGGAAGCCCTGGCGCGCCCATTCTATCTCTCTCCCTCTATCTGTCTTTCTCTCTGTGTCTGTCGCTCTCAAATAAATAAAATAAAAAATGAACAAAAAAAATTAAAAAAAAAAAAGAAATCATGACAAAACTCTACATGTGTGCTGTAAACATAACCATCCATTTTTTAATTAAAATAAAAACTTTGTTAAGCATTTATATAATCTTCCCCCACTACCTACCTTAATTCCCTCCCCTTATCCCCCTCCACTGAGCCCCTCTTCCTTCCCTCTGTTTCTCCTGTTTTTGCCTTCCTCCATCCTCTGCAGCAGTCTGTTGTTAGTGGGCCCAATATTCTGCAGGTCTTGTTCAGGTAAGTTCAGCAGCTATGAGGTCATGACTACAGTGACCACTGCGTGTCTCGAAGACAGTGTTCCGAAGCACTCCTCCACATCCTTTGCCTCTTAATATTCTTTCCTCATCCACCTGTAGTCCCAGAGCCACTGGAGGATGTGACAGAGATGTCTCATTTAGTGGTGGACACTCAACTGTCACTTTTTCTCAGCACTTGAAGAGTTTTGAGTCTCCCCACCAGTTCACCACCCCACCTAAAAAGAGAAACTTCTATAATCAGAAGTGAGAACCGCACTAATATATGGGCAAAAACAGTATTTAGGGGGCAGTTTGGTAGGAACAACATATCCATGTAGCCAGTCATCAGTAGTAGACCCCCACCCAGGGCTTATGATCTTCCCACCCAGAGAGTTTTTTGTTTTGTTTTGTTTTTAATTTTTATTTATTTATTTGAGAGAGCGAGAGAAAAAAACACGCAGACAGAGAGATTGAGAATGGACACGCCAGGGCCTCCAGCCACTGCAGATGAACTCCAGACACATGCGCCACCTTGTGCATCTGGCTTACCTGGGTCCTGGGGAATCAAACCAGGGTCCTTTGGCTTGGCAGGCAAATGCCTTAACTGCTAAGCCATCTCTCCAGCCCCCATAGGTGTTTGATTTTTTTAAGTAGCTTTTCAGTGTCAGGCATGAGTTCCCTTCAGTGGATAGGGCCTCAGATCTAATCTGAGAGCTGTTGATAACCACCCATTTTTTTTAACTTTTTAAATATTTTATTTATTTATTTATTTTTAAGCAAGGAGAGACAGAGAGAAGAGAGAGAGAATGGGCATGCCAGGGCATCTAGCCACTATAGATGAAATCCAGATGCATGTGCCACTTTCTACAATTGGCATTACATGAGTTCTAGGGAATCAAACCCTGGTCATTAGGTTTTGCAGGCAAACTCCTTAACTGCTGAGTATCTCTCCAGCCCACAACCATCCATTTCTAATAATGTTTTCTTAGGGCTGGAGACATTGCTCAGTGGTTAAAGCTCTTTCCTGTGAAGTCTAACGACTCATGTTCGACTCTCCAGGTTCCATCTAAGCCAAATACAAGGTCACACCTATATACAAATGGCATGTGCATCTGGCATTTGATTGCAGTGGCTGGAGGCTCTGGTACTCCAATTTTCTCTCTCCCATAAAAAAAAAAAAAAATCCTCATAGAATTTGCCTGACTCTGTGGATATATAATTATATATGTGAAATATATTATATATGTTCCATATGTCCATACATTATTTCAAACATACATGTGATAGAAAAATGAAAGCTAAATAGATAAGTTCCTGGATAGGTAGATGTGATAAAACAGAAAGAGAGAGAAAAACAAAAGGTGTCTAACCAGCCTTGCAATGAGGCCAGTTACCCCAGAGTCTTCTAAGGCTCCTGTTACAGAGTGCATGTTAATGTAACTTTGGAGAATAACCAAACATAGGCATGACATGTCATCATATTACTGGACATAATTAAGACACATACAAGCACAAAAATATGATAGATACTCTGGGGAGGTGTGTGAGTGCCAAGAGGCAAGCTGCTACTGTATCAAAACATCACTGAGGGCTGGAGAGATGGCTTAGCGGTTAAGCGCTTGCCTGTGAAGCCTAAGGACCCCGGTTCGAGGCTCGGTTCCCCAGGTCCCACGTTAGCCAGATGCACAAGGGGGCGCACGCGTCTGGAGTTTGTTTGCAGAGGCTGGAAGCCCTGGCGCGCCCATTCTCTCTCTCTCCCTCTATCTGTCTTTCTCTCTGTGTCTGTCGCTCTCAAATAAATAAATAAATAAATAAAAATTTAAAAAAAAAATCACTGAGAGACGTAAATCCTACTGGAAGGTAACAAAAGGAAAGAGGCCACCTACCCAGAAAAATTCTCAGGCTGTGGGCCCAGGTTGAGTTTGTCATTCTCCAGACCACATAGCCAGGAGCGAGTCCCCCAAGGCACACAGAGAACTGGGCCACCAGAAGTCAACACGTGTCTCTGCTCCTGCCACTGCTGAGACCAGGAAGGTGGGTGTCCTATGTGGGAAGGTGACAGGTCTTCTCCGGGCTTGCCTCTCATGGAACACGCAGGTCTTCACGCTGACTGCTCAGTTTCACCAGTTCCACAAATCACAGTTCTCTAAGGACAGCTACACTCTTGGACTCTAGAAAAGTCGCTTCTAAATTATCCACAGAGTTGAACCAGGATAAACATGCTTGTAAATATATATTTTAAAGCCCACTTGTAAACCCAAGCCAAGTTCCCAGCCATTCACAGTTTCTAACAATTAATTTATATGAATTTTTTGTCTATTTTTATTTATGTATTTGAGAGCGACAGAGAGAAGGAGGCAGAGAGAGAGAGAGAGAATGGGCACTCCAGGACTTTCAGCCAGTACAAATGAACTCCAGATGTGTGCACCCTCTTGTGCATCTGGCTAACATTGGTCCTGGGGAATCAAGCCTCGAACCGGGGTCCTTAGGCTTCACAGGCAAGCTCTTAACCACTAAGCCATCTCTCCAGCCTTATATGAATTTTCACCTTAGCTAGCACAGACATTTGTATGAAGGTGAAAGTGTACACTCAGTACCAGAGAGCAAGAGAAGACACCTTCTGGTTAAGTTTATTCATCTACTCACTCAGGAGACAGATTTCCTCAGCTTTGTATGTGTCAAGGATGAAGTTAAGTGTTGGATGCTTACTGGTCAAGAAATGAGCCAGAAAGATCCTTGTGACTGGAGTCTGCCATGTACCAGAGAGATAGGGAGAAGTAGTGCATAGAGAATGAAGTTCAGAGATTTTTAGGAACTGATGACTTCTGGAGAGAAGAGATTCAGTGGACCACAGAATGCGGGTACAGTTGGGAATGCCATATGAAAGAGGATTGTTCCAGTCTCTTATTACTGGTACAAAACACCAGACGAGCTGTGCATGGTAGGCACACCTTTAATCTCAGCACTTGGGAGACAGGAGGATTGCTGTGAGTTCAAGGTCAGCCTGAGACTACATAGTGAATTCCAGGTCAGCCGTGGTTGCAGTGAGACCCTACCTTGAAAAAAGGAAGAAAGAAATTGTATGAGCGCACAATCTAATGCTATTTGCCAATATAAAGGCCAAAGTTCTGATATGCATGGTAACCTGGGTAGGCCTTAAAGACATTATGCTGTGTGAAAGAAGCCAGGCTCAAAAGGTTACATGAGGGACGCTTCCGCGTGTGAGAAATGTCCAGACCCCAAACATGCACACCGGTGGTTCCCAGAAGCCGGGGTCAGGGGCCGAATGAAGAGACTGCCAATGGGCACAGTTTCTTTAAGGGATGATGAAAATGTTCTCAGATAACTGTGATGCCAACTCTAGGGCAGTAGCAGTTACCTTCTTGATTATGGGATAAGACATCTAACCCAAAGCAGCCAATTGAAGGAAAGGGTTTATTTTGGTTTACAGTCTTGTGGGGAGGGGAGTTTCATCATGGCTGAACATGAGGTTGGCTCACATCTTCTTCACATATCCGGGTGGAAGTCGTTCACATCCTCCAGCAAGGCTTCACCAGCTGGGAATTGAGCATAAGGCTTTATTGCAAACACAGGAGGTTACAAGGGGCACTTTACATCCAAACTGTTCCAAGTACCATTCTAAAAAAAAAAAAAACATTTAATTATATATATATATATACATATGTATATGTATATATATATAATATATTAATTATATATTATAATATATATTAATTATAATATATATTAATTACATATATATATATCTTACAAATCATTATGAAGAGCATGCAAGACATTTGGCTTTTCTAAACGGAATACTTCCTTCCCATATGTGAGTTGTCTATTACTAGACTCACAGCTTCTGGATTACAGAGGAATTACAAAGGAGCTGGGGATCGCTTTATAAGGTCGCGTATATGTAGAATCCTGAATCCTCTGATGCCTCCAGTGCATAGCAAGGTGTGGCATTTCCAAAACTCTTACTTTTCTGGTTTCTCAAAAACTTCATGGCTACACTTCCCCCACAGAAGCCCAGCATGCTTTATTCACTCCCACTAAGAAAGTCGTCTGACAGTTCTAGGGTGCATATGCGTGTAGTTGTCCATTGATATGAAATGACTGTGGGCGTGCACTCACGTTGTCAATCCTGGTCTCCTCTTACCCCTCCGCTTGGTCCCCTGGTCCTTCCCGTTTGGTTAGCTGGCGGGTGTGGGCTGATGGCCACTGTGGGGGTGAGTGTGGTTGGAGTGATTCCAGACCCCATCACCACCCCTGAAAACCAGTAGAGCCTGAAGAGTGAAGGGTTTGTTCCCATGGATGTTGCTAGAATCCTCCTGCTCAGAGCTGCCACACAACCCTTAAGGGGCACCTCGGAGCTGCCACACACACTCGTTGCTGATTCTGCTCCCTCCCTTTTGCTTTCTCTGGCAAGTTTTTTGGTGCACTCTGTCATTCCTCACTCCCTCTCCAGCTGTCAGTGTTCAAGTCCGGACATGAATTTTTTTGTTGTTCTTTTGTTTTTGAGGTAGAGTCTCACTCTGCTCCAGGCTGGCCTGGAATTCACCATGGAGTCTCAGGGTGGCCTCGAACTCACGGGCGATCCTCCTACCTCTGCCTATGAATTTTAATTTGAGATCTTTCCCAAAATGCCAGAGGCCCCCTGACACCCAGGAACCTGCATGATGTGGTCACCATGAATGGTTAGAATCCCCTTGTCTATCCTTTGTACTGTGGCCATGCTCGTGACACGCACCTGCCTTTCTCACATTGAGAACCCCGGGCCTCTCTCTTCTAACCCAGCACCTCACGTGCTCTTTAGTTGTATCTGGAATCCAGATCTCACACTGGGCGGCCGCCCCTTCCCCATGTGCCTCCTCTGTGCCCATCTCGCTAAATCTATAAGGCCTTGCCCAGCACCACCAAAGGACCCTCATGGAACTGCTCAGTCTCCTTTCTTCACGACACCTGGGCCTGCATCTTTGAGCCGTGTACTATACACTGCTCAGTCCTGGATATAATGTCACCTCTGCCCAGAAATACTGTACACTGCAACCTCTGCGTTACATCTCTTGAGACAAAAGTGACAACTAGGCCTTAGTAATCAGAGCCAAGAACCCACCCATGGGTATGGGGAGATGGCTCCGTGGTTAAAGGTACTCATCTGCAAAGCTTGTCCACCCAGGTTTGATTCCCCAGAACCCACATCAAGCTAGACTCAAAGAGGCACATATGACTATCATTCATTTGCAACAGAAGGAGACCCTGGTATACACACACACACACACACACACACACACACACACACACACATATAAATAATTTAAAAAAAAAAAACACCTAACTGGACATCAAAATAAAAGAGAGACTGATTGAGAGGTGGAGGGAATATGATAGAGAGTGAAGATCCAAAGGGGAAAGTAGAGGGAGAGAGGGAATTACCATGGGATATTGTTTACAATTATGGAAGTTGTCAATTTGAAAAAAAAAAAAAAAACAGAGGCTGGAGACATGGCTTAGTGGTTAAGCGCTTGCCTGTGAAGCCTAAGGATCCTGGTTCGAGGCTCAATTTCCCAGTACCCGCAAAAGCCAGATGCACAAGGGGGTGCATGTGTTCGTTTGCAGTGTCTGGAGGTCCTGATGCTCCCATTCTCTCCCTCCCTCCCTCCCTCCCTCCCCCTCTCTCTCTCTCTCTCTCTCTCTCTCTCTCTCTCTCTCTCTCTCTCTCTCTCTCTGCCTCCTTCTCTCTCTGCCACTCTCAAATAAATAAAAATAAAAACAAACCCTAGCTGGGTTTGAATGCAAGTATTCAGATAAAAAAAGTCAATGTGCAGCGACTGTAGCATGTTGTACACTTAGGAAAAAATAGATCCCAGATTCTGTAGTCCTTGTCAGTAGGAATATGGCAGACCCACCTCTAGACATTACCTTTAAATTGGACCTTATTCCCCCGAAGAAGGAATCTCCTTTCCCCATGCTGTCCCCCAGCACATAGACAGAGAAGCTTCAGGGTGACTCAGAAAACCAGGAGCAAGAATAATACCTTCAAATGTTACGTAATTCAAACTTGATGTTGTGAGGAGAGCTTTTGATAGGTACCGGCACATTGTCTGAGAGTGAAGACTAAAGTCGTGACTCTCAGTCTCTTTCCCTAATGAAAATACCTAATTACTTTATTTCTGGTCCCACACAAATAAGTTTCCCTTGTGAGTCTCTTTAGTGTGCTGTGACTGCACAATTTTCTCAGAGAATGAGGATTTTACAGAGTATCTTAGGATTGTTAGGAGTGGGAGTGTTGTGAAAAGTTTCAAAAGCTAAAAAACTTATTTTGTGGAGAAAAGGTAGTTAAGGAAAATTACGTGTTCCCATCACTACAGGGCAGATTTATTTTATTTAGTTCTCCGCTATGGGTCATGGATCTGGTGATTAACTACAGTTATTAGGGGAAACTGTAATTTGGAAGTAAGGGATAGAATCTTAAAGTATCTTTTATTAACTTTTATTTTTATTTATTTGAGAGAGAGAGAGAGGCAAAGAGAGGGAGAGAGAGAATGGACACGCCAGGGCTACTGCAGATGAATTCCAGACCCATGCACCCCTTGTGCATCTGGCTTATGTAGGTCCTGGGGAATTGAACCAAAGTCCTTTTGGCTTTACAGGCAGATGCCTTAACCACTAAGTCATCTTTCCAGCCCTAAAGTATCTTTTAGAAAAGTGTAAGAGCAGGGGCTGGAGAAGCGACTTAGTGGTTAAAAGTACTTGTTTACAAGGTCTGATGGCCTGGGTTCAGTTCCCCAGCACTCATATAAAGCTAGATTTACAAAGTAGCACCTACTTCTGGAGTTCATTTACAGCAGCAGAAGGTCCTGGTGTGCCCACTCCCAATCTCCCACCCAAGACCTTGAAAATAAAAATGTTTCTAAAAAGTGTAAGAGCATGGGGTTGGAGAGATTGCTTAGTGGTTAAGGCACATGCCTATGAAGTCTAAGAATCCAGGTTCGATTCCCCAGTACCCACATAAACCAGATGCACATGGTGGCATATGCATCTGAAGTTCGTTTGCTAGAGACCCTAATGTGTCCACTCTCCCTCTCTATCTGACTCCTCCCTCTCTTTCTCTCTTAAATAAATAAATAAAATACTCAAATAAATATTTTTTAAGTGTAAGAACAACCCAGACTGTGAGCTGGCCATGGTGATTATTATTGTCCCTTGGCTCAGTCCTCCTATGCCTTGGATCTGCTTGAAATTCTCCTGCCTCAGAACAGAAATGTCTTAAAAGTTATTAAAAATAGTAGGTAAAAATAGCAAGTTTGCAAAAACAAGATCTAGGGCTGGAGAGATTGCTTAGTGGTTAAGGCACTTGCCTGCAAAGCCTAAGAACCCAGGTTCAATTCCCCAGTACCCACATGAGCCAGATGCACAAAGCGGTGCATGCATCTGGAGTTCCTTTGCACTGTCTAGAGGCTCTGACACGCTCATTCTCCCTCTCTCTCTCTTTCTATCTGCCTCTTTCTGACTCTCAAATAAAAATATTTTTAAAAAACAAGATCTATGGGGGGGAGAGGGAGGGAATTACCATGGGATTTTTTTTTATAATCATGGAAAATGCTAATAAAAATTTAAAAAAAAAAACAAGATCTAACAAGAGACCAATTGTATTTCTATGTACTAGCCAAGAAAACATCTAAAAATGAAAAAAAAATTAAATGCATTAAAAATAATATCTAAGGGGCTGGAAGCCTAAGGATCCTGGTTTGAGGCTCAATTCCCACATAAGCCAGGTGCACAAGGTGGTGCATGCTTCTAGAGTTCATTTGTAGTGCCTGGAGGCCCTGGTGTACCCATTCTCTCTCTCTGCCTCTTTCTCTCTCTGTCTGTTGCTCTCAAAGAAACAAATAATAATAATAATAATAATATCCAAGCCAGACATGGTGGTGCATGCCTTTAATCCCAGCACTCAAGAAGCAGAGGTAGGAGGAGGCCATGAATTAGAGGCCACCCTGAGACTACATAGTGAATTCCACATATATATATCCAAAAAGTTTACATAGGAAGACTTTTAATGAAAAATGCAAAAGATCTATCAGTTGAAAGCCATAAAATACTATGGCAAGAATTTAAATGATGAGTAAATAAATAGCGATACTATGTTCATGCATTAGAAGACCCGTGATTGGGCTGGGGAGATGACTCAGCCGTAAACGTGTTTGCTTCATAAGCTCGAGAACCTGACTTCGATCTGCAGCATGCAGGTAAAAAGCCATGCATGACAGTCCGTGCCTGTAACCCCAGCACTGAAAGGAGTGGGCACAGAGGATTGCTGCAGCTCCTTGGTCAGCCAGTTGAACTGCAAAACAGAAAGCCCCAGGTGGTGAGAGACTCCATCTCAAGGAAGTAAGGTGGAAGAGCAGGAGAGGAGGCCAGGGACTGACCCCTCCTCTGGGCTCTGCATGCATGTGCATGGAGGCACTCACATTTGCATATGCCCCACCCACACAGACTCGTGATGAAGGTGGAAACTCTCCCCAGAGGGACCTAGGGATTCAGTGCAACAGCAGCCAAAAATACCAACAAGCTAATTCTAAAATGTTGGGGCTGGAAAGATGGCTTAGCAGCTAAGGCATTTGCCTGCAAAGCCAAAGGACCTCGGTTCGATTCCTCAGTGCCCATGTAAGCCAGAGGCACAAGATGGCACATGTGTCTGGAGTTCATTGGCAGTGGCTAAAGGCCCTGGTGCACCCATCCTGTGTGTGTGTGGTTGTGTGTGTGTGTGTGTGTGTGTGTGTGTGTGTGTGTCTGCCTACTTCCCTCTCTCACTCTCTCAAATAAGTTAAATTTTTTAATTCTAAAATTTTATGTAAAAAATTTTTAAAAGAACAGAGAGAATAGCCCAAACCCACAGGCCCTGTGTCCAACTCCAGAGCCAATAAAAAGAGAGGAAAAAAACTACCTAGATTTAAGATTACTAGAAAGCCACAATCACACACGAGACAGTCTGGTGTGGACATTAAAATGATGGCGGCCACAGGTCAGTGGGATAGACTGAAAACGGTGAAGTCCATAGATCAATAGGGCAGAATTGAGGCCCAGAAACAGATCCAGGAGTTTAGACAAAGGGGTCAAAGCAATTCAACTGAGAAAGGATAAGCTTTTCTCCAAATATGCTGAGAGGGCAGATTTTCTATGGTAAGAAAAATACAAATAAAAACAAAAGCAAGGGGCTGGAGAGATGGCTTAGTGGTTAAGGCACTTGCTTGCTAATCCTAAAGACCCAAATTCGATTTTCCAGGACCCACGTAAGCCAGATGCACAATGTGGCGCATGTATCTGGAGTTTGGTTTGCAGTGGCTGGAGGCCCCGGTGCACCCATTATCTCCCTCTCCCTCCCTCCTCCCCCCTCTCTCTCATATAAATAAAAATAAAATAAAAAGCAAATATTGACCCTTCCCTCATGCCATACCCCAAAATTAACTCACCTAGATCAAGATGTAAACTATAAGAGCTAATACTATAAAACTTAGAAAAAAACATGGAAGATGATTTTTTTTTAATTTCAGTTATCCATAGACTTCTTTGATAGGTCAAACACACACACACACAAAAACCCGAGTTCTTAAAAGAAAATAAAAGTTGGTCAATTCAACATCATCAAAAATTTAAAACATTTTTCATCCATAAGAGAAGACATTAGCAAACTGTGTAGCTATGAAGTGATTTGAATCCAGATAATATTTTACTTAGTTAGTTTGTTTATTTGTTTTTCAAGGTAGAGTCCTGCTCTAGCCCAGGCTAACCTGGAATTCACTATGTAGTCTCAGGCTGACCTCAAACCTGTGGCAATCCTCCTACCTCTGTCTTCCAAGTGCTGGGACTAAAGGCGTGCGCCACCACGTCCAGATGATGGGTTTTCAATCTTTCACTCTTGTTAAAAAAGTAAATACATAAACTAATCCTAGTGCCTTGCACCTACTTACAAATGTTGAGTGTACTGGGGAGATGGCCCAGTCATTAAAGGCACTGGCTTGCAAAGCCTGCCAGCTCAGGTGCAGTTCCCCAGCACCCACATAGAGCCAGATGCACAAAGTGGCACATGCATCTGGAGTTCATTTGCAGTGGCAAGAGGGCCTAGAACATTCATACTTTATCTCTGCTTACAAATAAATAAAAATGTTTTTGAAGTAAAAAAATAAATAAATAGGGCTGGAGGAGATGGCTTAGTGGTTAAGCACTTACCTGTGAAGCATAAGGACCCAGTTCGAGGCTCAACTCCCCAGGACCCACGTTAGCCAGATGCGCAAGGGGGCACACGCGTCTGGAGTTCGTTTGCAGTGGCTGGAAGCCCTGGCACGCCCATTCTCTCTGTGTGTCTCTCTCTCTGCCTCTTTCTCGCTCTGCCGCTCTCAAATAAATAAATAAATAAATAAACAATTTTTTTAAAATTAAATAAATAAACTAAGGGGCTGAGCAAATGGCATAGTTGTTAAAGGCACTTGCTTGCAAAGCCCGCTGGCCCAGGTACAATTCCCCAGCCACCTACATAAAACCTAACAGGCACTCCCTTGCAGCAACAAGAGATCCTGACATGCCCACACATCCACACAAATACATAAGTTCAATTAAATAAAACTCAGTTATCAGAAAGCAGTCCATTTTTCAGTGGACAAGGTGTTTGAACAGACATTCAAAAGAAGACATGTGAGAAGGCAGAATTGGTAATACATAACTGTAATCCCAGCACTTGGGAGGTTGAAACAAGAAAAGTGTGAGTTTGAGGCAAGCGTAGCAAATTCCAGGTCAGCCTGAGCCATATTGTCAGTTTGCCCTCGCTGTTTCCTGTGGCTCAAGGGAGTTCCATGAATCAGAGCACAGGAAGCTAGGTGGACTCAGAGCATGCCTTTAGTCCAGGTTTGACCATTTTCTAATCAAGTAAATGTGAGAAATGTGATGTCTACCCTCTTCTCATTTTATCATCTAAAACCCAGGAACTGAATCACACCCCCCTCCACCCCGGAGAGTTGTTAGACACAGAAGAGACCTGGCACCCAAGACCCTTAGAAGACTCTTGCCTGGACCATAATGGGCAGCAGTGAGGGTGGGGCCTGACCTCATTTTCTTCTGTGTCATTGTCGGCCTGCTAGGCGTACTTCGTGCTAGAGAGGGTGTTGGCTAAGCCGACGTTGCTCGGTGGGTTAATCGGTGGGTTTAGTCTCAGGGTAGAAGGAATTCTCACATAGTTTCTGAAAGCTGTTCTGAAATAGGATTTTTCCGTACTCATGGATTCTATACCTAAGAACTCAACCAATCATGAATCATAAATATTAAAGGAGGCTAGGCTGGGGAGATGGCTCGGAGGCACTTGTTGCATAGCCTGCTGGCCAGGGTTCGGTCCCCCAGTATCCATGTAAAGCCAGGGGCACACAATGAGGCATGCATCTGGAGTTCATTCGCAGTGGCTGGAGGCCCTGGTGTGCTCATTCTCATTTATATTCATATTCCCTCTCTCCCCTTGAAAATAAATAAATACTTTTAAAAAAATACTAGAGGAGCTGGGCGTGGTAGTGCACAACTTTAATTCCAGCACTTGGGAGACAGAGGTAAGAGGATCGCTGAGAGTTGGAGGCCACCCTGAGACTACATAGTGAATTCCAGGTCAGCCTGGACCAGAGTGAGAACCTACCTCGGGGGAGAAAAAAAAATACTAGAGGAAAAACCAACTGTACTGAATATATAGTCTTTCTTCTTATCTTTATCCCCCTCCAACAATACAGTATAGCAACTGTTTACATAGCATTTAGCATCGTTTTGTTATAAGACATCTAGGCCAGGCGTGGTGGCGCATGCCTTTAATCCCAGCACTTGGGAGGCAGAGGTAGGTGAATCACCACCATGAGTTCGAGGCCACCCTGATATTACATAATTCCAGGTCAGGTTGGGCTAGAGGGAAACCCTACCTCATAAAAAAGAGAGAGAGAGAGAGAGAGAGAGAGGGAGAGAGAGAGACATCTAGAAGTGGACTACAGATGTGACTCATTCAGCAGTGTTTGGCAAGCATGCATGAACCCCTGGGTTCGATCCCCAGCACTGCATAAAGTGAATGTTGTGGCACAAGCCTGTAACCCCAGGACTTGGGAGGTGGAGGCAGGATCAGAAGTTCAAGGGCATCCTCAGCTACATAGCAAATTCAAGGCCGGGCCTAAGCTACATGAAACCATGTCTCAAAAGGGAAGAAATGGGGTGCTGGGAAAATCGTTCAGCAGTTAGGGGCACTTGCTTCCAGCACAGCTTCAATTCTTTAGTATCCATGTAAAGCCAGATGTGCAAGGTGGCACGCATGCATCTAGAGTTTGTTTTCAGCAGCTGGAGGCCCATGCTTTCTCTCTGTGTGTGTCTCTTTCTCATTCTCCTTCTCCTCTCAAATTTTAATTTTTTAAATAAGGAAGGGAGGGAGGGAGAGAAAAAGTCACGCGGTCAGTAAGATTGAAAAGACAGGTAATATGTAAGAAGCAGGTGTAATCTACAGGAGTAGTGATGGCAGTAACAGGAATGTTTTCTGTAAGTCATTCTAGAACGAATATTGTGCGATGACCATCAAATGCAGCATCCTCGCTACTCAGTGACAAGTCCCACAGTGCAGGGCTGTTGAAGAATGCTGCCACAGGAGAGAAACACAGACACGCGCCTGCGGCGTGAGCCCTGGAGCTCAAGGACCAGGCATTATTACATGACCTGCGTCTCAATAAATGGGAAAGACGCCGGGCGTGGTGGCGCACGCCTTTAATCCCAGCACTCGGGAGGCAGAGGTAGGAGAATAGCCGTGAGTTCAAGGCCACCCTGAGACTACAGAGTTAATTCCAGGTCAGCCTGGACCAGAGTGAGACCCTACCTCGAAAAACAAAACAAACAAACAAAAAAAATAAATAAATGGGAAAGACGTATTTGATTTTTTATTTCAAAGTGGAAGGTGTATTCCAAGCGTGAATAATCAAACAGCGATTTGTACTTAGAAATTATGCAAGAAATGGGATTTGTATGCTTGTTGTTGTCATTTGTTTATTTCCATTTTAAAGCCATTATGAAGATTTTATAACAAAAAAGAAAAGTTAAAGGCCAGGCGTAATGGCACACGCCTTTAATCCTAGCACTTAGGAAGGAGAGGTAGGAGGATTGCTGTGTGTTCAAGGCCAGCCTAGAACTACAGAGTTCCGCATCAGCTGGGGCTAGAGTGAAAAAAACAGCAATCAAACTTAATATTCTGAGAATGGTAAGTGTCGAGTATGCTCGTAATATAAAGGTAATGGGAGGCAGCATTGTCAGAAGAACGGGTTATGAGTATGATGGGGAGTGGTTAAGAATATAGCTTTTGCTTTCAATTTTACTTTTAAATTTTGATTTAAAGCTCACATTTATGCTTTTAAAATTTTAGAGCCTTGGGGCTAGAGAGATGGCTTAGCCATTAAGGCACTTGCCTGCAAAGCCTAAGAACCCAAATTCAATTCCCCAGTACCCATGTAAAGTCAGATGCACAAGGGGGCACATCTCTATCGACTTCTTTCTCTCTCTCATTCTTGTCTGTCTCTCAAATAAGTAAATAAAACATTTTAAAACAGCCAGGAGTGGTGGCGCACGCCTTTAATCCCAATACTCAGGAGGCAGAGGTAGGAGGATCCCTGTGAATTCAAGGCCACCCTGAGACTACATAGTGAATTCCGGGTCAGTCTGGGCTAGAGAGAGACCCTACCTCGAAGAAAAGAAAAATAAATAAATAAAACAATTTAAAGCCTTGTTTGTCTTTAAAAAAAAAAAGGTTTAAATTTTATATAATGCAACTCAAATCTCTTTTTCAAAAAGTAAAAATGGCCATGTGTTGCAATTGCTAAATAAATCTCAAGTCAATTCTCAGTTATATAGAAAAGAATAAGCATATTGGGTTGGGAAGATGGGTAAGTCTATCAGGCAAGCCACACAGGCATGAGGAGTTGAGTTCGTGCTTCTCAGCCCAGTGCTGGGGGCCAGAGATAAGAGGGTCTCTAGGGCTTGCTGAACTGCTTGTCGAGCCAAAGCAGGGAGCTCCAGGTTCAATGAGAGAACCTGTCTCAAAAAGTAGGGGGCTGGAGAGATGGCTTAGCGGTTAAGTGCTTGCCTATGAAGCCTAAGGACCCCGGTTCAAGGCTCGGTTCCCCAGGTCCCACGTTAGCCAGATGCACAAGGGGGCGCACGCATCTGGAGTTCGTTTGCAGAGGCTAGAAGCCCTGGCGCGCCCATTCTCTCTCTCTCCCTCTATCTGTCTTTCTCTCTGTGTCTGTCACTCTCAAATAAATAAATAAATAAATTTTTAAAAAATTTAAAAAAAAAAAGTAGGGTAGCGAGTGATTGAAGCAGACAGCTGACATCAACCTCTGGCCTTCGCACACATGCAGACGTGTGCGCACACATTCCTACATACTCATGCAAAAACGAAAAAGAAATGTCACATAACCACATTTCTTTTCATGCTATCCATTCTGATGCCCAAAAAAGGCTACATTTCACTGCAAATACCCTTTTCTTTTCAGACACAAACATATGCATGCAACACTGAAATTATTTTCATTTAGTATTATTCATCTTAGTTACTAATGGCAGCAACACTAAATTTGTTCTTCACAGGAACTTCCCAGTTATTTTAGAAAAATGTGTGAGAATTATAGGGAAGGGAAAAACTTTTTCCTTTATCCTCATATGTGAAGTGACTGGAGACTACGAATTAAACTGACAAGCAAATTAACAGAAGAAAAGGTATATAAATTTTATTCACCATGTAGTGGTGTTCTCTCACTGTAGCCCAGGAATTCACTCTGTAGCCCCAGACTCCTTCAAACTCACAGTGATCCTCCTACCTCTGCCTCCTGAGTGCTGGGATTAAAGGTGTGTGCCACCACACTTGACTTTTGTTGTTGTCATTGTTGTAATGTTAACTTTATGTGTACAGAGGCATCACACAAAAGAAATGAAATTGGACTGGAGGGATGGATTAGTGGTTAAGGCATTTGCCTGCAAAGCCAAAGGACATAGGTTTCATTCCTCAGGACCCACGTTAGCCAGATGCACAAGGTGGTACACGCGTCTGGAGTTAGTTTGCAGTGGCTGGAGGCCCTGGTGTGCCCATTCTCTCTCTCTCCCTCTCCCTCCTTCTCTCTCTCCCTCCCTCCCTCCCTCTCCCTCCCCCCCCTCTTTCTCTGTCAAATAAATAAAAATAAAATATTTTTTAAAAAGAAATGAAATTCCAGAAGCAGCAGTTGGAGCCAAGGGCTTACATACCATCTTAATAAAGGACAAAAAAATTGTGATGTGCCCAGGAAATCTATGGGGAAAACTGATGAATAATGTGCTGTTTCAGTAGGTTTGTTTGTACTAACTCAGGTTGGTGCCAGATTTCTGTCTCTGGTGATAAGAGTCACTTTCTCACCCTGGCTCAGGAAAGGAGTGTGGGATAAATTCTACCCTTCTTTTTTTTTTTAATTTTTTTTTTTTTATTTGAGAGAGACAGACACAGAGAGAAAGACAGATAGAGGAAGAGATAGAGAATGGGCGCGCCAGGGCTTCCAGCCTCTGCAAACGAACTCCAGACGCGTGCGCCCCCTTGTGCATCTGGCTAACGTGGGACCTGGGGAAGCGAGCCTCGAACTGGGGTCCTTAGGCTTCACAGGCAAGCGCTTAACCGCTAAGCCATCTCTCCAGCCCGATTCTACCCTTCTTTGAGGCAAAAAGAGGGATGGCAGAGAGTGCTCGTACCTACTGTTCCTCAACTGCCTTCAGCTCAAAATAGCTTACACCAACCTCCATAGTCTGACCCATCCTGACCTAGTCTGGCTCCAGACAGATGTTCAGTTAGAGCTCAATATGCTGCACTGGCTGACATCTCATGACTTCACAGACTCTTTGCATCCATTTGTCTGTATATTCTAGGCTTGGATGGTACTATGGGCTTTTTTTTTTTTTCTTGATCATTTCATACATGTATAGAATGTATCTTGATCATATTCTCCTATGATTTTAAGTCTTCTAGAAATAATATTGAAATAAAACGATAGAGCATCAGAGATTTGCTTCAAAATAACAAAGCCAGAGTAAAGAGGGATAGAATGTCAAAGAAAGAAAACTGTGCTCATGGATGTAAACAGTGATCAGTGGGCACCTGAGGGTTTATTCTCTCTGATAAGCCTGCGGTTTTCTCTAGTAAAACACTGAAGAGAGCACAGTGGAGCAGCCCTGGACTAGAATGTGCAAGGCCCTGGGATTCGTCCCCAGCACAAAGAAAGAAAGGAAAAAGAGAGAGGAAGAAAGGAAAGGAGGCAGTGACCCTAGAATTTTCTATGAAGCGTTTTAGGACCCCTTGAAAAATAATCTGATGGAAAAGCCAGACATGGTGTCACACACATTTAATCCCAGCATTTGGGAGGTCGGGGTAGGGGGGTGGCCATGAGTTCAAAGCTAGCCTGGTCTACAGAGTTTCAGGTCACCCTGGGGTTAGAGTGAGACCCTAATTTGAAAATAATAATAATAGGGCTGGAGAGATGGCTTAGCGGTTAAGCGTTTGCCTGTGAAGCCTAAGGACCCCGGTTCGAGGCTCGGTTCCCCAGGTCCCACGTTAGCCAGATGCACAAGGGGGCGCACGCGTCTGGAGTTCGTTTGCAGAGGCTGGAAGCCCTGGCGCGCCCATTCTCTCTCTCTCCCTCTATCTGTCTTTCTCTCTGTGTCTGTCACTCTCAAATAAATAAATAAATAATTTTAAAAAAATAATAACAACAACAACCTGATGAATACATGACCAAATTGTAATATATTTATATATTGCAGTTCCCAATAATAAACAAATAATGCAATGAACCCTCAAAAAAATGAGACCTGTGCATGCTTAGGGACAGTCACATTGGAATATGATTGAAGGACAAAAGGAACCTTGGTAATAAACCAGAAGGGACTCAGCAAGCAAAGAGCAAGCGAGTGGAGTCCTGCGGAGCTAGCCTGTTCTGCCCAGCACCTGTGCTCACAAACGAGCAAGCTAAAGCTGGAAGACTGCTCTTGACTTTGTCCTGAAGCATCTATTTAAAAATGATTCCCCAACACCAAGAAAAATCAAATAAAAACCACCGTGCCCACAATTCCTATTTCACCATTGCTGTCTACAAACACTCCAGAGGGCATGTCTCTAGGTTTTCAGTTTGAGGCCTGCTCTGTGACAGTCCCTCAAAACCTTCAGCTCAGACCTGGAGCCACCTTCTCCCCTGTGAAGTAACTCCAGGTCCCCCCCCCCTCCCCCCCCAGGAGATCTCCCTCCACAGAAAGAGAAAAAGGCTTATTCCAGGGTGGAGCGAGCTGGAACTTAGAATTTTGCAAGTGCATTTTGAGTTGGAGGATGGAAATTCCTGGGCTAAACTGAGAACCCTGCAGTCTGTGGTGTTGGCTTAACAAGATACTGGATCTCTTATATTGGTTTTATCCTATTAGGACTGGATTTTCTGAAGTGAATTACATTAGTAATGTTTCAAAAAATTCTGATTAAAAAAATGAGAGAAGCCTGGCATGGTGGTGCACTCGGGAGGCAGAGGTAGGAAGATCGCCGTGAGTTCAAGGCCACCCTGAGACTACATAGTGAATTCCAGGGTAGCTTGGGTCAGAGTGAGACCCTACCTCGAAAAACCAAAACACAAATGAGAGAAGAAATGGGTTGGAGAGATAGCTTGGCAGTTAAGGTGCTTGCAGGCAAAGCCTAATAACCCAACCTGAGTTCAACTTCCCAGTATCCATGTAAAGCCAGATGCACAAAGTGGTGTATGTGTCTGGAGTTCATTTGCAGTGGCTGGAGGACCTGGCACACCCATTCGCTCCCTCTCCCTCCCTCCCTCCCCGCACCTCTCCTTGAAAATAAATAAAATATTAAAAATGAGAAAAAACACATTATTATATATAAGAAAGGGTGATAGGCTGGGTGTTGGGGTACATGCCTGTAATTTCAGAGATGGAATTAGAGAGATGGCGGCAAGAGGATCAAGGGATTTCAAAAGCATGTTGGACCATAAAGTTCAGACCATGTTTCACAAACAACAAAATGGAACAGAGAGTGCAGGACTGGACAGGATTGTGCAAGATGGGAAGGACAAAGACAGGGAGAGAGAGCAGAGAGGGAAGAAGGAAGGAAAAGAAAGGGGGAAGAGGGAATGAGAATGGTAGGCAATGCATAGTGGATGTAAAAACACAGGTTTTGTGGAGGAAGATGGGTCCCCTGACATCAGCTGTATGCCCTCCAGTGAATCACTGTCCCTGAGCATCGGTGAGCAGTCACCTCTTCAACATTGTGAGAAATAAAGGCGACTTGTGCGTGCTGAAGTATTGTTCACAGTATCTCCAACAAAATAAGAATGGCAGGGAATTCTTAGGTTATTAAGGTCCTTCCTGTGACATATAGGAAATTAGGACCATGTGTTGAGAGAAGCCATTGGGAAGGAGACGAGAAACAGTGACTGGGGCCTAGAATGAAGGCTTGGGCTGCTTGACCAAGGTGAGATGTGGGGTGGGCATGGAGATGTTTGCACAAGACAGAGCCAAGGTGAATCCTGCAAGATTCCTGAACACTGGCGTCTCCGCCAGGGCTGCACCATCATCAGCCTCCCCTGGTCCAGGCTGTGGCTCTCAGCTGCTTATTGGCCAGGAGGGTGGTACAGGACTGGGCAGAGCAGGGCATGCTCAGGGAGGCCAGCGCTTCACCAGGCTCCCAGGGCCTTTGCTGGCAACAGTTCTATCCCCTGTTGGATCTCCAACCCCACCCATTAGTTCATGCTCAGCTTAGGGTCGCGTCAGTGGCTGGCTGCTGTCACCACCACCCGTGGTTTGAATCCTCCAGTAATGTGCATCTGTTGCCTTTATTTCTGTTCCTGCCCCTCAGCTCTGTTGCCTTTCCCGAATCCAAGAAACCAGATAAAGGGACCACTGCCCTTCACCCTCATGAACCAGGTTTGGCTTGAGTCTCGCTAGGCACTTGTTTTTAAAACTACCCTCATGAATGATTCTTCTGTAGACTCTTATAAAATATACCTTGGAGGCTGGAGAGATTGCTTAGTGGTTAAGCGCTTGCCTATGAAGCCTAGGGACCCCAGTTCGAGGCTGGATTCCCCAGGACCCACATTAGCCAGATGCACAAGGGGCACACACATCTGGAGTTCCTTTGCAGTGGATAGAGGCCCTGGCGTGCCCGTTCTCTATCTATCTATCTGCTTCTTTCTCTCTCTGTCTGTCGCTCTCAAATAAATAAATGAAAATAAAGTAAAATGTACCTTGGTATCTATGGTTCCTATGTTCAAATCCAGCCAACTTTACTTTTTAATTATTTCTACTTGCAAGCAGAGAAAGAAAGAAAATCGGCATGCAGGGCTTCTTGCCACTGCAAATGAGTTGCACATGCATGAGAACTTTGTGCACCCGTCTTTACATGGATAGTGGGAAATTGAACCTGGGCTGGCAGGCTTTGCAAGCAAGCACCTTTAACCGTGGGGCCATCTCCCAACCCCCACATCTATTTTTACATTAAGTCTGTCATGTGGAGAGAAATCCAGTGTCCCAGAGCTAGTGACATGTAGAACTCCGTCAACATAATGCAGGGATGTTGGATTGCTTTTAGGATGATCTTGATAACAACTAGTGGAAGCAAGTGTGTGTGTGTGTGTGTGTGTGTGTGTGTGTGCGCGCGCGTGCGTGTAAGGAATTGTTTGTTTCTTTAATGATGACTTAGACTCCCTTACTGGACTGATGGCAAAATCAGAGGAATGTTCCACAAGAAACACGCATCTAGGGACAGACTAATTGAGGGGCTAGGGTAGTAGAGATGGTCTCTTCTTGGATTTGTCGATGGTGGTCATAGACAGTGTCCTAACACTGTTTCTGATACAAATTATACAATTAGATTTACCAAAAGGTCATAATGCTCAACTCAGGGGGTCTCACTTCTAGTCACCTTCCCAGGATTTTGTCCTCTTTTTTAAAAATTGTTTGATAGCGCTATGGAGTCACGCCCAAGCTTGACGCGTACTAGGCTCATGAGCTGCATTTCCAGGAGAGGTATAGCCCAAACTTCGCTCAGGCTCACGGTCCTCCAGCCTCAACCTCTTCAGCATGTGCTTCCAGCCAGCGCCACCACAGCCAGCCCTGATTTTTGTGTTCATCATTTTGCCTTTTCATATTTCAGAGCTCCTCCTCAGATAGTAGAGGGCCTCTTACCTCGTGGGTCCACTTCCGTATGGGATTGTGAATGGCTAACAACCTGGAATGACCCTGTGTTTGCTCCAGAGAATCTAGGCTGGTGCTTGAAAAAATACGTCATCAGAGGCGTGGAATGTTCATTCCTGGCCTCTTTCTGAGCTGATCTCGGGAGGACCAGCATGCCACGTGAGGGGGGTCTGAGGGCTCCCACAGTGCTTCGTGAACATTCTCACAACTGCTTTTGTATTCAGCAGCTAGTGTGTCCACGTGTCTCCACAGCATTATTAATTCAATTCGAACAATTTTTGAAATACCAGCTTATAAACCTACCTTTTATTTGAGATAATGAAAGCTCTTTCCAGGCCTGGAGCAATGGTTCAGAGGTTAAAGGCACTTGCTGGCAAAGTATGAAAGCCCAGGTTCAGCACCCCAGCACCCTCCTAAAGCCAGTTGCAAAAGGTGACACACAAGCATCTGTCATTCGTTGGCAGTGGCAAGAGACCCTGGCATGCCCACACACATGCACAAATAAAAAATAAATAAATTTTGAAGTTCTTTCCACATGTCCTGCCATAATGGGTGAAATCATACCTCTTAGGTGAACCAAAATTCACAGTTCATATTTTTAGTTAGTTTTAGATGCAAAAAAAAATATGTCATGGCAAATTATTTTTCACAGAGTCAGGCATGGTAGCACAAGCTTGTAATGTCAGCACCAAGAAGTCTGAGGCTGGAGGATCCTGACTCTGAAGATAGCCTGAGCTGTATAGAAAGTTGCAGGCCAGCTTTGTTTACCTTTTCTGAGGGAAGAAAAAAAAAAAAAAAAAAAAAAACTTTTGTCACTAAAAAATGTCATCTTGAAGTTATGGTGGCACATGCCTATAATTCCAAGACTTGGCAGGCAGAAGCAAGAGGATCAGGAATATAAGGCCCATCTGGGCTACATAGTGAGTCCCTGTCTTAAATAAATAAACAGTGCTTCTTTATGTGTCCGACGAGCCAAATTTAATCCTTATGCTTAACTGTGTCTATCCTGATCATGGCTCAAGTAGAAAAGGAAAAGATGAGAGTGAGTGTGGTGGCGCATGCCTTCAATCCCAGCACTGGAGAAGCAGAGGTGAGAGGATCGCCATGAGTTCAAGACCAGATACATAGTGAATTACAGGTCAGCCTGGGCTAGAGTGAGACCCTACCTCGGGGGGTGGGGGGGAGGGAGGGAGAAAGAAAGGAAAGGAAAAGAAAGTGAAAACAAAATAGCTGCCAAGGCAGAACTTAGAATAATCATGTTTTTCCATTGCTCCCATGGCTGTTCTACTTGTTAAGTTACTGTACATTGGTAACCTTAAAGTTGTATCCTCAGCTGTGTTCATGGTTAGTGACTGGCATTCACTTTTGGCTTTCACATTTCATACATGTGAACCGTGTAGTAGGAAGAATACTTGCAAACTGAGCAGCAAAGGCTTTCACCCCTCTGAATCCACCACCTCCATTTTGCTACGTCCTTCGACACGAAGAGGATTTGTTCCCTACCTGCAATTGCTCCTTTGCTTTTCCTCTTTTTACTTTTACTGCTGTGAAAGATTATAACGTGTGTGTTCTCTTGTTTCTCTTTCACTCTGTAGGAGTTCTTTGATCATGTGAAGAAGCTTTGGGACGACGAGGGGGTGAAGGCATGCTTTGAGAGATCCAATGAGTACCAGCTCATCGACTGCGCGCAATAGTAAGTTGTCCCTGAGTGGCTAACAGGCCTCTCTGGGACATAATTGCAATAATGGCTGTGTTTCTTCCCAGTAGTTCTGAAATCTCTTAATGTAGGGAACAGTGGTTAACTTGTTGTTTTATTATTATTATATGCTTGTGTGTGTGTGTGTGCGCGTGTGCACATGTGTGCAGCCAGGGTTTCTCGGCAGTGCAAACAAATGCCAGTCTGGCTTTACATGGGTGGCTGGGCAATTGAACACAGGCAGGCAGGTTTTACAAACAAGTGCCCTTAACTTCTGAGCAGTATCTCCAGCCCCATGGTTAACGTTTGACTACAAAATTAACTTTCTGAATGAGATATGTTTAGTAAATGAAACTGAAAATCCAATAAGAAGCAGGATTTCATAGAATTGAAAAGGTCACTCGTTTTTTAAATTTTTATTTATTTATTTATTTGACACAGAAAGAGGGAGAGAGAGAATTGGCATGCCACAGCCTCCAGCCACTGCAAATGAACTTCAGATGCATGTGCCCCCTTGTGCATCTGGCTAACGTGGGTCCTGGGGAATCGAACCTAGGACCTTTGGCTTTGCAGGCAAGCGCCTTAACCGCTAAGCCATTCCCTCCAGCCCAAGGGTCACTCATTTTATCTGGACTGTTGTTTTCAATTCTTCAATTTTTCTGTCTACATAGGCACATTTTTTAATTATAATGTACATAAATATTCATTACTATATTTTAATTTTGAAGCAAGGGCTTCTACATTAATTTTTTTAATATAAACACTTGTGACCAAAGGCAACCTCCTAAAGCATGTGGTCATTCTTACATTCATTCAAGTATGTGGCAGAAGAATCATGAGTTTGTAACCAACCTGAGTTATATAGAGTGTCTGTCTCAAAAACAGTTTCTACTACTAAATTACATGTTAGGGCAGAAAGTGGACACGACTGGTAATTCCACGCGGCTCGTGACTGTATTGAAGTCCATACGCATTTGTATTGGAAGTTGACATGCCACGTGTACTTTGTCATCCTGTGCTTGTATTGCTTGAACAAAAACTAGCCTTGGAGACCTCACTGGAGCTACTTTCAGTCACAGTAGAAATTTCTTTTTTTTTTTTTTAACAAAAACAGAATTAGCTAACTTATTCTTGTATCAGCATGGTGAAGAATAATGATTTAACTTCAAATGGGATATGGAAGCTAATCTTTTTTAAGAAAAAAGTAGGAGGAGAGATTGCTCAATGGTTAAGCCCACTTCCTGTGTAGTCATGAAGGCCTGAAAGGGCCTAAGGCTGCCCAAGTCAAATCTCCAGGTGCCACATAAACCAGCTGGCCATGGTCACGTGTGCCTAAAGCCCCAAGCCTGCCAGGAAGCAGAGCCCAAGAATCTTCACCCAGTACTACACCCCACTGAGGCGAGCTGATGGGGCTCTACAAGGGCACATACGCATATACACGCTACACACACCACATGACCACTCCACACACACGTGCACGTGCACACACGGGAAAAAGTAAAAATAAATAGATAAAAAATAGTAGGAGTTTAGCAGCAGGCAAGTTGGGATTCAGACAGCAGTTCTGTCCTACCTGCTGCTTGAAGCTTTGGGCAGATTTTTCAGTGGAGAAAACAACAGCACCCAGTCCCATAAAGTTATTACAGAACAAATAAGGAGCTATCCAAACCCTCAGCATAGTGTCTGGTACATAGTAAGCAGTTTCTAACTAGTATGTAACTGAAACTGTGAGGCCCGGAGAGGTGAACAAAGGGTCTCGGGTTCACTTTCCCAGTAACAGACAAGACCACAGGGAAAACGTTGTGATTTCTTTCGCTTCTGTCCTTTAAAATTAAGTGGGGCTGGAGAGATGGCTTAGCGGTTAAGGTACTTGCCTGCAAAGCCAAAAGACCTTAGTTCAATTCCCCAGTACCCACGTAAGCCAAATGCACAAGGTGGCACATGCATCTGCAGTTCGTTTGCAGTGGCTGGAAGCTCTTGGCACGCCCATATTCTCTCTCTCTCTCTCTCTCTCTCTCTCTCTCTCTCTATCTACCTATCTCTCTATCTTTATCTCCCCCCCCCCCTGCCTCTTTCCCTCTCTCAAATAAGTAAATAAAAAATAAAAATAAAATTACAGGGAGCCATAACTAAGAACTGTCTTATGAAAGAGGCTTCAGGCCTAAGGCTAAGACTTCCCTTACGGGCTTCTTAAGAATAAAGTCCCTGTCTTGGTTCCTTAACCCCAGACCTGGCCAAGTCACAAGAACTGTCCACGTGGAGACGTGTGATCCTGACTCTTTATAACTTCCCAGCTTCGCTACTTAACGATCTGAAGTCACATGGGAACTGCCTTGCCCCTTGTCTCTGGAAAACTTTTTCTCTTCTCTGCTCACATTCTGGGATTGAGGGAGGAGGGGGCTCAGAAACAAGTAATATTTCAGTCAATTTGTTAGACCAATATAAGACTGCCAAAATATTTAAGTTGCCAAGTAAATGCTAGAAAAATATCAGCGGCAGTCATCTTCTGTCACTGTCGTGTAAAAGAAAGGATATGGGGCTGGAGAGATGGCCTAGCGGCTAAGCGCTTGCCTGTGAAGCCTAAGGACCCCGGTTCGAGGCTCGGTTCCCCAGGACCCACATTAGCCAAATGCACAAGGGGGCGCATGTGTCTGGAGTTCGTTTGCAGTGGCTGGAGGCCCTGGCGCGCCCGTTCTCTCTCTCTCTCTCTCTCTCTCTCTCTCTCTCCCTCTTTCTCTCTCTCTCTGTCACTCTTAAATAAATAAAAATGAACAAAAAAATTTCAAAAAAAAGAAAGGATATGCACACATCCTGTCAGCAGAGGGATGGGACCATGTTCCTATGTTACTTGTCCAACTCACTAGACAGGAAATGTGTGCTGTTCATCTCCGTGTTGCCGGCTCCAGGGGCACATTCTTGTGAGAAAGTGCTTGGTGAATAGAGTAATGATAGCTAATGGCAGGGACACTTAGAAATGGGTCATTGGGCAGTTTCATTGCTGTGTGGACGTGCTTACAAAGACCTGGCTAGTATCACCCCTAGACACGTGGGCTACGTGGTAGATAGACACAGATACAGGTGTGGAACAGCTCCTAGGACCCTGATATGTGACTAAATCAACTATTAAGAAATGCTGCAGTCAGGAGGCACAGCAGAGCTGAGGAGATGGCTCGGTAGATAGCGGGCTTGCTGAGCAACTCTGAGTGCCTGAGTGTGGATCCCCACACCCCGCGTAAAATCCAGGAGCTGTGGCCAACTTTTGTGATCCCAGTACACCTACGGCCAGAAGGGTTGGAGACAGGAGAATTTCCGAGGGGCTTGCAAACAGAGAGGTGAGCAATCAGAGGCCCTGCCTTAAAAAACAAAGTGGAAGACAGGACCCAATATTTGGTATACACATTAAAATAAAATTTTAAAAGTTAAGTGATAATAAAATAGATAAAAATTTTAAAAATGAAATAGATAAAAATAGGGTAGATATGTGAAGCTACTACTGTTAAAGCATGATATATTATTTTTTTGTTTTTTATGGGGTATTTTTGTTTCTTTGTTTGTTTGTTTGTTTGGGTTTTTCAAGGTAGGGTTTCAGGCTGATCTGGAATTCACTATGTAGTCTCAGGGTGGCCTCGAACTCACGGCGATCCTCCTACCTCTGCCTCCCGAGTGCTGGGATTAAAGGCGTGGGCCACCACACCCAGCGATATATTGTTTTATAGTCGACTCTCCTTTCAATAAGTAGAACAAACGCACTCTAACAATTTAAAAAAAAAAAAAAACCTAGTTTTGGGATGATTCAGCATTTATGTGCATTTCCTGCACAAGCATGAGAGGGTCTGAGGTGGCCAGAGGCTGCCTGAATTCATATCTCCAGATCTTATGTAAAATAATTAGGCACGGCCATATATGCCTGTAACTCTAGTCCTGCAGGGGAGCAGAGATCCAAGAGCTGGCAGAGCCCCACAAGCTCTGGAATCACAAAATAAAGCAGGATACTCAGGCTCAAAACTAAGACCAGCTGAAAGAGTGATGGAAGGGGACACCCGCTGCTCCATTCCAGCTACCACAGGCAGGAGATCCCCACCACAAGGATATATGGGGCTCCACAAGGGAACATACACATGCATATACCACACACACATACACACACAAAGAAAAAGTCTAGTGTAAGCCGGACACGGTGGTGCACACCTTTAATCCCAGCTCTTGGAAGGCAGAGGTAGGAGGATGCCGGGAGTTCAAGGCCACCCTGAGACTACATAGTGAGTTCCAGGTCAGCTTGAGCTAGAGTGAGACCCTACCTCAAAAAAAAGAAAAGTCTAGTATATACATATGTGGATAATGCTGCCATATTCTGCTGCTAGCTCAATGTAGCCTTTGGTCTACAGTTGTGTTAGCTTCTGTGTGCCTTCCTGGTTGGCCCTGGATAGACCCCTTCAAGGGGATTGTTTTGACCATAGAACCCCTTCAAGAAGCATTCTCAGACTCAGGCTCTCTTCAAATTAATTTGCATTTTCACAAATGAAGCCTTTGATTGGTGGTGATGCCTTGCCCTTGGGGTACCTTTCCTGCTATGCCAGTGGGTAGAATGCCAGGTTTCTTCTTAATTGCACTAATCTCTTTAGCAGCTGCACTCTAACCTGCCTTGTCTGCATAAACTCTCTCCTTTTGTCACCAAATAACACATTTTTTCATATATTTATTCTCTGCTCAACTTATCATAAACCTCCTGGATCAGAGTAGTGAGCAGTAATCAAGACACAACCTGGATGCTATCCTGTCTTGAGATTTCCTCCACCCAACAAATTAGTCCATTTCTTTTTGTGGTGACCAGAATGTGGAATGTCCCTTATAGCAGACAGCTTTACATAGCTGAGACTAACATCCCAAACCACACACAGTTTATGGGGGGAAGGAGTTTATTTCAAGCTTACAGATCCAAGGGAAGTTCCATCAATGGCAGTAGTTATGTTTCCCATATATACAAGTAGAGAGAATAAAAAAAAAAAAAAAAACAAAACAAAACAGCACCTCCACCCCCAAATAAAGCAGCAAGCATGAACCCAACTCTCTGCCTACCTTTGGGCTGGAATTCAGATCCACCCCCAGTGACAACTTAGGTCTGAACTCCAGGGTCCACCTCCCAGTGACACCTCCTCCACCAGGCAACTAGAGATCCAAGTTCCGAGTTTAACACCTGAGTCAATGGGGGAGAGGTATACATTCAGATTACCACTCCCCTATAGCCTCGTGTGTCTGAATGCTTAATGCTCAGCTTCTGGCCCTGTTTAGGAAACTTGTGAAGCCTTTAGGAGGTAGAGCGTGGCTGGAGGAAGTGTGACATGGGAGCATGCTTTGGGGTATTATATCCCAGCCCCACTTGCTGGATTCAGCTCTCTCTTGCTACTTCCTTCCTGCCAATGCGAAGATGTTATGCCAGGCTGTCTGCTCCTGCCATGCTTCCCCTTGAAACTGTAAGCCAGAAATAAACCCTTTGCTTCCATAAGCTGTATCTCATCAGGTGTTTTGTCCCAGCAACAGAAAAGTAACTGCTACACTTTTTAACTTAGCCTCATTCAGAATGGTTTTCAAAACATGACCAGAATGCATCCAGATCCTTCACCAAAATGTAGCATGAACTGCCTCTAGCCCAGGTTTTCTTCTGAAACCTTATGAACAGGGCCTCCGCTGTCCTCTTTTGACATCCTGGTCTTCCAAACTTCCAACTAAATGGCTCATTAAGTTATGATTACAGCATCCTAGGGAATTTCTAGCCCAAAGTTCTAAATTCTTACACATTTCTCCCACAAACTTAGTTCCAAAGTCCTATAAACCACATGGTCAGATTTATCACAGTAACAGCCTCACCTCACAGTACAAAACTTGCTATCTGGCAAGAATAAAATAAAAACCAAACTAGCTGGGCATGGTAACACACGCCTTTAATCAACAGCACTTGGGAGGCACAGGTAGGAGGATTGCCATGTATTCAAGGCCACCCTGAAACTACATAGTGAATTCCAGGACAGCTTGAGCTAGAGAAATCCTACCTCAAAAACCGGAAAAAAGAAAAGAGAAAAAAAAAAAAAACGCCAAACTAGTTATTTTTCTCATTGCTATGACAAAATACTGGACAAAAGCAACTTCAGGGGAAGAAGGGCTTATTTTGGATCGTAGTTTGCGGGTACAGTCCAAAATGGCGAGAAAATCCTGGCAGACCTGAGGCATCTGGTCGCATTGCATGTGTAGTCCAAAAGCAGAGAAAGATGAATGCTGGTGTACTGCTCACTTCCTCTTTCTTTTCAGTCTTGAGCCACAGCCCAAGGAATGGTGCCACCCACAGTTAGGGTATCTCTTCCCATCTCAGTTATCTCAGTCTAGAAAGTCCCTCATAGAGGTTTGTCTCTTAGGTGATTTTAGATCCTGTCAGGTAGTCAGAATTAATCATCACATCCACTGAGGCTCAGCCCATGTTCCTACACTGTCCAGTTTTAGGGTTGGTAATCCTCTCACCTTGAAATCTCTCTCTGGAAACATCCCCTCAGACACACCCAGAAGCTTGCTTTGCCAATCTCCTAGGTGATTCTAAATACAGTCAAGTTGACAATGAAGATGGATTTTTTTCTGGAATTAGCTAGTGGTGATGGTTTGCACTACCTTGTGAATATACTACCAAGTTGCATCCTTCAAAATGGTGATGTGTATGTTACATAACTTTACATACATACTTTGTGAATTATATTTCAATTTTAAAGAGAAAGAAAATAGGAGGAAGGAGGGATGCAAAGCAGGAAAATCGTCAGGTGCATGGTAATTGGGTTGGCTCTGGGTAGTCTTCGCGAAGACTCCAATGGAATTAGAACTACCACCTGTTCCTTAAACCCTTGATGAACTGGGGGTTCTATCCCCAATGACAGACTGAAGTCTGCATGTACATTTGTGAGGTCTGTGTCTTCATACTCTGCTGATTAACAGTGTGTGTCCCTGTGGTACCCTGCAAGCTAGAAAAATGAGTGTATTCAAAGGGACCTCCAAAATACGAAGCACAGGTGGTGTAAACACCGGAAGGCTGCTGAGATCTGTGCTAGGCTGTTAGACATACATGGAGCAAACACTTCCTCAGGCTCCATTAAGACCAGGTGGGATTTCCCTGAAGCTGTCTGGAGGCCAGTTTTGAGTCTGAGGCACCTTGGGGGAAGACCCATGGTTCTTGCCTCTAGGCATCTCCTGTTCCTCTTCCCATCTCCTGCACATTTCCCTCTATTCTATAGTCTGCAGACCAGACTCCAGGTGGAGTGGGGAGATAGGCAGTGCTGGGCCCCTGCCACCATATATCTAGCTTTTGCCCTCCTGCTGGCCCTCTGGGCAGTCACCAGGCCCACTTGATCCAATCACCAGCGTCTTCTTTATCCCTGAAAAGAACAGTAGTAAGGCAAGGTCACTGACTGCTGCTACATCCAACCCCAGGACTGACGTACTTGGACGAGAGTGGAAATCATTTCAGCAAGTTTGAAATCCCTCCTTTTGGTGAAAATGAGTGTCTTCACAGCATCGAGCAAACTGGGCGAATTACGGAGATTGTATCTGATACCAACTTTCACACTTCCTGCTGTGAAAATTAAAACACGATGTCTGCTGAATTAGCCCCCCAAATGCATTTCCTCTAAGGCCGAATAATAAGTGGTTATGTAACCATGGAAACAGCTATTTTAGTAGAAAGAAAATTGGATCTTTAGGATGGCTCTATAAAATCAGACTTTGCTTGATGAGCAGAGGTGCATGTGCTTTGTGCCAATGCATAAGCTCATTTGGGAGTACAACCATTTCAACAACTGGCCTGCATAACATAACATGCTCTCAGAATATCCCAGAAAAAAAAAAAACGAAAAGAAACGAGCAATGGGAAATAGTCAAGTGATTTTTCTGCTATACAGCCCTAGCTCAGTCATCATGTCGAAAGTTCTTTTTTTAATATTTTGTTCTTATTTATTTATTTGAGTGAGAGGGAAAGCTGCAGAGAGAGAGAGCGAATGGGCGCACCAGGGCCTCTACCACTGCAGATGAACCCCAGACGCACGCACCACCTTGTGCATCTGGCTTACATGGGCACTGGGGGATCAAACCTGGATCCTTGGGCTTCTCGGGTAAGCACCTTAACTGCTGAGCCATCTCTCTAGCCTTGTCAGAACTTTCCATAACTATGTTCATCATCTCTAGCACTGACTTCAAATACCAAGGTTTTCAGACAATCTGGAAATTATTAGTACCTGTGTCATTGCATCTTCAAAGGGGGTGTTTTGTAGGTTTCATTAAAATATAAGAAACTGGGCTGGAGAGATGGCTCAGCAGTTAAGGCACTTGCTTACAAAGCCTAAGGATCTGGGTTTAATTCCCCAGTATCCCTGTAAAGCCAGATGTACAAGGTGGCACATATATCTGGAGTTCATTTGCAGTGGCTAGAGATCCCGGTGTGTCCATTCTCTTCCCCTATCTGCCTTTTTCTGTCTCTCAAATAAATAAATGAGTAAATAAAAATATTGCTAAGGGCTGGAGAGATGGCTTAGCAGTTAAGGCACTTGCCTGCAAAGCCTAAGGACTCATGTTCGACTCTCCAGATTCCATGTAAGTCAGACATACAGTGGCACAACTGCACAAGATTGCACATGTGCACAAGGGGGCATGTGCATCTGGAATTCAATTGCAAATGGCTGGAGGCCCTGGTGCACAAATCTTTCTCCCCCTCGTGCGCTCTCTCCCTCTCTCTCCTCTCTCTCTCTCTCTCTCTCTCTCTCTCTCTCTCTCTCTCTCACACACACACACACACACACACACACACACACATTTTTAAAATGTTGGTCCATTGGGCTTACTTCAAAAACAAATTTTAAGAAACTAACATGAAAGATATATATTGCTGTATATCACTGAATGTATTAAATACATAACCACCACCAAGACACACAAAACACAGTCTTCTTATCTATCATTTTCGCCTTTGTTTCTAGGCAAATTTATTCCCAGATTTGCTTTCTAGATCTGAAAAAGTGGAACTGTCCCTACTCACGGCCAGTGGGGTTATTTTTTACCTTTTTAAATTCTGCCTTTTTACTGTGAAAAGTAAATGCAATGACAGAGAAGCTGCAGGTGGGCAGACATGTTGGCATAGTGGTGAGAAAGCTGCAGGTGGGCAGACATCTTGGCATAGTGGTGAGGAAGCTGCAGGTGGGCAGACATCTTGGCATGTGTCCTTAGCATCTCTCCCTCGGGTTCCTCATCTTTCCACCCTTGTTTCGAAATCACTGCCCTGAAGCATCTGAGAGAAGGTTCAGAGCAGTCTTACCACTGTTTTAGTGTAGGGAGTGTGTTAATATATCTCAGATCAGTGATTCCCTTGAGTGGAGAATTTCAGTGGATTCTCATTTGCAGTTCCATAATGACCCACACCTTACCAAGGCTCCACTTCCCAAAGGCGTCACCAACTAAGGGCCAAGTATGAGGCCCATTCACATGAGACTATGGGAGACGTTGTACATTCAAACCAGGACATTCACCTTTGTCATCTAGCATCTCGCAGGGCCAGGGTGCATCCAGTACTCACAGAATGCTTGCTGGAATTTTAACCGGAAATAATCCCTCATGACCTCTCAGCTAGAAATTTGAAATCCTTGGAAATTTGATATCTCCACTATATGTGCACTTCCCGGTGGCCCCTCAATGGGCTCCAAGAACCAGGCTCCCAGCACATGGCTTCACAACTAGTACCGGTTTTCAGAGTGCTTAGCAGTAGAGCCAAATACAAGTGACACAGGCCCAAAGCAAGGGAGATGATTTATTAGAACAAATAGTTCAAACCAATATATTTTAAAGTTTAGGTGAGATGTTCTCATTTATAATATTTGACTATAAGTAAACCAGTAGATCTCTATGGCCATTTTGATGGAAATAAATTTGAAATTCAGTGGTGAGAGACTTGAGTCTTAGTTTCTAAGTTCAATATCCTGCTGAGGAAGGGACTATATAGAAATTTTCTGGCATGTGACCCATGAGGGCTTGCAAAGCGTAGCAAAAAATATTTTTTGTTTGCCTTGTAATCACAACAGACACTTTAAAATTACGCAGAAATGTGCCGGGCGTGGTGGCACACGCCTTTAATCCCAGCACTCAGGAGGTAGAGGTAGGAGGATCACCATGAGTTCGAGGCCACCCTGAGACTCTGTAGTGAATTCCAGGCCAGCCTGGGCTAGAGTGAAATCCTACCTTGAAAAACTAAAAAAAATAAATAAAAAATTATGCAGAAACGTGAGAAGGAAAATATTTCCTCTCATGTCAACTTCCTAACAGTTGCCAACAACCCTTCACAGCCCTTAACAAAAATGTGCAATCTGACAATATGCTCTACAGTACTGAGTCACCTGCAGCCTTGTGAGGACATAACATCTGTCCTGCAAGGAGAGTTCGGGCCACTACTGGCCTCCAAGTCATCAAGCATTAGATGGGACAGGTTGTATATCTGTTCCTTATGGGGACTGCCATCCTCCACGGAAACTTCATTCATTTACAATGTTACGAAATACCCGCTATGTGCCAGGCCTGGTTCAATCTGGGTAGTGGTGAAACAGTAATCCTGCATGCGCAGTGAGCATTGGAGTGCTACTGCATCCATAACAAAGAGTTCAGAAAACTCAGATTTATTTATTCGTGTTATTTAGTTGTACAAAGGAATAGAAGGGATGCAGAGATGGCTTAACAGTTAAGGCACTTGCCTGCAAAGCATAAGGACCCAGGTTCGATTCCCCAGTACCCGCATAAGATAGATGCACATGGTGGCGCATGCATTTGGAGTTCATTTGCAGTGGCTAGAGGCCCTGGCATGCCCATTCTCTCTCTGTCACTCTCTCTCTAGTTAGCAAATAAAAATTTTAAAGGAATGGAGTGCCAACATGTGCTCATATCAATGTGTTGTTGATGCAGGACTTGGGGATTCAGGAAGTGACCCCAAGTTTATAAACCCCAATTTTGGTTCCTGTTCTTTGTTTTTTTTTTTTCTAAGTAGAAACTTTGTTTGGACACATCATGTGTTGATACCACCATTTCCCTCCTCCCTGTCCCCATTCTGCTGAGGGCCCTCCTCAGTGGAATTGCTGGTATTCCTCCAGGGTTGTGGGTTATGAGATGTGAGAGCAGCAGTCAGTCTTTTGGCATGGGTTTGGGGGCAGTGCCTCTGGACATTCCCTCCAGCCCTGTGGCTCTTACAGTCTTTCCGCTCTTTGTACCGCAAAGTTCTCTGAGCTGCGGTAGATATGTTTCAAGTCTACTGTAGGGTTGAGCTCTCAGCGGCTTCTGGGTTTCTGCTTTGGTGTGTTTTGAGTGTTCTCACTGTGTGTCTCCAGCACCCTGGCGCAAGATGTCCAGCTTGCTGTTGAAGCCACACTCTTGCTCATCTCGCCCTTTCCTCTGTGATATGACTTGGGCCGGGCTTGGGTGTGTCGTGGTTTATCTTCTAGGTCCTTACAGCCTTTGCTGGACATGCGCAGGGTCCAAGCAGCCCCACGCCGAGCAGCAGGGGTGCCAGGAGCTGGAGAACTCTCCTGCTTATTTTTATTTTTATTTGAAAGAGAAAGAGGAACAGAAAGAGGCAGACAGAGAGAGAATGGGTGTGCCACGGCCTTCCGCAGCTGCAAATGAACTCCAGAAGCATGCGCCACCTTGTGCATTGGCTTACATGGGTCCTGGGGAATCGATCCAGGGTCCTTTGGCTTTGCTAGTTCCTTAGCTGCTAAGCCATCCCTCCAGCACTCCTGTTCTATTTTTAACAAAATAAAATTATAAAAATGAACTCAAGAAGGATAAATTATGAATTGTTAAGTTTATTTAGGGAGAAATAACCAAACATGGGTTTTATTTAAAGGAGATTGGGAAAGTGTGGGGGTGGGGAGGGAGGGAATTACCATGGGATATATTTTATAATCATGGAAAATGTTAATAAAAATTTTTAAAAAAAAAGATTGCTCGGTGCGGTGGAGAGAGATGATTGTTCTTACTGCACGAGAAAGGACCATGAGCTCAAAAAAATTTAAAAAAGTAAAAATAAAAATAAATAAAGGAGATTGGGATCTAGGAAGAAGGCCAGAGCATAGTCATAAACACCTGGTGTATTAGTCAGGGTTCTTTAGAGGAACAGAACAGATAGAATGAATTGTATTAAAAGGGAATTTATTGGACTAGTTTACGACAGTCCAACAACAGCAGATTACAAGCCTGAGGGTCAAGGAACCCAGGAACTGCGCAGTCCACGAGGCTGGATGCCTCAGCAGTCCCAATCCGGCACTGAAGGCCTGGAGGCTTCCTGGAGAGGCTGCTCTTCAGTCCACGCTGCTCTTCAGTCCACGCTGGAAAGCAGCAAGCAGCTCCAGCAGCCAGGTGGGAGGGGAGCAGAACACCTTTCTCTCTTCCCAGAGCTTCTTTTGATAAAGCCTCCCCTCCAAGAGGAGAGGGGCTGCCCACTCTGGGGGAAGGGCTCACCCTGGGGAAAGGATTCCTCCTTTAGTTAATCTTTCCTGGAAGCAACCTCAGAGATCCACTTATGAGGAATGTCTGTGGATTCCTAAACAGATCAAGCTGACCCAAACTTAACCATCGCCCCTGGGAAGTAGGAAACATGCTCTCATGGGGAAAACACTGCATAGTTCATCATTCAAGAAAAATTGAGGCTTTTTAAGGAAAGACTGGAGTAGAGCCACAAGCCCATAGAGGTTAGAATTGAGGAGCTTGTGGAGGGAGATTTAGAAGGACCACCCATTGCATTCACCCTGCATTTCCCCGTGGAAGAAAGTTAAAAGAGCAAATAGTGCTGACTTAAGGAAGAATCGCAGAGAGAAAATATCAAAGCAGAAACTAAGACATCCAGATGAGAAATCAGAAGAAGGAAAGATAGTCACATCCACAGTTACCCTAAGTCTAGAGAAGTTACAGGGCTCACAGGCCTAGAGTTAGCGAAAGCTGCCACGAAGCAAATCTAGAATGTAAGGGGAATCTGCACGTGGTAGATTCAGAGACCAGAGGAAAATCATACGTGCAATTAAAGGGTGAAGCTACCCCAAGGTATGAAACAGAGGCAAACAGAATTATTCAGACCAAGAAACAATATTATGTTCTCCCCTACCCCGCCTGGGTAGGGGCAGACTCACACGTATCCAAGCAGCACAGGAAGACGAGAAATAACACCGAGAGAGCAAGGTGGAGGAGAGATGGACAGTGTACTCTTTCTTCAGATTCAGATATACAAGGGTCTGTAGATTTGGAGGGCAAACCCCAGGGCTAGCCCACCTGGGCCATCTATCTAGGTAGCCCGCTAGACTGTGGGCGGCAGGGGGCGCTGTAAATCAGTCTCAATCAGACACGAGTTCCCTTTCTGCCAAGAGTGCCATTCTTGTGCCAGGGCAAGGTGGTGTTGGGGTGGCATCTCCCGGTTCTCTCTGCACCTCAGTTTCTAGCTGAAACTACCTAAAAGAAGCTAGCTTTCCTCCTGTTCTCCTGCAGTGTTATCGTGTTGAGCACCATGTGGAGAACAACTCCATACCCATTGAAAACAGTTACTATAAATTGCCTACCAATCTCTTTTAGAGATTTGAAGACATAGCTTCAACATGAAAACGATGTTTTGAATCTACATTTTTGCTTTTCTATTTCCTTCCTTTCTCTCAAGTGGATTAAAAAAAAGGAATAAAGCAAACACAGGAAAACCTAAGACTTCATAGATGGTGTGCTGTTCTCTCAGCAGCCTGATTTGTTCTGCTGCTGCACTCAGGACGCCGATCAAACATAGCCTGATATTATAGGATGAGGGACTCTGCCATCCAGCAGTGCCTGGGAGGACGTGAAACCAATACGCAACACACAAAGTATAATTTAATGGAGGGTCAGGCAAACTGGCTAGTCTCAGGCAGTCAAAGCTATTGGGAATCAGAGCTTAAGACAGATCACAAGTTCGCACTGTTTGGATCATGAGTTATTTATCTCTGGAGAAGTTGATGAGTTCCTCGTTTTCCAGGAGCTCCACCCAAGGGGCACAGTTTGCCATGTCCCCTAGGCTTAGCCTATGCAGAGATTAACCTGTTGCCAATTAGCTTGATACCCACGGGGGAGGAGTGTTTTAACTTCTGCTGAGAAGTCTGGTACTACTTTTGTTGTGTGTGTGTGTGTGTGTTTTATTTATTTTATTGACAGTTTTCATTCTTACAGACAATAAACCATAATTCCCTCCCCTCTCCCATTTTCCCCTACACAAACCCACACTCCATCATATCCTCTCCCTCTCTCCATTAGTGCCTCTTTTATTTCGATGTCATCATCTTTGCCTCCTATCATGAGGGTCTTGCGAAGGTAGTGCCAGATACTGCAAGGTCATGGATATCTTGGCCATTTTTTGTCTGGATGATTTGAATGGAATTTCTGTCTTGTTTGTTTCCTTTATAATAATTAGAAAAGTCCCAAAATAAGCTAGAGGGATGTCTTAGCGGTTAAGGCATTTGCCTATGAAGCCTAAGGACCCAGGTTTGATTCCCCAGTACTCATGTAAGCCAGATGCACAAGGAGCACACACATCTGGAGTTTGTTTGCAGCAGCTGGATGCCCTGGCATGCCCATTATCTGCCTCTTTGTTTCTTTCTGTCTCAAAATGGATAAATAAATAATCTTTCTTTGTTTTACTCTGAGGTAGTGTCTCGCTCTAGTCCTGGCTGACCTATGTACTATGTGCCCTCAGGGTGGCCTCAAACTCACAATGATCCTCTTATTTCTGCCGCCTCTAGTGCTGGGATTAAAGGCATGCAGTACCATGCCCAGCTAGATAATTTTTTAAAAAAGAAAAAGAAAAGTCCTAAAACTAGGCTCACTCAAATGGTCAGAAATGTCTAAATTAATTTATTGACATGCTCAAGTTAAAAACCCAACAGACTAGCCAGGAGTGGTGGCACACGCTTTTAATCCCAGCATCCCTGAATATGGGAGGTACAGGTAGGAGAATCACCATGAGTTCAAGGCCTCCCTGAGACCATACAGTGAATTCCAGGTCAGCTTGGGCTACAGCAAGATCCTGCCTTGAAAAAAAAAAAAATCCTAATAGGCTAATCAGAACTGGGAATGCCAAGTTCTTCCTTCCTTCGTTCTTTTTGTCTTGAGCCAACCTTTTGATTATAGCTATCCTGGCTGAAGGTATGGTTCAATAGTAAAGATACTTGCCTGGCATTCATGAAGACCTGGATTTGTTCTGCAACACAGAAATAATAAATTAGGGGCTGGAGAGAGGGCTTAGCCTACAATGCCTACAAACCTGGGTTCAGTCCCCTAGTACCCACATAAAACCATATTCACAAGGCGGTGCATGAAAGTGGCACATGTCTCTGTAGTTCATTTGCAGTGGCTAGAGGCCTTGGTGCACCCGTTCTCTTGTTCTCTCTCTCCTTGCAAATAAATAAATAAAGTACTTTTAAAATAAATAATTTGGGCTGGAGAGATGGCTTAGCGGTTAAGCGCTTGCCTGTGAAGCCTAAGGACCACGGTTCGAGGCTTGGTTCCCCAGGTCCCACGTTAGCCAGATGCACAAGGGGGTGCACACGTCTGGAGTTTGTTTGCAAAGGCTGGAAGCCCTGGCATGCCCATTCTCTCTCTCTCCCTCTATCTGTCTTTCTCTCTGTGTCTGTTGCTCTCAAATAAATAAATAAAAAATTTAAAAAATAAAATAAATAATTTAAAATAATATAAAAATTGAATATAAAGGGCTGGAGAGATGGCTTATCAGTTAAGGCACTTGCCTGTGAAGACTAAGGACTCAGATTCAATTCCCCAGTACCACATAAGCCAGATACACAAGGTAACACATGCATCTGTAGTTTGTTTGCAGTGGCTAGAGACCCTGGCATACCCATTCATTCTCTCTCTCTCTCCTCTCTCTCTCTCTCTCTCTCCCTCTCTCTCTTCCTCTCCCTCCCTCCCTCCCTCCCCCCCTTTCTCTCTCTCTTTCTCTCTCTCTCTCTCTCATAAATAAATACAGTATCTTTTTTAAAAAAATGATTCAAAGTTTACATTGAGGGCTGGGTGGGGGGGGATGGCTTAGTGGTTAAGTCGCTTGCCTGCAAAGCCAAAGAACCCAGGTTCAATTCCCAAAAAGAACCCATGTAAGCCAGATGCACAAGGCAGGGCATGCATCTGGAGTTCGTTTTCAGTGACTGGAGGCCCTGGCATGCCCATTATCTTCCTCCCTCCCTCTCTCACTCTCTCTCTCAAATAAATGACTAAATATTTTTAGATTTTTAAAAAAACAACTCTAAAAGAAAGTTTACATTGAAAGAAAAAGCTGTGAACAAATTGATTTCTAAACAATGATCTTTGCGCTGACATGACTACTGGCTTTGCTTTGTTTGAATACATCAAGACTGAGGGCTGGGGAGAGGACTCAGCAGGTCCAGGCACTTGTTTGCGATGACTGCCAGCCCAGGTTTGATTTCTCAGCGCCCACTAAAACCAGATGCACAAAGTGGTGTATGTGTCTGGAGTTTTTCTCTCTTTCTCTCTCACTCTTTATAAGTAAATAAAAGTATTTTAAAAAATAAAAAAAGAAGGTCTGGAGAGAACAGCTGGCTTAGTGGTTAAGGCACTTCCCTGTGAAGCCTAAGGACACATGTTCGCCCTTTAGGTCCCATGTAAGCCAGACCCACAGGTGACACAAGCGTGCAAGGCCACAAATGTGCACAAGCTGGCGCACGCATCTGGAGTTCAATTGCAACAGCTGGAGGCCCTGAAGTGCAATTTTTTCTCTTTCTTCCCCCCCATAAAAAAATTACAAAAGCAGACCAGGCATGGTGGCATACGCCTTTAATCCCAGCACTCGGGAGGCAGAGGTAAGAGGATTGCTATGAGTTCGAGGCCACCCTGAGACTTCATAGTGAATTCCAGGTCAGCCTGGACTAGAGTGAGACCGTACCTTGAAAAACCAATACACACACACACACACACACACACACACACACACACACACATATATATGTATGTATGTATGTATAGAATAAAAGAGAATAAGGTGGATTGATGAATGAATAGGTGAATAAGTGTGACCTCTGAATTTTCATGTATTTTTTCCATTTTTGACATTTTCATACATGTATGTAATGTATTTTGATTTTATTCCTCCCCAATTACCCTCTCTCACCCTCTCATCCTCTTTTAGTACCCTTCTTCTTTCCCATCAATCCCCATCTTTCATGCTTCTTTCTAACTTATTTAGTTAAATTAGGGTTTCTTGCATGATCATGAGTGGAAAGTCATTTACTACGGGATGGGCAATTTACCAGTGGCTATACCACTGATGAGCCTGATTCCTCTTCTCCCAGAAACTTTTATCAGCCATTAGCTACTCTGGGAGGTAGGGTAAAAGTAAGCAAAATAGTTTCACGTGGGTTTGTATCCCAGCTACTCGGGGCTGAATGCAGAAGGATCTTTTAAGCTCCAGAGTTCAAGACTGGGCTGGAGAGATGGCTTAGCAGTTAAGCACTTGCCTGTGAAGCCTAAAGACCCCGGTTGTAGGCTCGATTCCCCAGTACCCACGTAAGCCAGATGCACAAGGGGCACGTGCATCTGGAGTTTATTTGCAGTGGCTGGAAGCCCTGATGCCCCCATATTCATTCTCTCTCTCTCACTCTCTCTCCCTTTCTCTCTCTCTCTCTCCCCCTCTTTCTGTCTCTGTCTGTTGCTCTCAAGTAAATAAATAAATAGAGAGTTCAAGACCAACCTGAACAACACAGGGCTAACTAGTCTCAACAAACAGTAGAAAAATGATATGGTATGATCTAGATAGCTGTTATATAAATATTCACTATAAATGTACATCAAATTGGTTTAATGTTGGCGGTTTTCATAACGAAATGTAGAGAGAAGTATCCTGCACTACATGTAGTCAGAAGTCCACTAAAAAATAAGTTAGCGACAGTACAGGCTAATAAAGTAGTGGTGCTCTTCACATTACAGTACAGTTTGACTGTATGTAGCTAGCTCAGTAGTGAAGTGTTTGCCTAGCATGTGCAGGGCCCTGGGTTCGATCCCCAGCGCGCGCGCACACACACACACACACACACACACACACACACACACACACACCCTGCACGTGGGACAGTTACATGTGTAAGATTGTTATCATTATTTTAAAATATTTTCTTTTTAATTATGATTTATTTGTTTATTTGCAAGCAGAGAAAGAGAGAAAAAGAGGGCGGGCATGCCAGGGCATCTAGCCACTGCAAACAAACTCCAGACGCATACATCACTTTGGACATCTGGCTTCACGTGGGTACTGGGGAATGACTCAGGTCGTCGTTGATTTACCAGAAAACGCTTTAACCATTAAGCTAGATATCTCTCCTGCCCTTAAAATAGCTTCTAAATTCTTTGATTTTCAAAGTAACTCGGGCAACTAAGTACCATTAACTGTTAAGCCCGTACATAGTTTTAGAACCATGTCAAGCTGTTTCCTGGGTCTCTTCAGGTGCAGATGAGCTGATTATTACTGAAGCTCACCAGGTGGGGGCACTATTCTAGGCGCGCTACATGAGTCAGCACAGTAATCCTCCTTCTAGGACAGTTTTCAGAGAAGGAAATAGTCACATAGATTTACTTAAAACCGTGTAAGGACCTGGGTTTAATCCCTAGAACCCACGTAAAAAGGCCAGATGCTTATGTTTATAATCTCAGCCCTGGGGAGGCAGAGAGACAGATGGATCCCGAGAGCTCAATGGGCACCCAGTCTAGCCAATGAGAGACTGTGTATAAAAAAAAAAAAAAAGTGGAGCTGGAGGGAGGCTTAGCAGTTAAGATACTTGCCTGCAAAGCCAAAGAACCCATGTTTGATTCCCCAGGACCCACATAAGCCAGATGCACAATGTGGCACATGCATCTGGAGTTTGTTTGTAGTGGCTGGAGGCCCTGGGTCGGCTGTCTGTCTGTCTCTCTCTTTCTCTCTTTCTGTGTGTGTCTCAAATAAATAAATAAAAGTGCTCAGCATAGTGACACACGTGTCTATTGTTGTTGTTATTATTATTATTATTATTATTATTATTATTTATGTAGACCCTTTGTATGGACACATCATGTGTTGGTACCACCATTTCCCTCCTCCCTTTCCCACTCCACCGAGGGCCCTCCTTAGTGGGACTTCTGATAACCCATGGGGTTGTGGGTCATGAGTTGTGAGAGCAGCAGCCAGTCATGGGGTGGGGGGAAATGCCTCTGGATATGCCCTCCCACCCTGGGTCTCTTACATTATTTCTGGCCCCTCTTCCACAAAATTCCCTGAGCCTTGGGGGGTGTGCTTTAAGTATACTTTAGTGTTAAGCCCTCAGCAGCTCCTGGATTTCAGCTTAGGTGGGTTTTGAGTATCCTTAATGTCTATTTCCATCAGCCTTGCACAGGTTTCAGGCTCGCTGTGGAAGCAGCGCTCTTGCTCATCTCATGGATTCCCCTGTGGTTTCTCCTGGGCGCGAGCTTGCTATGCTAGGGGTGGCTCATCTCCTACCAGGGAATTAGCTATCTATTCTTGTCTTGTTGATAGATTTTTGTTGTTCTTGGTTTTCGCTGCCTTCTGAAAAAGAAAAACAGATTTGCCAATAGAGAATGAGATCAGGATAGGTTAAAGGGGATAAGCATTGTCAATTTAGAAAGCTTTTGGTGGGTGTAGCCTCACTTTTTGCCAAAAACTAGTGGGAGATTCTTGTTGGAGTCCATAATCTTAGTCTCCATAGACTTGGTTCCCAGTTCCAGCTACGGTCTCCTTTCCACTGAGCAGATCTCTTAGCCAGGTAGAGAGCCATAGGTTACCCACCTAGGCTGAGCGCCACTATTGCACAGGTATATACATCTTGTCAGGCTGATTGCTTTTGTATGACAGTGTCCCCTCCTTGCCCAGTTGTTGCCCATTTTCCCCCAGCAGCTCATGTGCTTTTCAGCACTTTTTAAGCACTAACCATCTGGGAACTGGCTTTCTTCCATATTCAGTGGGATCTCTTGATGTTCTGCATCAATAGCATGTGGTGTCTTTAGCAATAGATTGCCTCAGGCAGGTAATCTACTGCTTTGACAGAGCCTGTCTTGTGTTGGAGACCTTGTAGGTCTCACCAATCAACCGCTCAATGCGGGGTATAAACAACCACAGCACTCAAGAGGCTGAGGTGGGAAGATCACTGTGAGTTCGAGGCCAACCTGAGACTACAGAGTGCCTTCCATGTCATCCTGGGATATAAGACACTACCTCAAAAAATAAAAACTAAAACCAGACATGGTGGCACATGCCTTTAATCCCAGCCCTTGAGAGGCAGAGGTAGGAAGATCGCCAGGAATTTGTGGCCACCCTGAGACTACACAGTGAATTCCTGGTCAGCCTGGGCTAGAGTGGGACTCTACCTTGAAAAACCAATAAATAAATACTAAAACGGTGGTGGGCACATTCCTGAGAAATAACACTAACCCAGTGTTGCCCTCTGGCCTCCATGCACATGCATACACACACACACACACACACACACACACACACACCTGCATGCCCAAGAGCATGCACATTCTCACACACACAAATGTAGTATTATGCATTATTTCTGGGAAGAAGAAATAAAAGATTCCTGGGCTGGAGAGATGGCTTAGCAGTTAAGGTGCTTGCCTGCAAAGCCTAAGGACCCAGGTTAGATTCCCCAGTACCCACATAAGCCAGATGCACAATGTGGAACATGCATCTGGAGTTTGTTGGCAGTGGCTGGAGGCCCTGGTGTGACCATTCTCTCTCTGTCTCTCTGTCTCTCTCTCTCTAGATATATGTGTATAGGTGTGTGTGTGTGTGTGTGTGTGTGTGTGTGTGTGTGTGTTCCTCATTCATTCTCCCTCTCTCTCTCTCTCTCTTTCTCTTTCAAATAAATTTTAAAAAATGTTTTTGGCTTTTCATGGTAGGATCTCACTCTAGCTAGCCCAAGCTGACCTGGAATTCACTCTGTATTCTCAGGGTGGCCTCAGACTCATGGCGATCCTCCTACCTCTGCCTCCTGAGTGCTGATTCAAAGTGTGTGCCACCACACCTTGCTAAAATATTTTTTTAATTCCTAATATGGCTACCTCTGGCAGGCAGTAACTGTAACAGCTGTGACTTTCTGCTAAGATACATGCAGTGACTAAATATATCTTCTAAGATCGACAAGACTTCAGAGATCATTTGGCCAAAAAAGGAAATTTTCTATTATCCTCAATGGAACATGTTTGCTCACTGTGAGGTGAGCGTTGAGTCTAAGGTCAGGTTCTCAATCCACTTTTTCCTCTGAAATCTGGTATGATCTGTCCTTGTATATTCTCAGACCATTGGTTCCATTGCTCCCATAGATACCAATATCCATGCATGCACATGACCCTTATATTAAATGACAAAGGATTTATGTAGAACCTATGCATGTTGTACTGTATACTTCAACCATCATTAGGATACTTAAAATGTTTAATGCAATGTAAGTGTGAGGTAGGTTGGATTGTTTTATGAATAAAGGTATAGGTGAAGCCTACGTGTTCACTACAGATTCCATTTTTTTAATTTTTTTTTAAATTTTATTTATAGCCTGGACCAGAGTGAGACCCTACCTCAAAAAACAAAACAAACAAAAAAAATTTATTTATATATGTGTGTGTGTGCTCTAGTATCATTTGCCATCACAAATGACTACCACATGGTTGCGCCACTTTTTGTGTCTGGCTTTACACGTGTGGCTAGGAAACTGAACTCAGGTTGGCAGGCTTTGCAAACAAATACCTTTAATCACTGAACCATGTCCACATCCCCACATTTTTTAAAGTATTTGTGTATCTGTATGTATGTGTGGACGTGTATGGGATGTGTAGATGTGTGCGTGTGCACGTGCATGGGCAAGCACATCCACAGCACACATGTGGATGCCTGAGGACAACTTCAGAGTGTCTCTCTTCTCCCTGCACCCTGCTTGAGACAGGGTCTCCCTTGTTGTTATGAGCCACTTTGCACCTGGCTTTGTATTGGTGATGTACAGTTGAACTCTGACTGGCAGGCTTACATGCACCTCTAACCACTGAACCTCCTACCCATCCCTGTTTCTTTTGTTTTTCGAGATAGGATCTCACTCTAGCCCAGGCTGATCTGGAGTTCTCTATGTAGTCTCAGGCTGGCTTCAAACTTGTAGCAGTCCTCCTACCTCTGCCTCCCAAATCATGGGATTAAAGGCATGTGCCACCACTCCTGGCTTCTTTTGTTATATTTATTTATGTATTTATTTATGAGAGAGGGGGGCAGATAGAGAAAATGGGCACACCAGGGCTCCAGCCACTGCAAACAAACTCCAGATGCCTGCGCCACCTTGTACATCTGGCTTATGTGGGTCCTTAGTCTTCTCAGGCAAGTGCCTTAACCACTAAGCCATCTCTCCAACCCTCTTGTTTATTTTTTTTTATTAAATATTTTCACTGCACAGTTGGCTCAACCACAGATGCAGAGCTCATGGATATGTGTTGGGTCCCTGGGGCATTCCCTCTTAGATGGCTTTGTCCCTCTAGACATACATTTCTAGACATTTCTTCACCCTGTGTTGACTGCATGTTTATCATAGTTAACATTAGTCCTTGTTAGGCTCTGGGAATGTGAGTTGATGATAGGAAATGAAACTATGACAGATACACAGTCCGGGGCAGCTACTGAACGGAGGAAGCTTCACAAAGGTTCCAGTGAACCAGATCCAGGTTGAACCATTTTTGTCCTTGCTTCCTTCCTTTGTTCATATAACTGCATTGAAGAATTTGCAGATCTGTGTTAGTGGCACTGAAACTCAGAAAACTTTTACATTTTTTCTAATTTCTCCTGAAAATAGGCTATGACTTAATTACTATTTAATGTTGCTTTCCATGTGGTAATATGGGTTAAAGTTTTTTGGGGGGAGGTGCATTTTTGTTCTCTGGGCTTTGAACACGCTAGGCAAGCACTGTGTCATGCAGCTCGGCCCCCGCCCCCGGGGCGTGCTCCGTTAGAGCAGCTGCATCGTGTCGTTCCAAGAAGAGAAATGCTAGCCACACTGTCTGACTTGCCAAGGTCATCGGGAACGCTTGGCCAGTAACCCTACACCTTCATTGAGGAGACCCTTTCATAGGAAGCTCTGGTGGAAAACAAAAATTCCTCTGCCTAATGAAATACTATAAATTCATCAGGATTACCAATTACCTCTCTGTCTCCCATACTGTCCATCTAGCCTAGAGCTCAACAACTGTTTATGGCATGCAGGCGTGGACTGGAAGACTCCAGCCCATTTCTACCAAATATCCACAGAAGACAGGCTATTATACTTTAGTTTCGAAATCTCCTTCCTAATGGTGTAGATCAAGTCATATCAAAATTAGCACTTTCTTCTAAAGACAGCTATATTTGACCTCTTTTAGTCCACAGTGTTAACTGTCTCAGGGGGAAGTAAATGGAGTAATTGTGCATTATAAAAGTATACATGGGCGTGGTGGTGCATGCCTTTAGTCCCAGCACTCAGAAGGCACAGGTAGGAGGATTGCCATGAGTTCGAGGCCACTCTGAGACTACAGAGTGATTTCCAGATCAGCCTGAGCTAGAGTGAGAAAAAAAAAAAAGTATACAAGTCTGGGCTGAAGAGATTTCTCAGTGGTTAAGGCACTTGCCTACAAAGCCTAATGGCCTTCCCCAGTGCCCACATAGAACTGGATGCACAAGGTGGCACATGCATATGGAGGGCCTCAGTTTACCCATTCTCATTCTCTGTCATTCTCTCATTTCTCTCTCTCTCTCTCTCTCTCTCCTTGCAAATAAATAAATTTTATTTTTAAGTATACAAGTCTAGCCAGGTATGGTGGCATATGCATTTAATACCAGCACTCAAGAGGCTGAGGAAGGAAGATCACCATGAGTTCAAAGCCAGCCTGGGAGAGAATGGGATTCTGCCTCAAAAATAAATAAATATAGCCAGGTGTGGTGGCAGCGCCTTTGATTCCAGCACTCAGGAGGCAGAGGTAGGAGGATCACCATAAGTTTGAGGCCAGCCTGTGGCTAAAAAGTGAATTCTAGGTCATTCTGGGCTAGAGTGAAACCCTACCTTGAAAAACCTAAATAAATAAACAAAAGTGGTAAGAAATATCCTGCTTTGGTCACAGGTACACTACATTCTAACTAGAGCCATTGCAAACAAATCACTTCAAGCCGGACATGGAGGCACCAACTTGTATTCCCAAAATTTGGGAGGTAAAGGCAGGAGGACCACTGAAGGTCTGAGGCCAGCCTGAGCAACATGACAAGACCTTATCTCAGTTTGCAGATAAGTATATAAATAAATAAATTCTAATTGATCTCAGGTTTAAAAAAAAATCATAAGTGCTGGAGAGATGGTTCAGCTAAAGGTGCTTGCTTACAAAGCCTTACAGCCAAGTTTGATTCCCCAGGACCCATGTGCCAGATGCACCCCCTTGTGCACCTGGCTTACGTGGGTCCTGGGGAATCAAACCTGGGTCCTTTGGCTTTGCAGGCAGCTGCCTTACCTGCTAAGCCATCTCTCCACCCTCAACATCATTCTTCATTGCAAGAAATCCTGAGAACAAATCTGAAAAGTCACCTCATGCGTCACCCAAGGGCAAAATAATCATCATTTTCCTCAGGTTCCAGAAGAAATCCTGGCCTGAGGCTGGAAAGATCACTTAGCAGTGAAGAGCACTTTCTGTGCAACATGAGGGCCTGGGGAAGGCTGTGTGCGTTCCATCCTCAGGACCCACAGAAATATGCCAAGTGCAACAATTGTTGCAAAAGGGGCTGGAGTGATGGCTCAGTGGTTAAGGCATTTGCCTAAAAAGCCTAAGGACCCAGGTTCAATTCCCCAGGACCCACATAAGCCAGATGTACAAAGTGGTCCATGCATCTGGAGTTCATACACACTCTCTCTACCCGTATTGACCTATCTCTCTGCTTGTAAATAAACATTTTTAAATTGATACAAGCATCTGATGTTCCTTCCCATAAAAGACTTTGGTGTGCCCATACACACACACACACACACACACACACACACGCACACGCACATGCGTAAATAATTCCTTTTAATTTTTCAGAGTTTGTATAGGAAGAAAGTCTATACATATTTATCTCTTCTAATATTGTACTAGGCAAGAATCTGTAGAGGAATAGAACCAGTAGAATGACTATGTGTTATAAAGGGGATCTACTAGCCGGGCGTGGTGGCGCATGCCTTTAATCCCAGCACGCGGGAGGCAGAGGTAGGAGGATCACTGTGAGATAGAGGCCACCCTGAGACTCCATAGTGAATTCCAGGTCGGCCTGGGCCAGAGTGAGACCCTACCTCAAAAAACAAAACACACACAAAAATAAATAAATATGTGAAAATAAAAGGGATCTACTGGATTAGATCCCAGGATATGGAGCGGGCAGTCCAGGAATAGCTGTCTGCATGCAGGCTAGAGGATTGGAGAACCCATGGCTGCTCAGTCCGTGAGGCAGTCCCAGTCTGGCACTGAAGGCCTGGATGATTCCTGGAGAGCCGCTGGTCTTCAGTCCACACTAGAAGGCTGATGATGCGGGGCCTACAAAGGATGGCGACGGGGTAGAGGCATGTCCTGCGCATGCCAGGCAAGCAGTCTACCACTGAGCTCCCTTGGTCCCTTTACTGTTTCTTAAAATGTTTATTTAGTTATTTGGTTAAAAAGAGAGGAGAAGGAAAGAGAACGAATGGAATCACCAGGGCCTCCTGCCACTGCAAATGATCTCCAGCACCACTTTGTGCATCTGGCTTTACACGAGCACTGGGAAATTGAACCTGGGCCAGCAGGCTTTGCAAGCAAATGCCTTTAACCTCTGAGCCCTTTCTTTACAACATTTATTTTGTGTGTGGTTTTTTTTTTTTTTTCAAGGTAGGATTTTGCTCTAGTCCAGGCTGACCTGGAACTCACTATGTACTCTCAGGGTGGCTTCAAACTCAGCAATTTTCCTACCTCCGCTTCCCAAGTGCTGAGATTAAAGGTGTGTGCCACGAAGCCCAATTTATTTTTGCCATTTTTTAAAATATATTTTATTGATTTACTTGAGAGAGAAAGAGGTAGAATGTGTGTGTTTGTGCGTGTGTGTGTGTGTGTGTGTGAGAGAGAGAGAGAGAGAGAGAGAGAGAATGGGCACTCCAGGGCCTCCATCCACTGCAAACGAACTCCAGACACATGTACCCCTTGTGTACAGTCTTAACACAGACCCAAGGATGGCAAGCACCCTGAGACTAGTTTGAGGCAGGAACAAACAAAACATCTTCAGGATCCACTCCCAAGACTCTGGCTCACATGACCAGATGGATGGAGGTACATTGCTATGTGGAGAGGACCTGGGGGAAAGGACAGAGTTCAATCCCTTTGAGGAGGTACCAGATGGTCTTGCACCACAAATTACCTAGTGCCAAAAAGCCAGCTGAGCCTTGGGTTCAGAATAAAACCTTGTTCCAGAAATAGGGTGTATAAAAGTCATAAGCTGTAGAGCCAGGTGAGCCATGATGACGGCTGAGGCATCTTTGGGAGGGAGAAGAGTCAGGACTCAGGGCTGCTACGGTCTCAGCTCAGGGAGAGAGATCAGCTGCCGGCCTTCTCTTCCTTGTGCCAGGCTGCTCTGTCTGTGGAAATCTGGTTCCTGGGCTCTACCCACACTCTGCACATCATCCTGCCCAGGGTGGGGCCCAGCCATACTGCACTGGGTGCAGCTCTTTTTAGCAACAGCACTGCAGCTTTCACCACCCTTGCCATCCCTCAGCCTTCTCGAGGGGACAACTGCTTAGACAGCCTTTGCCCGGCTGAGTAGTGATCCTTCTTGTGTTGTTGTTGTTTGTTTGATGTCATTTCTGAGACAGAATCTCACGATGTAGCCAAAGCTGGCATCAGTGTTCTTCTGCCTCAGACTCCAGAGTGCTAGGATTACAGGCATGTGCCACTGCCTGCTTAAGAGATTTCCTTTATTCTTTTTTTTTGAAAAAATGTTTTTATTTATTTATTTGAGTCAGGGAGAAAGAGGCAGATAAGAATGAGTATGGGCTTGCCAGGGCTTCCTGCCCCTGCAAATGAACTCCAGATGTATGTGCTACTTTGTGCATCTGGCTGGCTCTACATGGGTACTGGAGAATTGAATCCAGTCCATCAAGCATTGCAAGCAAGCACCTTTGACTGCTGAGCCATCTCTTTAGCCCCCTCCTTTATTCTTTTTTGGGGGGGTGTTCAAAGTAGGGCTTGCTAACCTGGAATTTACTATGTAGTCTCAGGGTGGCCTCGAACTCATAGTGATCCTCCTACCTCTGCCTCCCAGTGCTGGGTTTAAAGGCCTCTCCATTATTCTTATTACCTGTATTAATTTATTACTGGTCCCCAGTGTATCCCTGGAATCTGATGTGTAACACTCACCAGATGTGTGGTCTCTTAGCTCTGTGTTTGTTTCCTTACCTGCAAACTTACGATATTAATAGCATCAATCACATAGGTTTTGTGAGGATGAAATGTTTATTTAGGGGAAGTGCTAAACATTGTTTGGTGCTCAAGTGTTTATTTAAATAATAGTTATCATTATCTCCATCTATCAGAGTTTTCATGATTATACTCCAAATCATCTCACCTCATTAGAATTTATTATGAAGAAAGCTATAGAGCTGAGATGCAGCTCATTGTAGAGCTCCTTTCTACCATGCATGAAGCCCTTAGCTTATTGCTCAGAACCATGAAATAAAAAAGGAAAAAGGGAAGGGAAGGGAAAGAGAAAGAGAAAGAGAAAGAGAAAGAGAAAGAGAAAGAGAAAGAGAAAGAGAAAGAGAAAGAGAAAGAGAAAGAGAGGAAACATGGTAAGGGGGGAGGAAGGTTAACTGTGCAGTCAAAATCTTCACTGCTCTATAACCCTGCACCCTCTGTGCAAGGGAGAGGACTTTGCAGAGGGCAGCAGCAGCCCTAGCAGGGGCCTGGGAAGGCTTAGGGGCTGACAGGATCTCAGTGGATGCAGGCACTGGATGCACAGATGGAGAAGCTTGGCGAATTGTCCTTCATCTTGGTCAGATGACACACACATCATGAGCAATTTCCATGCACAGGGAAGCAACACCCACCACACAGAGGAGAACAGCCTTTGTGCTCGGTTTTGGAACAAGAGAATGATGTGGTCAGAGCTGTGTGAAGTCATGAACAGGTTCACAAAAGCAGTGTCCGCATAGGAGTGTGTGTAAGGCACAGGCATTCCAGCTATCACGGGAAGCACAGAGAGACATCAGCCTCTGGATTCAAATGACTTCTAAGCAGAATTCACTATTCAGTATCATCTGCAAGCTCATTAGGGAGAAGGCTTTTTTGCTTGTTTTGTATTGCATTGTTTTTACAAGGAGCTCTTGCTACTGCAAATGAACACCCTTGGGGATTTACATGGGTGGCTGGGGAATTGAACCCCAGCCAGCAGCCTTTGCAATCAAGTGCCTTTAACCACTGATCCATCTCTCCCCAACCCCAGTCTGGGCCTTCTTACATTTTGTTATTGCTGCATGGGAGGGATATTTCTTAAGGAAAGTTACAGCACACGTCGCTGCCGTTAGAAAGCCTCCATTTATTTTTAAAGGGTGTAATGCAGTGTCAACTTTGATATATGCCAGCGTGTGTGGGTCCCTGCGCCTCATCATTCTCTGCCTGCATAATGTAAAATGACAGTTTAACCTGTCAAGCTTAAATGCGAGGGAAGCTCCTCGGATATTTATAAGACATCAGAAAAATAGAATCATGTCAGAAAAAGATGGGTCTTTTTATTCCCAAGACAAAGGACGGTTTTTGGAAGGCAATTGCCAGCAGCTCACCGGTAAGCCACGACATTAATTTGGCGATACCATGGGATGAACTTGGTGGGGCCATGGTTTGGAAGGTCTTTTTCATTCGTGGGCACAAAAGGCGTCATAGAAATCTAGCGCAAATTGTTGCAAAGACCCACAGGTCACTGATATATATATATTTTAAATCGGTGGCTTCAGTTTCAATTGGGAAAAATGGAAGTTTCCCTTTGCACACGCATAAAGAAAGCTTTCGTCGGCTGACCCACTTATATTTTGCTGCATTTTAGCATTTCCCGGTTACCCTCATGTACCCCGCCAAGTTTGGTGCGTAGATATATTTTTACGGGAAGGTCTGGACATATCCCATCTATGTCAGTATATGCACTCCTAAGAAACTGCCTGGAGGAACACTAGTTTTGTTAATTTATTAATAAATTTGTTAATAATATATAAATAATAAATAATTTGTTAATTTATTAAATGTGGTGGCTCAAGCCTTTAACCCCAGCACTCAGGAGGCAGAGGTAGGAGGATCGCCGTGAGTTCAAGGCCTACCTGAGAATACAGAGTGAATTCCATGTCAGCCTGGGCTACAGTAAGACCCTACCTTGGAAAACCAAAACCAAAAGATTGCTTTTTAAGAAAAATTGGGTGAGACCGTGGCGAAATCGAGCACCAGGTTTGGTCAGCCTAGGCAGCGTCCGGGGCGAAACACCTGTCGGCTTCCCAAGGTGATCCAGCCTCAGCCCCGCCCCCTAGTGGGCGGTCCCCGGAGCTGTCCGTCATTCGTCGGGCCCCGCCCTCCCCCAGCGGCCTCCTTCCGCGGGGCCCCGCCCCCGGCGCCAGGTTTGACGTCACCGCCTGCGCCGCGCGCCGTAGAAAACAGGAAGTGGGATCAAAACAAAGGAGCGGCGGTCGGGAGTGGACCTTCTCCTGCCGGGTGTCCCCGCTGCTCCGTGCTCGTCCTGGCCCTGGCCGGCTGATCCTCCCCCGCCCCTCCCCGACCATGTCCAACATGGAGAAACACCTGTTCAACCTAAAATTCGCGGCCAAGGAACTGGGCCGGAGCGCCAAAAAATGCGACAAGGAAGAAAAGGCGGAGAAGGCCAAAATCAAAAAGGCCATCCAGAAGGGCAACATGGAAGTGGCGAGGATACACGCGGAAAATGCCATCCGCCAGAAGAACCAGGCGGTGAATTTCCTGAGGATGAGCGCCCGGGTGGACGCGGTGGCTGCCAGAGTCCAGACGGCCGTAACGATGGGCAAAGTGACCAAGTCCATGGCCGGTGTGGTGAAGTCGATGGACGCCACGTTGAAGACCATGAATCTCGAGAAGATCTCTGCTCTGATGGACAAGTTCGAGCACCAGTTTGAGACGCTGGACGTCCAGACGCAGCAAATGGAGGACACTATGAGCAGCACGACGACGCTGACCACTCCCCAGAACCAAGTGGATATGCTGCTCCAGGAGATGGCAGACGAGGCGGGCCTCGACCTCAACATGGAGCTGCCGCAGGGCCAGACCGGCTCCGTGGGCACCAGCGTGGCCTCGGCCGAGCAGGACGAACTGTCCCAGAGACTGGCTCGCCTTCGGGATCAAGTCTGATGGCGGAGCCACTCCGAGGTTTACTTTTGAGATAACTATACCCCCAAAACCTTGCCAGAATGCCGAAAACGCCCTTTTTTCTGCCTTTGGCTTTACAGCCCTCTCCAGATACGCTATAAAAATTCCAGTCTTTCTCCGCTCTTAACTGGATTTTCAAGTTCTGGATAGCTTGTGATGATGTGTATTTTTCTAGCTACATTTGTAACAGAACTAGTAAATTTTCTCTATATGGATCTTGAAAGTTTGGGGCAGCACTGACTGTAGTCTTCATGTATATTCAATTATATACTCAGAATTCTCCGATTGAAGTTTATTTATTTTAGTGTGGTTGATGGTACACAGAATGAAAGGTGGTACGGTAAAAATTAAGGACGAATGATTAATTTGGTTACAAAGCTATAAACTTTTCTTCGACTTATTCAGTGCACAGTTCTCTTGTTGTCTGGTTTTCTCATCAAAGACTGATTGACTATTAATTTGTTCTCATAATTTATGCCAAAATTACCTTAGAAGATTTTTGCATAATACCCTCTAACATTCTGTAAGTTCTTGTAATAATGGAGTCAAGTGTAATTGGGGAAAGTACCACCTAACTAAGTTGATTAGGGGAACTTAAATTTGTTTATTTTTTTTATTTACTAAGTAGTTTTAACATGATTTGGGTTTACCACGTGACCATTTCTGATTATTTTCTAATGAAAGTCAACACTTTTAATTAGACTTCCGGTAAAGTATGCTGATTAGCTGGGCGGTCCAATTACACATCCAACCTAACATTGCCAAAGAACTGTTGACTCATCTGGGTAAACTTGGGACGTTCATAGGTTTTGTTTCGATTTTAACAAAAAAAAGAAAATAAAATTAGAACTGCAATTTAAGTTCTAATTACTTGTATGCACTGTTTTCTTTTATAATAACAACTCTTTGGAGGACGCAAAAAGTGTAAGTTGGAATGTTTGTGGCCATGAAAAGCTAAATATACATTCAGCCAGCTAGGATGAAGGCATGAGTTAGGATTAGGAGGAAGGAGATAGGCTGGAGGCTAGCCGAACTACATAATCCATCCTCCTGGGTATGATAGTATACAGTGTCTGGCTCAAGCAAGGTGAAAGCCGCCACTTTCTCCTAGCCTCAGCCTTCAGTTGCTTAGGAAATATAGTGACTTATGTCCAATACTGCCAGGTTGGTTTTGTCTCCCACCCTTCACCAGTAGTTTTCTCCATAAGAGAATTCCAGTGTTTCCAAAAATTACAGTGCCCTCTTTAAAGGGCTTTGGCTTGTGAGGTACTTTGTGGTGTGCATGAGTGTTCATAGGGGAGAAAAGAACAAGTGTGCACAGATGAGTGCTGCCCTCAGGGCTTAGACTTTTAAAAGGTACTGTTCACAAGTGTGCACCGAGGGACACCTGGCCCAGCATCTTCTCTGGAGGCCCTACAGTTTGCAGGGGCAGCCATATGCGAACACAGCATGGGTCTAACCCCTCTTAATCTGGAAAGACTTGGTGAATTACAATTAAAAGAACAGCTCAGTGATAATTCTTAGTAAATCAAATACCCTCTTATTGCAGATAGCCCATCCCAGTATATTTTGTGAGATTGCACAGTGCTGTATATGACTAAACTTTCTTAAAATATGTTTATTTCATACTATGTGAATGTACATTTTTATGGATTACAAATATTTTCAAAAGCAATACAGGCCCAGGAATTACTTCCTCACTTTTGCACTCAATGCAGTTTTGAAATGTCAATGACAAAAATTTGTTAAATAATTTTTTTAATTTCATGTTTGGATCTCAGTAGTAAATACTTAGCACCATGAGTTGGAGCCCCAGCAGCACAAAAAAAAGAAAAGAAAAGAAAAAAGGAAACAAAATGATTTAAAATATATTTAAGAGGGCTGGAGAGGTGGCTTAGCGGTTAAGCACTAGCCTGTGAAGCCTAAGGACCTAGGATCGAGGCTTGATTCCCCAGGACCCACGTTAGCAATGCTCAAGGGGGCGCACGTATCTGGAGTTCGTTTGCAGTGGCTGGAAGTCCTGGCATGCCCATTCTCTCTCCCTCTCTCTATTTGCCTCTTTCTCTATATGTCCCTCTCAAATAAATAAAAAAATATATTTTTTTAATATTTTTTTGTTCATTTTTTATTTATTTGAGAGTGATAGACACAGGTAGAAAGACAGATAGAGGGAGAAAGAGAGGATGGGCGCGTCAGGGCTTCCAGCCACTGCAAACGAACTCCAGACGCGTGCGCCCCCTTGTGCATCTGGCTAACATGGGACCTGGGGAACCGAGCCTCGAACCGGGGTCCTTAGGCTTCATAGGCAAGCGCTTAACCACTAAGCCATCTCTCCAGCCCAATAAAAATATATTTAAGTAAAGAAAACTCAGGCAGGGAAGATGGCTCAGTTAAAGGCACTTGCTTGCAAAGCCTGATGGCCCAGTTCAATTCTCCAGTACCCACAGAAAGCCAGATTCACAAAGGGGCACATGCACCCACACACTCAAACACACATGCATATTTCTCTCCCTTTCACTCTCACTCTCTCTTGCAAATAAATAGAATTCAAAACCAAAAAAAAAGGTAGGTTTGAGTCAGAGAGCATGCTACTTTCCCACACTTACCCTAGATCCTGCCATCTAAATTTCGTTCTGGTTAGCATGTCATTTTCTTCCATATTTCTAGGGCCCTTGCCTGTTACTTTATGGTGATAACTTCATTGACACAAGGCTCCCTAAACCAAAGTCAGATAATAATCTAGAAAGGATCCAACTCAACTATATCATGGAAGTAGTATCTTATGCCACTGTCGGTAGTTTTATTTACTTACTTGCCTTTGAATACACAAGTTCACCAGGCATGTTGGTGCCTACTTCTTCTAGCACATAGGAGGCTGAGGCAAGAGAATCCTAAGTTTGAGGTAGCCTGGGCTGCATAGCAAGACCCTGTCTCAAAAAAAAATCTAAGCTGGGTTTAGAATTAATGGAGAAAATATAAAAACTTTCCTCTTCTCTTAGTTTAACGTGTGTGTGGATGTGCATATGGAAACCAGAGAACAATCTTGAGCGTTATCCTCAGGTATACCACCCACCTCTTTTTAGGCAGAGTCTCCTGGCACAGAACTCACCAATTAGGCGAGACTAGCTGGCCAGCCACCGAGCTCCAGGGAACCACCTGCCTCAACCTCCCAACATGGATTACAGGCACACATCAGCCCATCTAGCATTATGTGGGTACTGGGTAACTCAGGTCCTCATGCTTGCAAGAGAAGCTCTTTACTGACTGAGCTATATCACTAGCCCTATTGTAGTTTATTTTAGTGCCGGAACCCAGGCTGCAATTGGAGAATTTTCTAACTAAATCTGTTATTCCTGCTATCTTTGACTTAGAAAAAAAAAAAAAAAAACCTAAGATAAGCACTAGTTTGTTCTGATGGCCTTATTGATTATGTCCTATGAAAAAAGCCAGATAACAAGTGGGAGCAATGCCCAACACCCCCACTGGGTGTATCTACTAGAACCCACAGCTCAAGACCTTGGAACTATGAGGAAAACCTACACCAGCGGACACTAAGCAAACTGATGAATGGGCCTCTCTAATTTTTTATTTAATCAACTGCCAGGAATTAGTAAGCTGACTAGTTTCCCTAAGTTTCATTTTTACAAGATTGTCAGACTCCCCAGGGAGCAGAATAAGACATGGTCTGTCTTGGTCTAGATTGCAGGGCCTGATGTGGCATTTGCCTATTAGGCTCCTGGCAGCGTCTCTGGGAGATTCATGACTTGCCTGGTGCTCACTTGGTGATGCCCAGAATTCTGATGCCCAGACAGGTAAGGCTGGCACAGTGAACATGGCCCAGAACCTTGGTGTGAATACCAGGAATGTCACATCTTTGCCCTTCATTGCATTTGTCCAAATTAAAATGTTTGCTGCACTATGGGGTCTGCATGTACACTCTCTCTTAGCTGAATAGTGTCAGGGCAAACAGTCCATCAGTGTTGGCTCAGAATGACAAAGATTTAGACCAAAATATATCAGTCACTGGCAATGCAGGCTTCTTAATTTAAAAAAAAAAAAATTAAGTGCTCTGCCCTTAAATGTCATTTAGTACAGTTAGGTAGACAGAATATAACAGGAAAAGAAAAATGGACAGTGAAAAAAAAAACTTAAAATGAACACAGGATTCCTATAGATCGGTGTAATTGATACACACCTGCAGTCCCAGCTACTCAGTAGATTGCGGTAGCAAGGATCACCTGAGTCCAGAGTTCTACATAGCATTTTTAAAAATATTTTTATTTATTTTTAAGCAGCAACAGAGAGAGAAAACAGACTGAGAGAATGGGCTTGCCAGGGCCTCCAGCCACTGCACACAAACTCCGGATGATTGTGCCCCTTTGTGCACCTGGCTTTATGTGGGTACTGGGGAATCGAACCAGGGGTCATTAGGCTTTGCAAGCAAGCGCCTTAACCACCGAGCAATTTCTCCAGACCAATTCCAAGAATCCTAGGTTGGTGCAGGCAACATAGCAAGAGGTCACCTCAAAAATAAGTAATTGTGGGCTGTCATTAAGGTGCTTGCCTGCGAAGCCTAAGGACCCAGGTTCAGTTCCCCAATACCCACATAAAGCCAGATGCACAAGGTGACATATGCATCAGGAGTTCATTTGTGACTGGAGGCCCTGGTGTGTGCACGTGCGCGCGCGTGCTCTCTCTCTCTCTCTCTCTCTCTCTCAAATAAATAATAAAATACTTCAAAAAAAAAAAAAAAAAGGTAAATTTGGCCAGGTGTGGTGATGCATGCCTTTAATCCCAGGACTCAGGAGGCAGTGATAGAAGGATTGCTGTGAGTTCAAGGCCAACCTGGGATTACAGACTAAGTTCCAGGTCAGCCTGAGCATGAGTGAGACCCTACCTCAGAAAAAGAAAAAAGAAGTAATTGTGCAGTTTACACATTCACACTTTATATGTACTTTATGATTTAACATTTAAGAAGGGACAGTATAAGGTAGTGTATGTGCTAACCAGATCATGACACAGTAAGTTCCAGAAGAAAGGAATGGCTGTGTTCAAAACAGGTGAGGTTGGCGTCATGAAGCAAACAGGATTTAAACTCAGGTTTGGGGCTAGGGCAAACAGCTCTGTATTAAAGATGCTTGCTTATAAAGCCTGCCAGCATGGGTTCAAGTCCCCAGCACTCAATGTAAAGCCACACATAAAGTGGCACCTGTGTGTGGGGTTCGTTTGCGGTGGCAAGAGACCCTGTCCTGCCTATACCCACACACATAAATAAACACAAGTTTCAGAGGAAAACAACTGAAGGTGTGTGATATAGAATGCAGAGTGAAAAAGAGACTGGGCAGATTACCAAGGGCTGACGGTCAGATGAAAAGCACAGAGCTACGTGCTAAGGAAAGTAACAAGGGCAGGACTCACCGCGCAGTGACTGTCCAGGCAGAAAACTCGAGCACGGAGCAGTGCTAGCCCAGGCTGAGAGGCGAGCCCACAGTGCTTATAGTCAGTTACTATGGATCAAACAACCTGGGGGGGGGGGTCTCCTTCAACTGCACATCTTGACCAAGTAGGTCTGCAGACAATGTGGGTGCTGCACACCTAAGGACCCTCCTTTAAGGACCCTGAACCTTAGCCCTGGCTGTACATTAGAACTGCCTGGTACTTTCTCACCACGTGAATAATAATGTTCTATCTTTTAAAAATGTTTTTAATGGCTTGGGTTTTTTGGGGAGAGGGATGTGAAACAAACACTCTACCGCTAAGCTGTGTCCCCAATTTCTTTTTATTTATTTATTTATTTTACTTTTTATTGGAGACAGGACTCACTAAATTGGCAGGCTAGCCTTGAACTATATAGCCCAGGCAGGCCTTGAACCTGAACTTAGAATTCTGCCACAGCCTCCCCAGTAGTTGATGATTGTAGATTTACTTCACCAGGCCAAGCTCAAAACTTCTTTATAGTGTCTACAGTACAAGTGTTTATCTTGTTACGATTGCAACTTTCTACTGTTTTACAGCTCAATAGGTAGTGTTTGCAAGGAGCATTCTTAAATGTATTTGATTTTTCTGTTTAGCTTGTATCATCTTGTTTAAGGAGACAGTGTGATAACCCTTTAAAATATAGCAGTTTGTAAGCTGGAGGGATGGCTTAGCAGTTAAGGTACTTGCCTGAAAAGCCAAAGGACCTCAGTTTGATTCCCCAGGACTCAGATTAGCCAGATGCACAAGGTGGTACATCCATCTGGAGTTTGTTTGCAGTGGCTGGAAGCCCTGACGTGTCCATTCTCCACCCCTCTCTCCCTCCCTCCCTCCCTCTCTCTCTCTCTCTCTCTCTCTCTCTCTCTCTCTCTCTCTCTCCCTCTTTCAAATAAATAAATAAAAATAAAATATTTTAAAATATAGCAGTTTGCAAAATTATGTATAAATCTAAAAGACCCTTTGATTTTTTTATATTTTTTCAAATATTTTATTTGTTTGCAAGGAGAGAGAGAGAGAATGGGTGTGCCAGGGCCTCTAGCCACTTCAAACATCCTCCAGATGTATGTGCCACCTCATTCATCTGTCTTTATGTGGATACTAGGGAATCGAATCTGGGTCGTTACGCTTTGCAAGCAAGTGCCTTAACTGCTGAGCCATCCCTCCAGCCCTAGAAGACCCTTTTAAAACTCGTGTCTCCAGTAATCAGAATTCCCATCTTGAAGAAGCATCTCTCCAACATGCTTGGAATTAGGCCAAGTTTGGTAGCTAGAAGGAACTTTGAATTACCCTACTGGAAGAGAGTGGGGAAAGACCGACACACTTTTGCCATTGGCATCTCAGAGTCACGCAACTTTCAGAAACTTCAGCAAGGATCCCACCACTTCCCTCCCACTGCTTCCTGTGGAAGGCAGTCTTTAATTACACCCCTCACGAACCTCATTTGTACTTTTCCTTAACCATATTTCACTCTGCCTACTTCTCGGGGTTATCACTCTCTGAATAAATTCACCCACCCACCTCTACCCTGTGTATATCCGATTTTAAATGGGTAGTTTCCTGAACTAACTCTCTAACAATAGCCAGCAGCTCCATACTTCATTCTCAGCTCCTTCCAGACATTCTTGTCAGGGCCTGTGCTTGTTGCCTGTCTGAGTTGGAAGAGGAGAAAGAGGGAACGTGTGTTCCTACTAGTGTGTGCATGTTTCCTGAGGGCCAGGCCCTGCATGAGTGCCGTGGACCCCCACCATAGCCCCCAGAACTAGAGCTGTTCTCTGGGTGTTGCACTTTTGGTTTTAGAGACAAAAACTAGCCGGGCGTGGTGGCGCACGCCTTTAATCACAGCACTCGGGAGGCAGAGGTAGGAGGATCGCCGAGAGTTCGAGGCCACCCTGAGACTACAGAGTGAATTCCAGGTCAACCTGGGCCAGAGTGAGACCCTACCTCAAAAAAAAATAAAAAATAAAAAATAACATGTCATGAAGGAAATGTGAAGTGCCAGGCAAAGGGACCTGGAGAGCCAGGCTACGTGGAGATAGCTGGTGCAGTCTGAGACAGGCTTCCACCCCTGGGGCAGAAGGAAGAGGCAGCCTGGGGTTTCTGCAGAGGAAGAGTTTGAGAGACGGCATCCTAATGGCTCACGTGCCACACACCACACAGTTCCAGCCATCCCGCCCGGGAACCGACTCCTTCCTTCCCAGTGTAAGGTTGCGGGACTCTTATGCTGATAGCTCTTCCCAGGTGTGCACCAAGGAACTCTTCAGATGCACACTCTTTCTCACCCATGCACACTCACGATTATCCTTCCACACACTCACACAGTTGCTCACTTCCCTACACACACATCAGTCATCACAAATACAGCACTCACACTCTTAACTTGTAACCAGTCACACACAAACACAGTTTTTGTTCTTTTTAGGAACTTGTTGCCCTATGGAAACATCAGTCGCTTTCCTTTATATATATATATAATTTTTACTTGAGAGAGAAAGGTGGGGAGAGAAAGAGAGAGAGAGAATGGCGCACCAGGGTCTCCAGCCACTGAAAACGAACTCCAGACATGCGTCCCCTTGTGCATCTGGCTAATGTAGGTCCTGGGGAATCAAATCAGGGTCCTTTGGCTTTGCAGGCAAACGCCTTAACCACTAAGCCATCCCTCCAGCCCTCGCTTTCCATTTTCAATACATTACAACTCCTTCTGGCACCAGCTTGGCCTTGGAAGGGAGGCTTCAGGCCCCTGCCCAGTTTCTGAGGGGCGGCCACCCCAACTCTCTAGGACTGAGGAAGGGGGAGGGAAGGAAGAAAGGGGAGGGGAGGAAAGCAAAGCAGAACAGAATGCAAGCCTTTGCCCACCTTAAGACAAATACAGGTCGGGAAGAAAACCTGGCCTCACTAATTGCTTCTGTGAATGTCCCATCAGTCATAGCCCAGCACCAGAGTCAGGCAACCAGAGAACAGGTCTGACCACACGCTGGTTTTCTTTACAGCTTCCTGGAAAGAATCGACAGTGTCAGTCTGGTTGACTACACGCCTACGGACCAGGTATGTGAACGTAAAAACGCCACAGCCACCACTGGAAGCTTCTGAAACTGACTGCCAAGACCATTCAGTGGTGATTTTAAAATAGATTCAGAAAATGTCCCCAGAATCACTTGTTGCTTGCCCCTCTATGTCAGGCATGCCCCTAGACACTGAGTCCTTACTCCCCATGGAAGAGCTCCGTGCCTAGCAGAGCTCTAACTCGTCAGTGTGACAAGTTCACATGCAGCCTAGGAATGTGGGATTCCCATGACTCCTAGAGCTGTCAGTGGGAGTGAAAGTCAGGCCTTTATTCTCACCCCTTTTTGTACACTGTACCCAGACCAAAGCCCCATACATACCACAGGACACTCTCCAGGTATGCTCCAAAATGTCTTCCTTACAGTGACCAAAGGGAAGGAGAGAAAGAGATCTGGGAAACACTGGGAAAAGCTCAATTGGGGATCCCCTAGAACTTTCAGACCTGGTGAACCCTCCACAAAGCTAGAAAGGTTTCCACTCAAGCCAGCTCTCCTAATTCCCAAGTATCTGCATACTTTGGAACCCTGGGCCTCTGGTTACCTGAAAGCCATACCCCCTCTTGCCTCTTGTGGAGGTTTGAGGTTCTCTTTCTCCCCTATAGTCTCGCTGGGGCCAGCCTCAAAGGGTTAAAGTGATCTTACTGTGCAATCTGGGCTGCCTAGCCTTAAGTGAACCATGCAAGGCTATCCTGCACACTAAAATGGCAGAACCATCTCTCATTCTCCAGAATGATTGCCAAATAGCCACTTCATTAATATCCTAATGGACCTGGCAGTATAAAAGACAAAGAGGGGGGGAAATGTTGACATCAGCCCAATATACCAGAGATGTTAGCTTCTAAAAAGTTTTGAGGGCTGGAGAGATAGCTCAGCAGTTAAGGTGCTTGCCTGTGAAGCCTAAGGACCTCCTCACGTTTGACTCTCCAGATCCCACGTAAGCCAGACGGAAGGTGATGCAAGTGCTGAAGGTCACACATGCACACTAGGTGGCACATACATCTGGAGATCGATTACAGTGGCTGGAGACAGTTCTCTCACTCTCTCACATAAAAAACAAGACCAGGGGCTGCAGGGATGGCTTAGTGGTTAAGGTATTTGCCTGCAAAGCCAAAGGACCCAGATTTAATTCCCCAGGACCCACATAAGCCAGATGCACAAGGTGGCACATGATTCTGGAGTTTGAGGCAGTGAAGTCCCTGAAGCACCCATTCTGTTTCTTTCTCTCTGTCTCTCTCTCATAAATAAGAAAATAAAATATATTTTTAAGGGCAGTCTGTTGGGCATGGCTTAAAAAAAAAGGTTTTGAGAAATCCAGTCATGGTGGCGCATACCTTTAATCCTAGTACTTGGGAGTCTGAGGTAGGAGGATTGCTGTGAGTTGGAGGTCAGCCTAAGACTTCATAGTGAATTTCAGGTCAGCCTCTGACCCAACCTCGAAAATCAAAAACAACAACAACAACAAAAAAAAGTTTTGAGAAGATGAAAGTATAGTTACTGAATTTGCAAGGACCAAGCCCATGTATTAATTGTGGGATTTTCTTTTTCTGGGGGATACAAACGTTCATCTGAGTTTTTAGTTTGTAGATAATTATTTTTTATAATAAATGTTTTTTCAGTGATCACAGTTAGGCCAGGGCTGGGTTTTCTTTTCTTTTCTTGCCCCTAGGACCTCCTCAGGTGCCGAGTACTGACATCAGGAATCTTTGAGACGCGGTTCCAAGTAGATAAAGTGAACTTCCAGTGAGTGTACACTGTTAACAGTTTGTCCTGTGGCGGGGATGGTGGCAAGAATGGGCTCTTCAGGGCCGTGGGGCTGGAGAGGTTCTGACTCAGAATGCACGTCCCTCTACCCTTTGGGTCAGGGCTAGTTGTGTGAAGTTTGAACTCCAACAAGAGGTCCAATGTTGTTTTTCACTACTGGCTTTCAAGCAGACCTGAGATATCTTAACATTATTACACTCCTAATTGTAGCTTTCATTGGTCCTGGCAGGAGCTTAAGAACTGAAAATAGCAGCCTTGTAATCTCCAGTGGGGTCTTCCCGGTGGTCCCCACACAAACTCCACAGAATGAACTTACCTCCCACCACCTCTTGAAAAATTGCTATCTTCTTGATAAAAAGTTAATTCTCCCTTGGGCTCGGGAGCTAGTTCAGCACTTAAAGGCACTTGCTTGCAAAGCCTCATGGCCCAAGTTCTATTCGCCAGTGCCCATGGGAAGCCAGGTGCAAAAGAAATGGTGTATGTGTCTGGAGTTTTTCACAGTAGCAGAAAGCCCTGCCATGCCCATTACCCCCTCCCCCACCTCACATACACACATACACACATACATACATACATACATACATACATACATACAATTTTTAGAGTTCATTTTCCCTCAGAGCCTTTTTGCTCCTTTCAGCTCCAAAGGCCATCACCCTATCCCCACTTGCATCCCACCAGACCATGGCAGCAGATGCCCACTGGTCTCCCCTCCTCTAGTTTACCCATCCCAAGCCATCCCACTACTTTCAAGAAATGAAACCTCAAAGTGGAGTTCAGGTCCTGTTTTCCCTCCTGTGAAAAAGATTTGAGAGCTCATAACTGTCTCTCTGCTCCCTGAAAACCAAACCTTCCCACATGTGACCCCAGCCCTCCCCAATGTGCTTCTCCCCTCTCCCTGCCAACTGCCACACCAGATAAGACTATGTTTGTGTCTCCAAAGTTCACATGACCCTCCTACGTCCTGAGCTCACATACCTATCAAATCTGTGATGTCCTGGAATGTCTCCAGTGTTAGCAGTTGATGACTGATGGCCTTATCTCTGTCTCTCATTACCCTCAGCATGTTTGACTCCACACAGCAAAGCAATGGTGGGGTTCCTTACCAATGGTGAGGTCCCTTAGACAGGGAGTGAGTTAATGTGTTGTTAAGTGTCCTGAGACTCCCACAACACTCCCCCGTGCTCCGATGATGGGCGCTACTTCAGTAACTTGGAAGAACCCAGCATGGGCCGCCATCAGGATGCGCAGGCTGGAAAAGAGCCAGCGAGGCCTACTGTTGAGACCTGCCCTGTGACTACGAAGCCAGCCTGATGGGCAGTGCTGCCCTCTGGCCGGGGGGAATTATTATAACCACAGAGTTTTGCACCACACTAGGGTTTGTTTAAAAACATCCTGCTCCTTGGAATTTATATGTTTTTCTCAAGCCCCTTCCTACCGCTGTATGTTCTAGCACCTGGGCAGAGGTCCCCTGGTGGAGAGGGGTGTGGATGTAGTAGGAAGAAGAAACGCCTCACACTTCCCCAGGGAAGGCGAGATGGAGTCCTGAGCGCTAGAACGGAACATCAGCAGGCTTTGCCCCAGACAGACTAGATGTGGTGTAAACCAGAAACTGTCACATCTGTCGGGCACTCACGGTGGGGCCCTAGACAACAAGCTGGCTGCTCTCTGCCTTATCACTGACTCCCGCAAGCATCCTGTAGGATGACTGAGGAAGGACTGAGGCTGGCAGAGGCTGCCTAAGCGTTAGCCCAAGATCATCTGGGACTGATGGAACACCGTGAGCAGTAAAGCTTTCCAGCAACAAAGGATACATGCGAAAACAAGTGTCCCCTGTTCTCCCGGATCCCCTGAATAATTGTCTTTCCGCTATTCTTTCACAGCATGTTTGATGTTGGCGGCCAGAGGGATGAGAGAAGAAAATGGATCCAGTGCTTTAATGGTGATTCCACACTCTAGAGACATGGGGCTGGATGCCAACTGACTCCCACTACTGTGTCCAGCTGTTCCTAGTATAACTGTAACCGGAAAGTCTGGCACATTGTATATAATCATGCCCTTCCCTTACATATGCATCTCATATGCACTCCAGATTTACAACTGTCTTGAGTTGGCCCCCTTTTCATGTGCAGCGACACCCATCTATGCACGTGTCCTACAGTCAGGTCTTCCTTATAATCCCTGAGTGAGTGTGTGGAACCTGAGTAGTTACTGGGTATGTACTTGACCCTAATCCCAAAGCAGCTGACATTGTGCAGCCAAGGTACTTCCCTTTTCTCTTCTCCCGCTCTAAGATGTCACTGCCATCATTTACGTCGCGGCCTGCAGTAGCTACAACATGGTGATCCGGGAAGATAACAACACCAACAGGCTGAGAGAATCACTGGACCTTTTCGAAAGCATCTGGAACAACAGGTTATAAAAATGATATTCAGGGGCTGGGAAGATGGCTGTGGGCAAGAGCACTTGCTGCTCAAGCATGAGATCCTGAGTTCCAATTCCTGACACTTACATAAAAAGCCAGACATAGAGGATGGCTCAGCGATTAAGGCATCTGCCTGTGAAGCCTAAAGACCCATGTTCAACTCTCCAGATCCCACAGTAGCCAGATGCACAAAGGTGAAGCAAGTGCAAGGTCACACATGCCCACTAGGTGGCACACACATTTAGAGTTCAATTTCAGTGGCTGAGGCACTGGCGCATCAATTCTGTATCCCTCCCCCCCCCCTCTCTCTCTCTTTCTGTCTCTCTATCTCGCTCTCTCTAAAAATAAATATTTTTTAAGACAGACATGGGCTGGGGAAATGGCTCAGTGATTAAAGGCACTTGCTTGCAGAGCCTACCAGCCCAGGTTTGATTCCCCAGTATCCAAGCATGAGCTCATTCTCATTCTCTCTCTCCCCTATGCAAATAATTAAAAAAAAAAGAAAACGTCAGGCATAGTCACACATGCCTCTAACCCCAGTGCTGGTGGGGAAGGATGGCCAGAAACAGGAGGATCACTGAGACTCTGGTCAGACAGTCTACCCAAAAAGCAGAGAGCTCCAGGTTCAATGACAGACTGTCTTGGGTGGAGGGAGCAGTAGAGAACACGTGATATCTTCCTGTGGCTTCTGCACATGCATGCATAGGACAGGCACACCTGCATGCACATTCTCACAAGAATGCTAAGCTCAGACTTCCCACTGAATCACAGATCTTTTGTTAAAAATATATTCATGGTGCGCAGCTTTCATCTCAGCCCTGGGGAGGCAGAGGTAGGAAGATGGCTATGAATTTGAAGCTAGCCTGGGGCTACAAAGTGAGTTCCACGTCAGCCACAGCTAGAATGAGACCATACCTCAAAAAATAAAAAAAAGTACATTCATAATACTGCATATCTTGTGTTAAAATGCCCAGTTCAGTAGGGGAACAGAGACTGGAAAGTTGCCTGAGCGTGCACACCCACGTGCATGTGTACACATACACACACACACTCCAGCAAGCTCTGCCTCAAGTAAGAACAGGTGGAGGAACCAGGTGTTGCATCACTTGGGAGGCAGAGGTAGGAGGATCACTGTGCATTTGAGGCCAACCTGGAACTACAGAGTGAGTTCCAGGTCAGCCTGGGCTAAAGTGATAGAATGAGACCTTGCCTTGAAAAAAAGAAAGTAAAGGCCTGACATGGTGGCGCACACCTTTAATCACAGCACTTGGAAGGCAGAGGTAGGTGGATCGTCATGAGTTCGAGGCCACACTGAGACTACATAGTGACTTTCAGGTCAGCCTGGACTAGAGTGAGACCCTACCTCAAAAAAAAAAAAAAAAAAAGAAAGAAAGTAAAAATTATAGGTGAAAGAGCAATGGGGCAGGACATCATTCCAACCACCACAGGTGAGCACAACACATACACATGCATACAACACACACACCACATGTACACACATAAGCAAAAAGAAAGAAGGAAGGTAGGGAGGGAAGAGGGGAAAAAGGAGAAAAAGAGAAAGAAGAAATAATGGTGGATGATAGAAAATATGATAGATAGGTAGATAGATAGAATGATAAAAGCAAGACAAAAAAAAATTAAATCTGGGTGTGGTGGTGAATGCCTGTAATCCCAGCACTCAGGAGGTTGAAGCAATAAGATCACCACAAGTGCAAGGCCAGCCTGGGCTACATAGTGAAGTTCTATGCCAGCCTCGCATAAAAAGTAAGATCCTTGGACTGGAGAGATGGCTTAGTGGTTAAGGCACTTACCTGCAAAGCCTAAGGACCCAAGTTCAACTCTCCAGATCCTACATAAGTCAGACACACAGGTGATACAAGCGTACAAGGTCGCACATGCGCACAAGGTGACACACACGTCTGAAGTTCAATTGAAGTGGCTGGAGGCCCTGGCATGCCAATTTTCTCTCTCACATTCTCTCTTTCTTGCATGCTTATAAGAAAGAAAGAGAGAGAGAGAAAGAGAGAAAGGTAAGAGTAAGATCCTGGCCAGACTTGGTGGCTCATATCTTTAATCCTAACACTTAGGAAGCTGAAGTAGGAGGATTTCTGGGAGTTGGAGGCCCTTTGGGGGCTACAGAATGAGTTCCAGACCAGCCTGGGTTAGAATGAGACCCTTCCTCTTAAAAAACAATAAAAAAGCAAAATCCTATCCTCCCCAGCAAAAAAAGAAGCAGCTTAAAAGAAGAAGAGCAAAAAGAAGGAGGAAGGAGAAGTGATAGATAGATGGTAGATAGAGAGATGGATGGATGATAACGACTGTATCAGGAGTCAGTGGCAGAGCACTTATCCAGCATACACAAGGCCCCTAATACTGAAAAGACAAATCATGATCTTATCTTTGTATGTATTAGAATAGAAAAAAAAAGTCTTGACATAAATCTATAAAAATCTAATAGTAATTATTTCTTTGCATAATTGCATTTGATTATTTTTATATTTTTTCTATAATTTAAAATAATACATTATTATGACTATATCATCTACAAAGTTTATATTACTGAAAGCAATAGCCAAACTAATTCCACTTGAGGGTAAAATGGGTTGCATTTACAATATGTGGTAAGATTCCTGTGGACTGATGACCCATTGGGCCTCATAGAATTTCTGAGAGCTTCGTTTGCACAGCTAAGCTCCTTCTAGCCCAGTCTCAGCCTTGTTTCTTGAAGCAGAGGGAACAGTGTTTCTCATACCTCACCACCTCTGTTCCCAAGCCACCTCCCTTAAGCTTGTCCTGTAACATGTTGTGAGTCTAGTTCTGATTAATGCCCTGCTCCCCACGTGCTCAGGGATGGGGCAGAGGAAAGACCCTCGCAAGCTGCTAATTAAACCCCACGTGATTGCCTAGTGAGTTATTGGGCACTCTGCTGTGAGCACTTTAACTTCTGTCACGGTGAGCTTTCTGAATCACATCACAGAACTCCAGGTGCATACATGACATGAGCAGACCTCTGCTTTGGTACCAGTACCTCTATATCCCCAGTAAAAGTCAAGTACTGAACTGCTAAATTAACTACCAATGCTTGCCTTTGGTCATGCATAGAATGGGAATAATGATGACAAATCCTGTATGTTTTGGGAAAATGGAAATCCTTCCCTCACCCCACCACCACCTTTTTTAAATTGTATTTTTGAGAAAGAGGCAGAGAGAGAATGGGCGTGCGAGAGCCTTTCAGCCGCTGTGAACAAATTCCAGATACGTGTGCCCCCTTGTGGCACATGTAAGACATGGCACACATGCATCACTTTGCGTCTGGCTTACATGGGACCTGGAGATTCAAACATGAGTTCTTAGGCTTCACAGGCAAGTGCCTTAACCACTAAGCAATCTCTCCAGCCCCACCACCACCCTTCCTACTTGTTTTTTTTTTTTTTTTCGGGAGGGGGGTGAATTCAGCCTCATGCTTGACAAGCACCCTGCCACTAAGCTATCTCCATTTGAGCTCTGTGTTTCCCCTTTTAACACCTGCAATAGTAGAGGTGCTTTCACCATATGAGTCTGTATGAACTTCATGTGCTCCTTGCTCCTCTCTAGGTGGCTACGGACCATTTCTATCATCTTGTTCTTGAACAAACAGGACATGCTGGCAGAAAAAGTCTTGGCGGGGAAATCAAAAATCGAAGACTATTTCCCAGAGTATGCAAATTATACTGTTCCCGAAGATGGTAAGATGTGTAAACACGGATCTCAGGCATGATAGAGGACTTGCAGCTGCTTTTCCAGTAGTCCTATAATGTGGCTGATGAATCTGAGAAATCCCTCAATTGAAATCATGCTCTGTCTGTGGTCCATTCTAAAGAGCAAGAGAACTGAGTGAATAGCCCTTATCCAAAACTCCTGGAACCAGAAGTGTTCTGGCTTTCAGAATTTAACAAATGTTTTGGATATTTTCACATCTAGAGGATGTGACCCAAGTTTAAACACAAAATTCATTGATTTTGGACATGAACCTTCTACACACAGTGTTCCTGGGGTTTGACTCATAATAGCAGGTAGGTATGGAGCTTCCCACTTGTGGCATCACAGTAGAAATGAAAAATAAAAATAAAAAAGAAGAAGAAATGAGTCGAGCAAGCTGAGCATGGTGGTGCACACTTTGAATCCCGGTACTGAGGAGACAGTGGTAGGAGGATCACTATGAGTTAGAAGCTAGCCTGAGACTACAGTGTATTCCAGGTCAGCCAGGGCTAGAGTAAGACCCTACCTCAAAAAAGGGGGGGAGCTGGAGGGATGGCTTAGCAATTAAGGCATTTGCCTGCAAAGCCAAAGGACCTTGGTTCTATTCCCCAGGACCCATGTAAGCCAGATGCCCAAGGGGGTGCATGCATCTGGAGTTCATTTGCAGTGGCTGGAGCCCTGGCACACCCATTCTCTCTCTCCCTGTCTTTCTCCCTCTTTCTCTCTGTCAAATAAATAAAAATAAGATATTTTTAAAAAGAAGGAGGAGGAGAAAAGAGGAAAAAAGGAGTCTAGCATTGAGAATGACCACATAATCAGAAGTATATTGGCAAGGAAATGTTTACTTCTGCAGAAGGGTGCATAGCTTTTTAAAGAGTTTCTGCCAGCAAATAAAAAGCAAGGGTCAGCCAGGTGTGGTGGCATATGCCTTTAATCCCAGCACTTGGGAGGCAGAGGTAGGAGGATCACCATCAGTTCGAGGCCACCCTGAGACTACATAGTGAATTCCAGGCCAGCCTGGGCTAGAGTGAGACGCTACCTTGAAAAACAAGAAAAAAAGAAAAAAAAAACAAGGGTCTACTTGTGTTTTACATTTCCGAACAGAAGCAGAGTCCTAGGTGTTGCTGTGAGTCAGATTTTGGCCTCACAGTCTCATGCAATTGGCTAAAATGTAAAAACATGGTTTCTCAGAAGGACAGTTTGGGGACCTTTTACCATGTGTAGAAATAGAAGCTGTACCCCCAAGGGTTCCCTTTGGTGACTATCTTGGTTTCCAGCATGGCTGACTCGTGAAGGGGGCTTCCCTAAGAATGGTGTCCTTCCAGAATTGGGTTTCTCTATCTTTTTTAAACCTTTGACAGAAAAGACAGCACATCTCACTACTTTTCACAATGCCAGTACACAAAAGGTTAGCAAATTTGGAAGCGTTTGGATTTTTAGATTTTCATATGAGGGACAATTCAAATGTCCTATTGAGGTTTAGAGTTTGATTTTTCTGTGAAAACTGTAACATGAGGAGAATCTGGGGGTGTGAATAATTTCTTTTTTTTTTTTTTTAGTATTTTTTTTATTTATTTGAGAGAGAGAGGAAGAGGCAGAGAGAAAGAGAGAATGGATGTGCCAGGACTTCCAGCCACTGCAAACAAACTCCAGACATATGTGCCCCTTGTGCATCTGGCTTACATGGGTCCTGGGGAATTGAACCTGAGTCCTTAGGCTTCACAAGCAAACACCTTAACCACTAAGCCATTTCCCCAGCCCTGTGGAGTGTAAATAATTTGTTTACTTTAGTACCAACTGAGCATTTTGTGATTAGATACCTCACTTGACCCGTGCCCACTAACCCTAGGTTGGAACTTTCTGTTATTTTTCCCACGGGGACAGAGGTGACATAAGGAAATCAAGATCCCATAGGCACCATGAAGGTGCCATGAAGACCCCACAGTGTCTATGCTCCAGGTCAGCACCAGCTCTGGCTGCAGGCCCTTGTTGAGGTCAGAACCTACCCAGAGCTCACTGAGGTTCAGCACCATCTTTTTATTTTTTTTTTTTGTTCATTTTTTATTTATTTATTTGAGAGTGACAGACACAGAGAGAAAGACAGATAGAGGGAGAGAGAGAGAGAATGGGCGCGCCAGGGCCTCCAGCCACTGCAAACGAACTCCAGACGCGTGCGCCCCCTTCTGCATCTGGCTAACGTGGGACCTGGGGAACCGAGCCTCGAACCGGGGTTCTTAGACTTCACAGGCAAGCGCTTAACCGCTAAGCCATCTCTCCAGCCCCAGCACCATCTTTGATGTGACTTTACAGCCTGGCCAGGCACTGTAGGCCAAGTTTAGGGGCTGGTGCTTCAGGAAAACTACTCAATCCTGGCTATAGCTCTTCCCGGGGGGCTGTCTTTCCCCTCCCCCTGAGCTGCTTCCTGTCCCTGGCCTTTCCCAAGTCCAGGCAATAGCTGCGTCCTATGGAGTCACCTCTGAACATTGCCCTCTCCAGCCTCTTTCTTCTTTCCCCATTCCAGGTCTCAGTCATGGCTTTATTCCCCTCATCTCGGCGACTGCCATAGCCTAGTCTCCCTGGATATAAATACTGACCTTTTCAGAACATTCTCTAAACTTGTCACAGCCATTGTTATGAAACACTGCTAGACCCTGCTTGCTTTGCTCTGCATAAGGGGCCCAGCCTCAGCAGCTGACCTGCTCTGCCCAGCCACTGTTCTACCTGAGGGGAGCTAGGATCCAGCTACCGGGCCTAGTGGCTAATGCTCACCTGTAACGTGTCAAATCCGGTCTCTCCCTGGCATGGGTGGCAACTGTTGGCAGCCTGGACTTACCATTTAACTTGGTAGTTCCCAGTCCTGACCTGCTCTGCAAGAACAGCAACAAAGTAGGGGTCCATGCATTAGCATGGATGGGGCGTACAACAATTATGCAAAGGGAAAAACTCCAAGCCAAGGAGCCCACAGGCTGCATGTGTGTGTGTGTGTAGTCTAGAAAATAAAGAAGAGTCCATAGTGCCAAGAGCCCATTTGCTTGCTTAGGAATGGGAAGGAGGGGCCGCAGAGAGAGATGGTAACACCTTTGGAGGTGCTGAATACATGGTCATTTTGATAGCTCATTATTTTAATCACAATGTTGATGAACAAAGGAACGTCAAAATGTATCAAATTGCACATTTTATTTTTTTTTATGAGGGGAAAAAGAGAATGGGCACACCAGGGCCTCTTGTCACTGCCAACGAATTCCAGATCGTGTATGCAATCTTGTGCATCTGGCTTTATGTGGGTACTGGGGAATCAAACCTAGGCTGGTAAGCTTTATATAGGTAGGTAGGTAGGTAGGTAGGTAGGTAGGTAGGTAGGTAGGTAAGTAGATAGATAGATAGATAGATAGAGAGAGAGAGAGAGAGAGAGAGAGAGATAGAGAGATGATAGATAGATTCAAGGTAGGGTTTCACTCTAGCCCAGGCTAACCTGGAATTCACTATTGTAGTCTCAGAGTGACTTCAAACTCATGGCAATCCTCCTACCTCTGCCTCCCGAGTGCTGGGATTAAAAGTGTGTGCCACCATGCCCAGCACACATTTTAAATATGTCCAGTTTAGTGTCTGTAAGTCATCCCTGAAGAAAGCCAGTATCCAGTTCCTGCAGGCAAATGAACCAAGCATCTTTAAAGGTGGGGACTTCATCACCTGTTAGGGTTTCAGCACTGGACCTGAGATGCAGATGGTCTGCCACAGTGGCCTTTCTAGGGTCCAAGGCCTAAGTCGGTTTAGGAACAGGAAGGGAGTCTTCCTAAGAGTAAGGCTGGGGTTGAAGAATGGCCTAGGGGTCAAGCCACTTCCCTGCGAAGCCTAAGGACCCATGTTTGACACTCCACGTCCCACAAGCCAGATGCACAATGTGATGTAAGGACACAAGGTCACACATGTGCACATGTGTCTGGAGTTTAGTTTCAGTGGCTGAGGTCCTGGTGCACTAATTCCCTCTCTTTTGCATAAAGAAGGCCAGGCTGGAGAGATGGCTTAACAGTTAAGGCACTTGCCTGCAAAGCCTAAGGACCCATGTTCAACTCTGCAGATCCCATGTTAGCCAGATGCCAAAGGTGAGGCTAGTGCAAGGTCGTACATGCCCACTAGGTGGAGCAAGCATCTGGAGTTTGATTGCAGTGGCTGTGGCCCTAGCATGCCAGTTCTCTCTCTCTCTTTCTCTCTCTCTCACACACACATAAAAAAGACTAGTCTGGGGCTGGAGAGATGTCTTAGCAGTTAAGCACTTGCCTGTGAAGCCCAAGGACCCCGGTTCAAGGCTCCATTCCCCAGGACCCATGTTAGCCAGATGCACAAGGGGTTGCACACGTCTGGAATTCGTTGGCAGTGGCTGGAAGCCCTGGCGCGCCCATTCTCTCTCTCTCTCTTCCTCCCTCCTTCCTTCTCTCTGTTGCTCTCAAGTCGATAAATAAAAATTAAAAAAAAAAATTTTAAAGACCATTCTGTTGGGCTTCCCTCAAAAAAAATAAAAAATAAAAATAAAAGAATAAAGCTGATGGAGGTTGAGAATGCATCCAGACAGCACAACCAGGCACTGACTGAGGAGGCTGCTATCTTCCTCTCCTCCACAGCTCTGCAGGCGAAGCTGGGGAGGAGGGGCTCAGCTCATCAGCACTCAGTGAGATGCTTGCTTGCTTGCTTTGTTTGAGCAGAAATTACCTGCCCCTAGCCTGACCATCTGGATTGCTGATTTTTTTTTTTATATAAAATACAAAAGTAGGGCTGGAGAGATGGCTTAGCGGTTAAGCGCTTGCCTGTGAAGCCTAAGGACCCCAGTTCAAGGCTCGGTTCCCCAGGTCCCACGTTAGCCAGATGCACGAGGGGGCGCACACGTCTGGAGTTCGTTTACAGAGGCTGGAAGCCCTGGCGCGCCCATTCTCTCTCTCCCTCTATCTGTCTTTCTCTCTGTGTCTGTCGCTCTCAAATAAATAAATAAAAAATATTAAAAAAAAAATACAAAAGTATCCCAGAGGCTGGGAAGTTCAAGAATAAGGTATCAGCACCTTCACTGCTAAGCCATCTCTCCAGCCCCCATGAGCTTGCTTTTTTTTTTTCAAATATTTTTTGTTCATTTTTTATTTATTTATTTGAGAGTGACACAGAGAGAAAGACAGATAGAGGGAGACAGAGAGAATGGGTGCGCCAGGGCTTCCAGCCACTGCAAACGAACTCCAGATGCGTGTGCCCCCTTGTGGGACCTAGGGAACCAAGACTCGAACTGGGGTCCTTAGGCTTCACAGGCAAGCGCTTAACCACTAAGCTATCTCTCCAGCCCATGAGCTTGCTTTTTAACAGAAGTCCCTTATCTTGCTATGGTCCCAGAAAGTTTTATGGTCCACCAAGGTCAGTGTTCCGAGGCCAGTGGTTCATTAACCCTTCAAGGAGAATGCACACATTCAGACCACAGCATGATGAAAGAAATGGTTTGTCAGAGGTTTAAGCATTGAGATGATTTGGGAGAAGGGAATAAAAATTATGTTTCACTTTTACCTTATCTTGCACATATTTTAATGCTGCAAAAAACACAGCAGCCCAACTTTATGTTTCCTTCTGCATTTTGTATGCTTGCTACACACCAGTTAAATAAAATGTTATTTTTAATTTCAACAGCAACACCAGATGCAGGAGAGGATCCCAAAGTTACCAGAGCCAAGTTCTTTATCCGAGATCTGTTTTTGGTAAGCAATATTGTTAACCTTTTTTTTTTTTTTTTTTTCGTTTTCCCCTTTACAATTACATTGTTCTCTACAGTTTGCAAACTACTCTCTCATGATCTCATTGACTATTTCCCAAAGTCATGAGCCAGGATAGGGGAACTTTTATTTCCTGCTTAAACACATGAGATTCAGAGAGATTAGATTTCTTACCCAAAGTCCCCAGAGGAACAGCATTCAACAGGACTAGACTTTGCTTTTTTGTACCTTCCATTTAGCAGCCAGCCCCTTCTGCAATCTCAAGTATAAGCATTTGAACTTCAGTGGGTGTTTCATCCACGTTCTTGCTCAGATTCTGACATTCCCTTTATTTTGTCGATGCAGAAGACACAGTTGTCACCTCAAAGGGGATAAGAGATAGCTTATTCTGGAGTCAAATATGAATGATCATGGCCTGGGAACACAGATTTAGGTTACCTCAATTTCATGTTCCAACATGTTAATAATTTCATGATGGTTTTATAGTTACAGAACAAAAGAAAGATATAAATCCAGGCATTTTTCAAATACATTGGTTGTCCATCAGGTAGGTGGGCTACAGCAAGGGGAAAGGTCTCCACCATAGGCTTCAGATGTCATCGGATGACATTTTTAGCCCTTGGGTTGGTGGAAACTGTGGGTCTGTAAGTACATTCCAAAAGGATCACACCTGATCAACTGTTAGTCACGTGGATTTTAGATATTAGACACAGAGGTGGGCAATAAATGGCTACTAAGGGGCTAAAGGTAGTCCGAAGTAATTTGGCTCTGATCCTGCAACCTTCTTGTGATCCTAGGAGTTCTGTCAGTCCACTCAACCTCATTCCAAGTAGATGCAGCAGCTGCACTTCTCTGGGAACTTTAGTTTACAATTTTTAACTTTTATTTTGAAATTGTTTCAAACTTGTATCATATTTGAAATAATCATGTTAATACCTCCTTTAAACTTTTCACCTAAAGTGAGCAGTTGGAAAATTGTCACATTGACTATGTATTTTTTTTTCAGTACCTTATCCATGATAGGCAAGTGCTATACCACTGAGCTATAGCCCAACATTTGGGGGGGGGGTTGTTTTGGTTTGTTTTTGAGACAGGATCTCACTGTGTATATCAGGCTGACCTCTAACATATAATCCTCCTGCCTCTGCCTCCTGTGTGCTTGGATTACAGATATGTACCAGTACACTTGGCATATTTTTAAAATTTTGTTTATTTACTTATTTTTGAGAGAGAGGGAGAGAATGGAAACATCAGGGTCACTGCAGATGAACTCCAGATGTATCTGGCCTACATGGGTTCTGAGAAGTTGAATCTGGGTCCTCAGGCTTCACAGACAAGCACCCCCAACTACCAAGCCATTTCTCCAGCCCCTGGCACTTCTTTTTTCACTTTTCAATTTTTTTGTTTTGTTTTTCGAGGTAGGGTCTCACTCTGGTCCAGGCTGACCTGGAATTAACTCTGTCATCTCAGGGTGGCCTTGAACTCATGGCGATCCTCCTACCTCTGCCTCCCGAGTGCTGGGATTAAAGGTGTGCACCACCACGCACGGCTTTTTTTCACTTTTAAAAAATATTTTTTTATTTATTTGAGAAAGAGGGAGAGGAAGGCATAGAGAGAGGGAGAAAAAGAGGGAAAGAGGGAGGGAGAAAGGGCACACCAGGGCCTCCAACCACTGCAAACAAACTCCAAACACATGTGCCACCTTGTACATCTGGCTTACATGGGTACTTGGAAATCAAATCTGGGTCCTTAGGCTTCATAGGCAAGTGTCTTAACCATTAAGCCATCTCTCTAACCATATATATATATATATGTGTGTGTGTGTGTGTGTGTGTGTGTGTGTGTGTGTGTGTATGTATGTGTATGTGTGTGTGTGTGTGTATATATATATATAATTTCTATTTTTACTTTTGAAGAGCCTACCATATGTCATTGGCTATGAGGTTTTTACTTTTCATTTTGTCTTATTTATTTGGAAAGGCAGACAGAGAGAATGGGTGCTCCAGGGACTTCAGCCACTGCAGACAAACTCCAGACACATGTGCCACCTTGCACATCTGGCTTACATGGGTACTTGGAAATCAAATCTGGGTCCTTAGGCTTTGCAGGCAAGTGTCTTAGCCACTAAGCCATCTCTCCAACCCTTTTTTTTTTTTTTTTTTTTTTTTTTTTTTTTTTTTACTTTTGAGGAGCCTACCATGTGTTATTGGCTATGAGGTTTTTATTTTTCATTTTATTTATTTGAGAAAGGCAGATAGAGAGAGGATGGGTTCTCCAGGGCCTTCAGCCACTGCAAGCAAACTCCAGACGTGTGCACCACCTTGTGCATGTGGCTTATGTGGGTTCTGGGGAATAGAACCTGGGTCCTTTGACTTTGCAGGCAAGAGCCTTAACTGCTAAGCCATCTCTGCAGCCCTTGTTTGTTTCTGAGGCTGTCAAAAACCTCATATAGTCATCCTGAGGAGCTGAGGGTTCAGATTCCACCTCCAAGTTTGGGGGCTCAATGCAGCCATAGCTCTCCCCTCGCTGTCCCACAGGGACATAGATGGATGATGTTTATTCCAGCATCTCCCACAGTTGACAGCAAGGAACAACCACCCCTGCCCCCGCACACCCTCCAACCTTCCACTGCCAGCCAGGGGTTACCTGTGTGGAGAAGGCACCTCCCTCTCTGAACCCCTCACAAGACACAGATATTGAAAGAAATTCACTAGGTGTGTTGGCACAGGCACAGGGCAGTGAAGGGTGAGAAACAAGACCCTGACTCAAAATCAATAAAGAGACGGCTTAGGGGGTTAAGGTGCTTGCCTGTGAAGCCTAAGGACTCATGTTTGATTCTCCAGGTCCCATGTAAGCCAGATGCACAAATGATGCAAGTGTGCAAGTTTACACATGCGCACAAGGGGGCACATGCGTCTGGAGTTCAACTGCAGTGGCTAGAGGCCCTGGTGTGCCAATTCTCTCTCTCTCTCTCTCTCTCTCTCTCTCTTTCTCTCTCTCTCTCTCTCATTACAAAAAAAAGGCCAGTCTGTTGGGCTTGTCTCAAAAAAAAAAAAAAATCAGTAAATTTAATTAAAACAATCAAAAATCAGCACCTCAGCCAGGCATGGTGGCGCACGCCTTTAATCCCAGCACTCGGGAAGCAGAGGTAGGAGGATCGCCGTGAGTTCAAGGCCACCCTGCGACTACATAGTGAATTCCAGGTCAGCCTGAGCTAGTGAGACTCTACCTCAAGGAAAAAAAAAAAAATCAGCACCTCAGCTGGGTGTGGAAGCACACACCTTTAATCCCAGCACTGAGGAGGGGAACTGAGGAAGGATTGCCATGAGTTCAAGGCCAGCATGGGGCTATAAAGTTAGTTTCTGGTCAGCCTGGGCTAGAGTGAGACCCTGCCTCAAAACAAACCAAAAAAAAAAAAAAAACAAAACAGTGTTTCAATGGCACCTGCTGGCGTCTACTGAATTGACAGGGCAAATAGAGAATGTTTCTGTCATCAAAGCAATTTCTGTCTGCCACAGACATGCAGTGACCCCATTTCTGGAAACTCTTAGGCTGCCTTTTCTTCTCCCAGGCCTGTGCTGTCCCACTTTAGTACTGAGCCCCTGTGGCATGAGAATTCCGGTCGCTGGTATGTGCCATCTAGACAGGTCCTGTCACTAGGCGCTCCTGTGTAAGGCCAGCAATCAGCCTACAGCCTCGTCTAGTCCTCACGGGAGGCATTCCCTGAGCTCTCCTTGCGCTTGGGTGCAGAGGGGCGCTGTCCCTCATCACCGCGTTCTCTTGCAGAGGATCAGCACAGCCACTGGCGACGGCAAACACTACTGTTACCCTCACTTCACCTGCGCCGTGGACACGGAGAACATCCGCAGGGTGTTCAACGACTGCCGCGACATCATCCAGAGGATGCATCTCAAACAGTACGAACTCTTGTGAGGGCCGTCGGTCCCTCCTCCTCGCCACCTGCCTCTTCTCCCTCCCGGCCATCCCATGAGGCAGAGCATCCCTGGCGTGCGTGTTTGTCCACCCCAAGCCATGGTAGGACATAGTGTCTGGTGTCATCAGGCTACCATCTGTCCTGTCCTAGGTATGCCTATGTAACCACCAAGCTCTGGCTACCTCTGTCCCCCGCCTCCCCCCCCCCCAGGTTTGGTTCTGTAGTTCTTATTTTCACGGAACACAACAGCCTCCCAACCCCACCAATCTGTATCACTGCAAAGCCACCAACACTCACTTGGGTGACACTGCAGTCAAATCTGCCTAGGTGGGGACCCATTTTCTATTTTTAATCGGTGATTAATTGATTGATTGGTTCGTCAAAGATGACTTGGTAAATTTGGGGAAATGCTTCGTTTCAAGTTATCAAGCATGTGCAGACTGAACATATGGTCACAGGGTCACACACTGTGGCCTTTTGGTTTTCCCTTTATGAAACTACAGGATGACAGGTGGCTGCCCCTTCTAACCTGAATTGGCCCAAAGCTTAGAGTAGATAGATCCCAAAGCAGCAACTGAGCAAGAGGAATCCATTTCTTCAGCCGCGCCTACAGTGGCTGTAAGCCTCAGGCATTTGGATTAGAACCCTCCTTGGAGCCTTTTCCATTTAGGCAGAACACCTGTCCCATTCACCACTGCAAAATGTGTCCTGTGTGCGAACGACCCTCCATCCCTCTTGCTTGTGATACCTGGGTGTACAGAGTCTTCTCTCGCCTTCTTTCTGTTGTTGGTTTATTAGACCTGGACACACCACAAAATGCAATCTCCTTTTGTATGACTACTAACGAAAACTCTTAAGAGTTCTGTGCCTTGGTTGTGGCCATACCTGTGTGGAAATGCGTTCTGACTGGGAAGCTTGCCTTCCACACGGCATGCTGCTTACTCCAAAATAGGGAGATCAGCTGTACTTGTTCAATTTTCATCAGGTTGGTACTTTATGGAAAACTCCTTGATTTTAGAATCATCCATACTTGACCAGCAGTGTCATCCCAATACCACAGCGGTGGCAGCCATGGGCTTTTGCTACCCTGACCTGCAGCTGCACACACAGGGACAACTCAGTTCCAAGGCACAAACTGCAATCTATTCTTTCAGGGAGCCAGGGTTGGCATTTTTTTTTTCTCCTCCCCAGGCAAAATGTTTACTGCTCATCTGCTCATTAAAAAGGCTCCTTCGGATTCTGTAGGCAGGAGCAGGCCAACCATCCCTGAGTCGAGGCTCTGGAAACAAGTTCCTTCATACAGAAACACACACTGCAAAGTCGTGTCAATGCTTGTGACTGGCCAAGGACAGTAAGGATGGCATCTCTGTTAGTCTTTCGAAGGTGAAATATTACAAAACCTATTTACTTTCTTACTTATTTATTGCAAGGCTACCAATGAGCCCAGGGCCTTGTGCGTGCTAGGCAAACACACTACTGCTAAGCCACACCCCCAGCCCCACAAAGCCTTTATCTGAAATATAAAGACAAAAAAAAAAAAAAAAAAATCTATGCCTAATTTCCCACATGTGCAAGATTTACACATGCAGATTCAAAAGTTAGGATACACCAGAAGGACTAATACAATAGAATGTGCTTTGATATTCTATCCACACCAAAAGCTTGAGGGATAGTTCTCTTACATGGAAAGTAAGCTCTAAAGATGGCTCAAGTTAAATTTTCAGCAATATAAATGGGGAGAAGTGATGGACAGCCTGTATTACTTCATCAACTTCCTTTCAGTCTTTGTTTCTAAGTCTCCTCTACAAATCAGCACTGAATAATTGCTTCATAAGCTCATCCTGACTTAGATGTCACATCCAATTAATTGATAGCAACTGGTAGACAGTACAGCAGAGGCACTCCTTAGCTCGCCATTGCTGTCTTTCCGTGGGTCATTCAAACTTGCCATTGAGCTCAGGACATAGCTGTTGGTAGAGCCTAGCATGAACAAGGCTCTGAGCTCGGTCTCCAGCACCACATAAACTGAATGTTGATGGTGCACGCCTAATTCCAACCCTAGGGAGGTGGAGGCAGGAAGATGGTTAAGATCATCCTCATCTAGATAGTGAGTTTGAAAAGTAGCTTGAGCTATGTGATACCCTGTCTAAAAAGACAAACAACAACAACAACAAAAAAAACAAAAAACTGGTAGTTGAACCTATACATAAAATGAAAATGATTTTCACTCCCTCTTGGACTCTCAAAGTAAAACAAGAGAAAACTAAAGAAGCCAGGTGTGGTGGCACATGCCTTTAATCCCAGCACTCAGGAGCCAGAGGTAGGAGGATTGCCATGAGTTTGAGGTCACCCTGAGACTCCATAGTGAATTCCACGTCAGCTTGGGCTAGAGCGAGACCCTACCCCAAGAAACTCAAAAAATAAAACTAAAGAGATACACTTCCTTACACACACACAGAAGTAAAGTTTTATGTTCTTGTATGCATTATTACTCAATAATAATTCTCTAAAATGCTTTTGAAGAAGCTGGGTAGGTGCTGGGGGTATAAGTCAGTGGCAGAGCACATGCTTAGGAATATATAAGGCCCTGGGTTCAATCAAAATAAAATAAACAGTAAAAGTTAAGACTAAAAACAAAAGCCAGAGCCAGGCGTGGTGGTGCACACCTTTAATCCCAGATCTCGGGAGGCAGAGGTAGGAGGATCGCTGTGAGTTTGAGGCCACCCTGAGACTCCATAGTGAATTCCAGGTCAGCCTGGGCTAGTGTGAGACCCTACCTTGAAAAAAAAACATAGCCAGATTCTTAAGGAAAAAATATGCTTTATCTCACTAAAATCATTACACCATTTATTTTTAAAGACAAAAAGCCCTATCCATTTTTTTTTTCAGTTTTAGTCATTAACAGGCACTAAATTCAGATGTTACAATGGGGTCTCCTGGAGAGAAAAGTCACTTATCTAAAGATCTGATTCCATTAGCACAGAAACACAAAAGTCTATTTAAAGGAAAAAAAAAGGTGATGTTCCTGAAAACTGAGTCTATACTTTTTTCTACATGTACAGCTTCATAATACAAAGGAATTTTAGAGCCACTTCATAAAAGGACAGAGCAAACCCAAGTTTTGTGTGCACACATAGCCTCACGTGTACACCAGGGGGCTCCCAGGTCCCTCCCGGGAAGCAAGGGCCGTGTGTTGTGCATGCAAGTGACGGTGTCCACAGCATTTACGTACTGTACAGACGCAACCTTTAATTATACATACATTTGATAAAAAAGGAAAGCAGATTTGTTGTAGAGTACACGTTCCATTTTTATAGCATGAGAACAGTACAGTCAACTATTTATCCTGCCCTTACTGACACTGACCGTCTAGAATCTTTGTGATGTAAAGACAGACATCTGTCCTCCTTCACGTGACCGACTGCCGGGAGGCCCGTCTTTGGCTTTGCTATTTACCACCGTGTGCAGCAGCTGCCTGTTCGTCAGCTCGTCCTGCACGTTCTGAACAGGTTCCAAGGAAAGGGGAGACCAGACGCTCAAAGTGCGCTAAGGTGAGGACCATGAGGAGCCCGGCTGCCCCGCAGTATGTGGCCAGTACGGTGTCCTCACAAGGGAGGTAGCACTTAGACAGGGCATAATCTCTGGACGTCAGGCTGCCCTGGGGAAAAGAGGGAGAAGGTATGCAGCATGAGTCCCAGGACAGCTGTGCAACTCAGAGCCAAGGGAGGTGACCTGCAGGGTTCCCTCAGGTGTGATGGGGAGGGAAGAATCCTCACCCAAAACCAAGTCACCATTTAACACACAGGTAAAAGGAAGGCTTGGGGAGCGGGTCTGGGATGCTGATCCCCCATGAAAACGTGTCCCTCACATAGCAGGCAGCCCAAGGGAGTATCCAGAGAGGCACATGGAGAGTCGGGGATACAAGAGTACTTTCCTGCCATTTGATACCGAAGCAAGGAATGTCACCCAAGGATACCCCTATGTCCCCATGTAACGGTGGAATCATATGAGCGAACCTGGTCGCTTACTTTGAACTTGAAAACACAGGGACCCCCTTACCCTTTTGTGAAATAGGGCAAAACATAAACACTGGGTCCAGGAACCCATGATTAAAAGGAAGGTGCTAAAACATCAGGGAGTCAGGATTCATTGAGTCAACACCTTTCCACCAACCTGCAAATGCTGTAGCGCTATCTGCTGGGGCAAAGGGGGGGGGGGGGGATGACTGGATATGCTAATGAGCGTGTAACAGCCCTGGGACAGCGCCCTCTGCCGGCAGGATGAAAGCCTGGCCGCTGCTCCTCCCCTCCGGGGAGCCCACCCCAAGGTCAAGTTCTTATTTGTTCCCAGGCGGGTGATTGGAGACAGGCAGTCGGTCCGATTTAGTGCGCCGAGAGAGCAATCGGTTTTCTGGTTTTTGTACATTTTTACTGACTGCAGCAACTAAATAGTTGATGACTGTGTTAATTTCAATACTTAGGAAAGCTTTCGGACAGAAATAAACTTGTACGTTACCATGATGAAGCTGGGGTTGTTTCTGTTCCTCCAACTGAAGGACGGCACGCTGAGCTCGGGGGTCCTTCCCGCGTGGAGCACCTCGCAGGCGCTGTGCGTGTGACCGCTCAGGACCAGGCGGGGCCGCAGCCACCACAGCAGCTAGGGGCCAAGGACAGGCAGGCGGACAGTGAGCGCTTAGGCCTGACCCCTGCAGGCCCCTGGCTGGCCTCTGTCACTCATTCTGCTGTCTAAATGCGAACCTTACTACTGTAGGAGTGGATTGTTTCCCCCTAAACTTTTTCTTTTTCTTTTGTTCACAGTAAACCTCTTAGGCTCTTACCCATCCTATCACAGAGTGTCATTTATTATATCTTATTGTTTTTATAAATATATTCCATGAGGGGCTGCAGAGGTAGCTCAGTGGTTAAAGGTGCTTGCTTGCCAAGCCTACAGGCCTCATTTCCCAGTACCTACAGTTTGTTTGCAGTGACAAGAGGCTCTGGCACACCCAGTTTCTCTCAAATAAATGAAAAAAATATATATATATACCAATATATTTCATGAACATAGTTATATTTGAAGTATTTATTTCTAACTCTAAATGCTACATATTAGATTGGTTTTTCTTAACTATGCATAATTAAGAAAGTACATTTTAAACTAGAACCCTAGAAATTGGACTTTGTAAGTGTCATTTACACTTCCCCGTTCATTTAAGTTGATGAAAACACTTGGAATGGGGAAGAACATGTGAGAGCATTGCTGACTGGGAATCAGGAAATCATAAAAGAGCTACTGAAAAAGAAAACAAGGGAGAATGACTTAAATGGAAATCCGAGATGGTACCCAAGCCCTCTCCACCCTGCAGCTGGCCATCTTCAAGACCCGGTGTGTCCCTGATGTGCAGCTTTGGAAATGTAAGTAAGGGAGAGTGACATTGGCATCATCACACACGGTACCTTTAGGGAGGCCTCCCGAGAAAGCACGTCGTATCTCTCCTTGAACGGGATAGTCCTTTCCTCCAGAGGGGCTGCATCGTCCCCTGAGCAGTTGGCATCACTGGTCCTATACAGTGGGTAGTGCTGTCCAGGATTTAAAGAGGTGTCGGATGGGACTTTCAGGTGGCCTGTCCCCATCAATGCCACTCCCTCCCCTTGCTCACCTGCAGCAACACTGGGGCGGATGCGGGGAGCCGCTGCCCACCTCCACACTGGCTGGAGCCCGGCACCTGCCGTTCAGAAGTCAGCCTGTTAACCCAGCAAGTGTGCTATTCACCCATGGGAGGTGGGGCGGGCGAGCTGGGTGACGGACAGCGCGTGCTGCGGCCAGAGCAGAAGGCCTGTGCTGTTTGAACAGTCTCATACCTCTCGGGAGCAATTCAGTCGACGTGAAATCTCCATGAGGCCGGCTTCGGCTTCTGAGCAGATGTTACAACCGTCCCCTTCCATGGCGACACTGTTGACCATCACAAAGCTGGGGCAAACAGGAGCAGGCAGAAAGTCAGGCCACTGGGGCTGATCGTCATGCCCAGGAAGTAGCATTCCGCATCCGTAATACGAAGAAACAAGCCCAGAGCCGCCTAAGTTCTAATAAACTAACTGTTTTATGAGTTGATGCGAACAAAACAAAAAAAGAGCATGACAGGAGCTGGGTCCAAGATTGGAGAAAGGATTTCTAACTCTAAACTTGGAGGAAATCCCACAACAGAAGCCTGAGAGAAAGATGCACCCGGGCCTGGCATCCAATCAGAAACATGTCCTTGGTCAAGTTACTGAGTTTCTCTGTCTACCTGTGCAAGGGAGGATAGGACCAGGAAGCCCACACCATCAGCTTCTGAGGAGTGAATGGAACACCACCACAGGTGCTTGGAACAAAATATGGATGCTGTCCTCACTCCATGCAGTGCATCTAGGGGACTCATGGGACAAACTGTCCTCACTCCATGCAGGGCATCTAGGGGACTCATGGGACAAACTGTCCTCACTCCACGCAGTGCATCTAGGGGACTCATGGGACAAACTGTCCTCACTCCAAGCAGTGCATCTAGGGGACTCATGGGACAAACTGTCCTCACTCCACGCAGTGCATCTAGGGGACTCATGGGACAAACTGTCCTCACTCCACGCAGTGCATCTAGGGGACTCATGGGACAAACTGTCCTCACTCCAAGCAGTCGACCCAGGAGCTCATGGGACAAACACACATTCTGCACATAACTCTGGAAACAGCCTTTGAGAAGTGATACAAATACATTTTGATCAAACAGAAAGGTGCCTTTAAGTAAAAAATTTTAAGGTGCCTTTAAACTATATGTGCACATGTCCATAGCTCTAGCTTCTTGGGAGCTCAGGAGTTCAAGACTCACATGGGCAATGGAACAAGAAGACCCTATCTCTAAAACAAAATCAAAAAGTGTCACAAAGGCCACCTTTACAAAGTAGAGTGATATAGCAACTGGGGACGTGACAGGCAGACACATGCCCACAGTGGCTACAGTGTCACAGACTGACCGGTTCACTGAGAGTTGGTTTCAAATGTCCCATCAACTCCCACAGTGACCCCAAGTACAGTGAGGGAGGGACCATTGCCCAAGATGCTGAGTCACACAGTGCATGGGACTGACCCAAGTGTGGCAGTCGCCTCCGAAAAATGAAGTGTTTGGGCTGATGGCATAGCTCTGTAGTTGTATGTGTTTAGTGGACACAAAGTCCTGGGGTCCATCCCCAGCACCATATTGAAGGTGAGGGGGGTGGAAAAGAAGAAAAAGTGAAAATATTCTGAGGAAGGACTCAACAGGAATTCACAAATCGTACTTACTTAACTCCTTTCAAAGAAAACAGCATTTTAGAGTCGAACACTTTCTCAAATCGTTTCACTCTGTATTTGCTCATCCTATATCCAAATGTAAAAAAGAAGCATTTTTCAGAACAAGCCATCCTACAACTATGGAATTACAATGAACATGAAAAATCACTTTCACGAACTGGCATCATTATAAGTTAAAGGCTTCATCTGACCCCAGGTAATTAAGGTTCAAATCTCAGCTCCACTACTTAGCATGAAGCCTAAGGCAAGTTACTTAGCTTTCTGGGACAACAGTATCCTTACTGGAACAATGAGAGAAGTAACAGAACCACGGTTAAGTAACTGAGATAATATATAGAAGTAAAGTACTTCTCTACAGCCACACCACCCTGCCATATCCAATCTTGTCTGATCTCAGAAGCGAGGCAGGGTTGGTTCTGGCTAGTACTTGGATGGGAGAAGTAAATTGTAAATTAAAGTACTTAAAATGAACTAGCACATAAGGATTACAGCACCATATAAAAGTGAGCCATTAAAATGTAAGTGAGCCAGATGTGGTTGATTGCTCATGAGTTTGAGGCCAACCTGAGACTACATAGTGAATTCCAGGTCAGCCTGGGCTAGAGTGAGACCCCCTACTAAAGAAAAAAGACAGAAAGAAAGAGAGTGAAAGAGAGAGAGAGAGAGAGAAGGGAGGAAAGGGAAGGAGGGAGAAAGGGAGGGAGGAAGGAAGGAAGGATGGATGGATGGACAAAGGGACGGAGGGACAGACAGGGAAACAAAAACAGCAGTTGGGGAGATGGCTAATAAGACTGGCCACACAGCATAAGGGCCTGAGTTTGATCCCCAGAACCCATGGAAAATGATGAGTGTGGGGATTAGGAAGACGGCTCAGCAGTTAAGGGTGCTTGCTTGCAAAGCCTGCATGGCCCCAGGGTTCAATCCCCCAGACACCTACATAAAGCCAGACAAGCATTTGTTTGCAGCAGCAGGAGATCCTGACACGTGCACATGTGCGCATCACACACACACATTTGCAAATTCATTTTTTAAAAAAAAGCTGAGCTAGGTGTGGTGGCACACCCTTTAGTCCCAGCATTTGGGGAGGCTGAGTTTGAGGCCAGCCTGGGGCTACAGAGTGAGTTTCACGTCAGGCTAGGAAAGAATGAGACCCTACCTCAGGATGGGGGCCGTGGGGGTGGGGTGGAAGGGGGAAGCTGAGCCTGGTCCTACACACCTGTAACCCAAATCCTGTGAGGAGCAGAGACAGGGGAATGTGAGGCTCACTTGCAGCCAGTCTGACCAAAATCAGCAGCTCCAGGTTTAGCAACTGGAGTCTCAAGGGAACACACCCAGCAGGAAGGCACCCAACATTCTCCTCTAGGCTCCTCAATGCCCACAAGGCACACATATCTGCACACACACGTGTGCAGATACATACACACAGGCAAATAAATATACTTCAAGCTCAATATACCCCGAGGACACATACAATTCATTCACGCCACAGACCTCTGTTGAGGGTTAACATGAACCACAATGTTTGAATCCCGTAAGGAGTTTCCATTCCAGACTTCCATCTCTGCAGGAAAACAGCTTTCCTTGGGAATGCACAAGTAAGGTCTTCCCCTGGACACCGGCAGCTTAGGATGCTGCTGGTGTAACATGGAGGTGGGGTGCTCCGGGGCACTACTCACTGATAGTGGAAGCCGATGTCATGGTTACCAACGATCACCTTCAGCTGCACATGGCTGGGGTGTCTGAACATCCTCTGAAAGCGCTGCACATCATCTGCCCACGCCTGAGGGGAACGAGATGTGCTGCGGGGAACCGCAGACCCTCCTCCCCGTGGCTGACACAGGTTCCTATTTAGACTACAAGTCACTCCCCAGGCCAAGCCAGCGTTTCAATTCTACAAACTGCTTCCTACCCCAAGCCAACTTCTATCGATGGGAAACGCAGCCCAGGGCTGGAACCTGAGGAGCTCTCCCCACTCAGACACCTCATTCCGGGAAGGTGACGTCTTGATTCATGCCACAGAAAAGAATTTCAGTAAGAGCCAGTACGAAGCAGTGGTGTTGGTAAAGTAGAGATGAGAGAAAGTTAACCTTTTAGATTTAAGAGCTAGCATTAAACGAATGTTGAAGGTTAGAATAACATAAAGACAGAATAATAAGCCAGGTGTGGTGACACACGCCTTTAATCCCAGCACTGGAGAGGCAGAGGTAGGGGGATCACTGTGAGTTCAAGGCCACCCTGAGATTACACAGTGAATTCCAGGTCAGTCTGAGCTACAGTGAGACCTTACCTCAAAAAATAAATAAATAAATAAATAAAACAAAATAACAAATTTGGAAAAATCTTGAAGGCGGTTAAAGTTAGAGGCCAAGTGCAGCTCAGTGGTAGAGCACTTGCCCAGCTTAACCCCCTAGTCCATCAAGAAAAATAAAAAGAATATGAAGTTCAATTTCCATTTCAACATGTCTCCTATGATTCTGGTGACAAGTGAAAGAACACCCATCTTGCCTGCTTCTCCTTTCCCCAGGAGGTTCATCCATACACTCTCTAGACAGATCAATATAAGACTAGCCAACCGGGCTGGAGAGATGGCTTAGCGGTTAAGCGCTTGCCTATGAAGACTGAGGACCCCGGTTCGAGGCTCGGTTCCCCAGGACCCACGTTAGCCTGATGCACAAGGGGGCACAAGCGTCTGCAGTTTGTTTGCAGAGGCTGGAGGCCCTGGCGCGCCCATTCTCTCTATCTGCCTCTTTCTCTCTCTGTCTGTCACTCTCAAATAAATAAATAAAATTAAACAAAAATTTAAAAAATAAAATAAAAGACTAGCCAACTAACATAAGGTTTACCCCGGGTACGAATCCTACCTAAGGATCTTCAGGTTAAGACTGTACCTAAGGGAGGCAGAGGTCAGGGCCTTGCACACGCTAAACACCCTGTACCGTGGAGCTACACGCCTGCCCTAGGCCTACACATTTCTAATCAGTACCAAGCAAAACTCCCAGCTCAAGCCAGTACAGCTCCACAGACCTATGGCGAGTCCCAGAGGGAGAACGAGGGTGTGTGATCCCAAATCCTACCTGGGCAGAGCTCCACTTCCCTTCATCAAAGATGTCCCCCAGAATGAAGACGACTTCCGGCTGCAGCGACCACAGAGCTGTTTGAAAGGCTCGTTCCATTTGCCACTCCCTTGAGGACAACAGGAGAAATGAATGCAGCGGCCGGTTTCCTGGGTGGAGCTACCGTGCCTTCTGATCCTCCACCTTGCATGACCCTTGTAGCCCCGCTTTCCAGCCCTTGGCTGTGGAAGGACCAATGACTCTGTATCAAATTAAATGTGGGAAAGAGAGTCAGTCAGCCCTCCTATACCCTCAAATGCTGAGGTTCTGTGTGGTGTCCATCTGGGCATTAAACTGCACCCTAAACCCATCAGTCCATCAAGAGAACCCCAGGAATTTGAGATAATTAAATGCAGTTTCCGGGGCTGGAGAGATGGCTTCGTGGTTAAGGCACTTGCCTGCAAAACCAAAGGACCCAGGTTCAATTCCCAGTACCCATGTGTCAGACACACAAGGTGGCACATACATCTAGAATTTGCAGCGGCTAGAGGCACTGCCATGCCCATATTCACTCATTCATTCATTCTCTGTCTCTCTTTCCCTTCTTCCCTCTTTTTCTCACTCTCTTAAATAAATAAATTTTTTAAACTTTCTTTTTTAAATGCAGTTTCCAGTGATGGCCAATTCAAACTGATTTTGCAACATACTCAAAAGATGGCATGTAGCTTGTTTCTTTTTATTCTTTTTTTTCTAAAAATTATTTATTGATTAATTGATTGGAGAGAATGGTAGGGAAAAAGAATAGGCACACCAGGGCCTCCAGCCACTGCAAACGACTCCAGTTGCATGTGCTAGCTTGTGCATTTGGCTTACAGGTGTCCTGGGGAAATCAAACCTGGATCTTTAGCCTTCACAGGCAAGCATTTTAACAGCTAAACCACCTCCAGGCCCTGTTTCTTTTTATTCTTTTTGTGATATAACAGGTAGAAACCAGAGCTTTATGAATGCTAGAAGAAAGCTCTGCCAGTGAGTGACAGCCCAGGTTTATTTCTTTCAGGGTTTTGTTTGCTTGTTTAGTTTTGCTTTTTGTTTTTTGAGGCAGGATCTCATTCTAAGGCTAATCCGGAACTCACTCTGTAGCCCAGCTAACTTTAAACTCAATCTTCCTCCTCAGCCTCCCAAATGCTAAGACTAAAGGCGTGTGCCACCAAGGTTCCACTTCTTTTTTGTTTGTTTGTTTATTTGGTTATGCTTTTGGTTTTTTGAGGTAGGGTCTCGCTCAAGCCCAGGCTGACCTGGAATTCACTATGTAGTCTCAGGGTGGCCTCGAGCTCACAGTGATCCTCCTACTTCGGCCTCCCAAGTGCTGGGATTAAAGGAGTGCACCACTATGCCCAGCAAGGTTCCACTTCTTACGAGGACCACTACTTCCGAGTTAAGGGGAGACAATGGAAGAAAGAGACCAGCCAGTGTCAAACAGCATATCCAGTAGAATTCAGACACATTAAGTGATCACCCTGAAGATGAGTTTACAAGCCAACAAAAAAGGCTCCAAGCTATGCAATCTGACAGACACTAAGTTAAAAAGCATACCTCCATTTATTGAGGGATGCAGCCTTGAGAACATGTCTACTCTGACTTCCAGTGTCTTCCTTCGTAAAGGAAGAGCGTGTGGTGAGGCGCTCTTGTTACCCCAGCACCCAAAAGGCACGGCCAAGGCCAGGCTGGGCTACACAGAAAGACCCTATCTTCAAAATCATTCATTCCAAGTAAACACCCACTTCCTTAGGACATGACAGTTGCAGGATTAAGTCACACAATGTCTGTACAGTGACCAGACATGTAGCAAGTATCCAAACCTCTCCATGACCCTCAGCCCACCCCCTCTCCTCTCTAACCAGCTCCAGCCCATGTCATTTTCCTGAGGACCCCAAACTTTCCCTCCTCCTTGGGGCATACTTGGGATACTTTTCCTCCAATGGGGAATGTTATGTCCTGGTGTGTAGGAACAAAGGAAAGTGGCTTTAATCAGCAGGTCTTCCAGGCACTAAATAATCATTCCTTAAAGGTCTGTCAGTCCAGGAGAAGGGGGGTCAACACCACAGCTGAAGAGGAAAGGTGCTAGGAAGATCTCAGCATTAAAGGTGACTTACAAAGACTGCCAGCTTTGGGTTCAATTCCCAAGCCACTCAAGGAAGCAGGATGCAAAAAGAGGTTCAGGCATCTACAATTTGTAGCAGTAAGAGGTCCTGGTACACACATACAAATAAATTAAAAACAATTTTTTAACAAAGCACTCCCCACGATGACTGGCTGCTACTCTCACTGCACATAACTCCAACCCCAGGGTGAAAACCAGCAATCTCGCTGAAAAGGGCCCTCAGTGGAAAGGGGGAAGGAAGGAGGGAAATGATGGCACCAACACATGATGTGTCCATAGTGTTGGGCCTTGAGAGGCCCGGATGTGAGCCTAGCTAAGTTTGGCGACCTGTCTCTGGCAAGCTAGGACTCAGCAGGGCACCAAATAACCTCTGGCCTGCCACTTCCACGTAGAAAGTTAGAGTTCCCACGCGTGCGCGTGCTTAGCACCAGTCATCTCAAAAGTCACGGCATGCTCATGGCCCTTATGCCTTATCCCCTCCCGAGATCCCCGCCTTCGTCCTCACCACTATATAAACAGCTGCCTGTTACAATAAAGCGAGTTCCTGCTTTGATGAGACTCTCGGCTCGGTGGTGTGTTCCTGGCCGTGGACACTCACCCTCCTCCTCAACCCTGTGGGAGGAACCAGCGGGTCTGGTCCTTCGTCCGCAGTACCTGCTGGGGGAGCCCAGCACATACAAAATTTCTACTTAATTTAAAAAGGGGGGTGCTGATGTAGCAGGATACAAAATAAATACACAGAAATCAGTAGCCTTCATATATGCTAACAACAAACACACAGAGGATGAAATCAGAGAATCACTCCCATTCACAATTGCATCAAAAAAAATAAAGTACCTTGGAATAAACCTAACCAAGGAAGTAAAGAATCTATACAATGAGAACTTTAAAACACTCAAGCGAGAAATTGCAGAAGACACTAGAAAGTGGAGAAACATCCCTTGTTCCTGGATTGGAAGAATCAATATTGTGAAAATGGCAATCTTACCTAAAGCAATCTACACATTTAATGCAATCCCTATCAAAATTCCAAAGGCTTTCTTCATGGAAATAGAAAAAACAATCCAAAAATTCATTTGGAATCACAAAAAGCCTCGAATATCTAAAATAATACTAAGCAACAAAAAAGAGGCTGGTGGTATCACCATACCTGATTTTAACCTATACTACAGAGCCATAGTAACAAAAACAGCATGGTACTGGCACAAAAACAGACATGTAGATCAGTGGAACAGAATAGAGGACCCAGATGTAAGCCCAAGTAGCTATAGCCACCTGATATTTGATAAAAATGCCAAAAATACTCATTGGAGAAGAGACAGCCTCTTCAGCAAATGGTGTTTTGAAAACTGGATATATATCTGCAGAAGGATGAAAATAGATTCTTCTCTCTCGCCATGCACAAGAATTAAGTCCAAATGGATTAAAGACCTTAACATCAGACCGGAAACTCTGAAACTGCTAGAGGAAAAAGTAGGGGAAACCCTTCAACATATTGGTCTTGGCAAAGACTTTCTGAATACAACCCCAATTGCTCAGGCAATAAAACCACAGATTTACCACTGGGACCTAATGATATTACAAAGATTTTGCACTGCAAAGGACACAGTGAAAAAAGCAAAGAGGCAACCTACAGAATGGGAAAAAATCTTCGCCAGCTATATATCTGATAAAAGATTAATATCTAGGATATACAAAGAACTCAAAAAGTTAAATAAGGAATCAGCACATGCATCTGGAATTTGTTTTCAGTGGCTGGAGGCCCTGGCACGTCCATTCTGTGTGTCTTTCTCTTCTCTCGTTCTCTCTTACCCTCTGTCTGTCTTTCTCCTTGCAAATAAAGAAATAAAAATATTAAAAAAAAAAAAAGTTAAATAAGGAATCAAACAAGCCAATCAAAAAATGGGCTATGGAGCTAAATAGAGAGTTCTCAAAGGAAGAAATACAAAGGCATATAAGCATCTAAAAAAATGTTCTACATCACTAGTCATCAGGGAAATGCAGATTAAAACTACATTGAGATTCCATCTCACTCCTGTCAGATTGGCCACCATCATGAAAACAAATGATCATAAATATTGGCGGGGATGTGGAAAAAAAGGAACCCTTCTGCACTGCTGGTGGGAATGCAATCTGGTCCAGCCATTGTGGAAAACAGTGTGGAGGTTCCTAAAACAGCTAGAGATTGATCTACCATATGACCCAGCTATAGCACTCCTAGGCATATATCCAAAGGATTCATCTCATTTCCTTAGAAGTACATGCTCAATCATGTTTATTGCTGCTCAATTTATAATAGCTGGGAAATGGAACCAGCCTAGATGTCCCACAACAGATGAGTGGATAATGAAGATGTGGCACATTTATACAATGGAGTTTTACTCAGCGTAAAGAAAAATGAAGTTATGAAATTTGCAGAAAAATGGATGGACCTGGAAAGTATTATACTAAGTGAGGTAACCCAGGCCCAGAAAGCCAAGCGCCACATGTTCTCTCTCATATGTGGATCCTAGCTACAGATGATTGGGCTTCTGCGTGAGAATGAAAATACTTAGTAGCAGAGGCCAGTAAGTTAAAAAGGAGACATAAAGGGTAGAGAAAGGAAGGGAGGAAGATACTTAATAGGTTGATATTGTATATATGTAATTACAATGATTGTAATGGGGAGGTAATATGATGGAGAATGGAATTTCAAATGGGAAAGTGTGGGGGTGGGGAGGGAGGGAATTACCATGGGATATATTTTATAATCATGGAAAAGGTTAATAAAAATTTAAAAAAAGGGGGGGTGCTGGAAATATGGCTTAGCAGTTAAGGCACTTACCTGCAAAGCCAAAGGACCCAGGTTCAATTCTCTAGGAGCCACATAAGCCAGATACACAAGGTGACACATGTCTGGAGTTCATCTGCAGTGGCTTGAGGCCCTGGTGCGCTATATTTTTTCCCTCTCTCTCTCTCTCTCTCTCTCAAATAAATAAGAAAATATTTTTTTTAAGTGTGGTGTGTACATGTTTAATCCTAGCATTCAGGAGGCTGGGGTAGGAACATTGCCATGAATCTGAAGCCAGCCTGGGCTATAGACTGAGTTCCAGATAAGCCTGGGCTAGAGTGAAAAATAAATAAATACATGGGGAACTCCCCAGAGGGGCTGGACCTTGGTATCAGCCTAAGTCCCAGACAAAGCCTAGGAACTGAAGTTTCTCTCTGGCCTAATCTAGCTCATGCCTCCATTAGCCAAAACTCTCCATAGAAAGACCTGGAAACCCCTCCATCACTTCTTCTTCCCTCTTTCACCCACCCTGGGGACATCACACACTCTGCCCCTCAGCCAGTCAGGTGCACCCACATGTGAGGATTCTGAGGATACTGCCTCTTCAAGGAATACCCATGCTCTGGGCCACACCAAAGCTGTGCTCAGAATAGGACAGTCACAGCAGGACCTGCAACATCCCTCTGAAGGCTCATACATTATAGCCTTGGTTTCCAACTGAAATTGTGTGTGGGCAAGGAGTGGTTGGATCCTCAGGGCTCAAACCTCATCAATACATTAAGTCCTTGGTGGATGCATAATGTCATGTCACTGCTGAGAGATGGGACTTAGATGGAGGGAAGTCACTGGGGACCTGCCGTGGAAAGACATGCCCTGTCCCTGGTCTCCTTCCTGTGTCTGTCTCTGCTTCCTGTCCATGATGAGGTGAGCAGCTCTGTACCACCATGCCCTTCCACCAAGATGCCCACCTAACTTGAGACGGCCCAGAAGCAACAGAGCACAGAACTGATGGACTAAACCCTCCGCAACCGTGAGCCAAAATAAACCTTTTCTCCCTTTAAGCTGCTTATGTTGGGTATTGCACTACATTGATGGAAAGCTGACAAGGGGTTCTGACGCATGTCTGCCAGTGGAAAAACAGATGTTTTATGCTGAGGCAGGTCATAGTTGGAGAAGCAAGATCTGACCCCTCCTCATGGATACAGCCACACTCCCTCTGCTGCTCAGCAGAGTCAAAAAAAAAAAAAAAAAAAAACCAACGGGCTCAAAGCAGCCAAGGTGAGAGGAGCCATCAACTCAGACTGCCAGCTTCTCCCTGCCCTGGGACCATGTGCCAGGTGATGTGTGGCTGTCTTCACACAGCTGTGAGGTTTCTTGTCCTAAGCCAATTAATTATTAGGAGGCAGGGGCTCAGTAACTTGTCCAAACTCTTAAAACTAGCCAACAGCTGAGTGTGGCAGGGCATATCTTTTTTTTTGTTTTAATCTTTTTTGGTAGGGCACATCTTTAATCCCAGCACTAGAGAGGCAGAAAGGTAGGAGGATTACCATGAGTTCAAGACCACCCAGGTCAGTCTGAGCTAGAGTAAGACCCTACCTCAACAACAACAACAACAAAAAAACTAGTTACCAGCTCATAACACTCCAAAATACCATGGCCCTGAGTATAATACAAGTTTAGCAAATACTAGGAGCACTCAAAAGCTCCCAGATGTGTTTTGAGAGGAATAAGTAGCAGAAACATGAAGCCATACATCTGACCTGTGCAGAGAGAGGGCCATCCTTTCTGCCCACAGAGTTCCAAAAGGATTCCTAACTGCCCCTTACCTCCGTAATTTGTCCAGCCAGTGACCTTGTATCTCCCCAAGCAAGTGGGTGTCAGCCAAAAACATGGCTTTCAGTACAGGCTCCTTTTGATGGCCATGGGCTGGCATCTTAACCTCAGGCCAGTGGCACCGAAAAATCACTAAGTAATAGATTAAATATTCACAAAACAGAAGCACAGAAAAGACAACAACTGTAAGTTTCAACAGCAACGAACTCTTCCTCTTCAACGGATGTAAAGTATGTCTTCTCAGGCCCCATCTGACTAGAGCCATTGCTCCTGTAGTTGTCAACAGAAGAGTCCAGTCCATCTAGAACCCAGCACGAGAAAACGTGGAACCCTGAGGAGGGTGGGAATGGGTCTGTGTCTGAGTCCTGTGCCTGCAGGGAAAAGGAAAAGAGGTGGGTTACATTCCTGATTATTGCCAGCACTGTTGACTTCTCTCTGTTAACATCTAAGGCATGGTGGGGCACATTGCAATTCAGCTATTCAGGATACTAAGGCAGCAGAAGTAATATCAGTTCAAGGCCAGCCTGAGCAATACGGCAAGATTCTGTCTCCAAACAAAGCAAAAACTGCCTGGCATGGTGGCACATGCTTTTAACCTCAGCACTTAAAGAGGCTGAGGTAGGAGGATTGCTTTGAGTTTAAGGCCACGCTGAGACTACATAGTGAATTCCAGGTCAGCCTGGGCTAGAGTGAGACCCTACCTTGAAAAATGAGATGAAGGGAGGGAAGGAGGAAGGGAAGGAGGGAGGAAGGAAGGAAGCAAAAACTAATGAGCTCCAGAATCCTATCTAAATCCTCAAATAACTGGACTCTGAAGTCCCTACACATGCATGTTCTAGAAGGATGCTATTTGAATGATTCTCCCACTAAGATGATAAAGTTTTCTTTTTTTATGAGAGATACACACAGAGAGGGAGAGAAAGCATGCACACACGAGAGAGAGAGGGGGGAGTGAGGGAGGGAGAGGGCATGCAAGGGAACTCCAGACACATGTGCCACCTTGTACATCTGGCTTACGTGGGATCTGGGGAGTTGAACATGGGTCCTTAGGCATGCCATAACAGCTAAGCCACCTCTCCAGCCTTTTTTGTTGTTGTTATTGTTTTCCTAATACTCCAGAAAATCATCCAGAGGAAATCTATCAAAAGGATATGTAAAGCTGGGTGTGGTGGCACATATCTGTAATCCCAGGGCTCAGGGAGGCAGAGGTAAGTGGATCACTGTAAGTTCAAGGCCATCCTGAGACTACGTAGGGAATTCCAGGTCAGCCTAAACTAGAAAGTGAGATCCTCAAAAAGCAGAAGGAAAAGGAAAAAAAAAGAAATGGTGTGTAGTAGCTAGGCTTAGTAGTGCATGCCTACAATCATAGAAGTTGAGAGGCTGAGGCAGGAGGACTACGGTCTAGTCCAGCTGAGCAATATACTGAGACCTTATTTCATGAAACAAAAATAAATAAATAAATAAAAGGAGACAGAGTAGGGTATGTTGACAAGCATTATGTAAGCATAAGCTGACTCTCCGAAAGATTCAACACCCCCCACCCCATAACTCTGTCATTTAAACATCATCGGGTTCGGGGGAGGGCTAGGGAAATGGCTCACCAGTTAGAGGCGCTTACTTGCAAGGAAGATCAGCCAGAGTTTGACTTCCCACCACCCAGTAAAGCCAGACGCAAAGTGGGGTATATATGTGCTGTCAGGCGGGGCCATGCTCAGAACAAAGACCCCACAGGGCGGCCATGCCCTCCGACACCCCCAGAGCCACCTTCCCGACCACGATGGGGGGGGGGCAGCAGTGTCAAGACGCCCCCTCGGCTCCCTCCCTCCCTTAAAACAGTTACATCCCTCAGCTCGCTCCCAGTGCGAGTAATGGCCACACAGGGGAACAGACCGGCTCCCAGCTAACAGGGCATCTCCCTCTGCCAAGGCCCTTCCAAAGGCCTCCATCTTCGGTCCCGGGTGCGACTTCCGTGGCCTCGCATCCTCACCCGAGAGCGGTGCCGATAAACCTGAACGAGCTTTGCTGATGGGGTCTGATCTGGTTCTTCGCCCAGCTGTGGACCCCACGCGATCGGTCGCCTTCTGAGATCAGGGTAAGTTGCCTGCTTTTTAGCCTCCGCCTTCCGCGCCCGAAGTCGCAGCAGCACCAGGACAAGCCCTTCTGATTTCCCAGCTGCCAGGCAGCCAGGTATCTTAAGGCATCGGGAGCCCCCACACACACACACACTTAGGATTACCCACCCTCTCACTGTTTGGGCCCAGGCCATTTTGGGGGACACCTCACTCTGGTCTCTGTCCCCCACCCCTGATTAGAACCTCTGGCCTCAGCTTTAAAATGGGTAACTGCGAAGCAAAACTCGACCCTTCATCGCCTCTGGGCTGTCTGTTACAAAACTTATCCAAATTGTTTTGGTTTGTTTTGCTTTGTTTTGTTTTTCAAGATAGGGCCTCACTGTAGCCCAGGCTGACCTGGAATTCACTATGGAGTCTCAGGTTGACCTCAAACTCATGGCGATCCTCCCACCTCTGCCTCCCAAGTGCTGGGATTAAAAGTGTGCACCACCACGCCTGGCCTAATCAAAAACCATCAAGCCTAGATGCCTGATTTTTTTGCTCTCACAAAGGTTGACCTTTTTATGAGCTTGACAACCAGTTGTGCTGGCTTCCGGTGAGTACTCTAGATTTCAATGTCCTCCGTGATTTGGAGGATTTTTAAAAAATATTTCTTGTTCATTTTTATTTATTTATTTGAGAGTGACAGAGAGAGAGAAGCAAATAGAGACAGAGAATAGGCACACCAGGGTCTCCAGCCACTGCAAACAGAACTCCAGACGCGTGCGCCCCCTTGTGCATCTGGCTAACGTGGGACCTGGGGAATTGAGCCTCGAACCTGGGTCCTTAGGCTTCACAGGCAAGCGCTTAACCGCTACGCCATCTCTCCAGCCCAATTGAGAGAATTTTTGTCTCAGCACCTGCAAATGGTCTGAGCTCCCTTATGTTCAGGCCTTTTGAGAACTATGCTCCCGTCCTTCTCTCTGTAGCCAATGTTCCATGGCTCAGGTTCTCTTAGCCAGAATAGACAAGCCAATAAACCAATCAAAACCACAAGACTCAAATCCCAAACCCCAGTCTTCAGCACTAACTGAACTACTGGAACACTTGCCCCCCAAACCACGCGGCCCTCCCAGCAATCCGCAGCCTCCTCCTCGCTCTCCCTCTCCTGCCACACCCGCCCCTCCTTCCCTCTTCCCCTCCTCCTGCTCTGGTTCCTCCTTCCCTATCTCCCACTTCTACCTCACCCAGCCCAGGGTAAAGCTCCAGTTATGAGGTAAGTCCATCACCTTCCTGGTGGACATGCATGAGGGGCACCTTTTCTGTTTTGCTTGCCCACTTGAGCCCCACCATCCCTTCATCCATCTCTGTTACAGGAGTTAATGGGGTTCCCCCCTTCCCACCAAAGACCCTACCTCTCCCCTGCTCATTGGCCAGATGCTTTTCTTCACATTCTTTTTTAGTCATGCCTGACTGCCCAGTATCCCTATCAGGCCAAGACATACTTAGCTACTTTGGGGCCACATTCTCACTAGCTCCCTATGCACCCCCCCGCGAAATGTATCTCCTTCTTCCTTTAACAGTGTCTCAAACCTCCACTCCCGACTGCCTATTCCTTTCCTCCTAGACCCAGTTGATGCGGGTGTGGGATATCCCCACTCCCATAACTGCTATACATCATGAATATGTCCTTATCCGTCTCAAGGACCCTTCCTCCTTCCCTTCACGACCTCAGTTTCCCATTTCCAAAACATTCTGCTGAGGACTCAAACCTATCGTCACCTATCTCATGTCACAAGGCCTTCTACACCTACCAACTCGCCCTTAACACTCCCACCCCCCCCCACGCCAGCCCTCTGGCCCTTATCACTTGGTACAAGACCTCCGATTAATCAATGAGGCAGTTGTCCCTGTTCACCCGGTAGTAGCTGACCCTTATACCCTCCAGTCTCATATCCCACCCACCACCACCCACTTCACAGTCTTCGACCTCAAAGATGCGTTCTTGGGCTGGAGAGTCGGCTTAGCGGTTAAGCGCTTGCCTGTGAAGCCTAAGGACCCTGGTTCGAGGCTCGGTTCCCCAGGTCCCACGTTAGCCAGATGCACAAGGGGGCGCACGCGTCTGGAGTTCGTTTGCAGAGGCTGGAAGCCCTGGCGCGCCCATTCTCTCTCTCTCCCTCTATCTGTCTTTCTCTCTGTGTCTGTCGCTCTCAAATAAATAAATAAATAATTTAAAAAAAAAAAAAGATGCGTTCTTTACAGCCCCCTCCACCCTGACTCATACTTCCCTTTTGCTTTCACTTGGGAAGATCCCAACACCCGTTCCTCCAGGCAGCTTACATGGACGGTCCTCCCCCAAGGCTTCTGGGACAGTCCCCACTTTTTATTGGCCAAGCCTTGGCCAGGGACCTCTCCACGTGTAGCCTTGAATCTAGCACTGTCCTGCAGCTGAAAGGCCCAAGAATTCAGAAGCTCAGAAATACTATCACACTCCAAAGGGAGCTTAGGCGGGCCCCCTGCATACCTCAAACTCCAGGCTTTACTCTCTGTTAGAAGCAAGTGAAGAATCCCTCTTCTCATTATATCAGAGCCCGCTCCTAATATAAAACTAGGTAAAAAGGGCATGAGATAGCCCTCAAGGATGGGAAATGAATAATAAAGTAAACCACTTATTTGGTTTCTGTAAATAGCCTGCACCATAAGCCTTAATAGCCCACACTGTAAGCCTTAGTAGCTCGCACCATAAGCTGTAGCAGCCTGCCTCAGACCACCAAGGTCATAGGAGGCTGATACCAGACTCTGCTACCCCCACCTAAGGAATTGCACAAGTGCTGACCTCCAAGGTCACAGGAGACTGATACCACACTCTGCTACCCCCACCTAAGGACCTGCGCAAATGCTGACCTCCAAGGTCCCAAGAGAATGATTGGTCCATGAGGGGCTTGAACAAAGTAAACTAATTGGCTTAGAAACTGTGGGGTGGCACAAACTGACTGGCTAACACCCTGCAGGGGCTCCTGATATTAAAAAATGATTGGTCTAATGCACAGGCTTTGTTAGAAACCCTATAAAAACTGCCCCGTTCCTGCATTCGGGGCTCTGCAGTCCTCTACCCCTGTGCGGTGTACGACTGTGGGCCCCAGCGCGCTTGGAATAAAATCCTCTTGCAGTTTGCATCAAGACCGCTTCTCGTGAGTGATTTGGGGTGTCACCATATCCGGGCAGGGACCCCCTGCTGGGGTTTTTCCTTCACAGCATGTAGATGACCTTGTACTCTGCAACCCATCCCCCCCTTTGTCCCAACAATCCTTGGCCTCCTTGGTTCTAAGGGCTACAGGATGTCTCCTTCAAAGCTCAACTTTGTTTTCCTACCATAAAATACCTGGGATTCCGGCTCTGAAAGGCCTTAACAGTTGATAGAATCCAAGCTCTCCTGTGACCTCCAGCCTCCAGAGAACACAGATCAAGCCGGGCGTGGTGGCACACGCCTTTAATGCCAGCACTTGGGAGGCAGAGGTAGGAGGATCGCCGTGAGTTCAAGGCCACCCCGAGACTACATAGTGAATTCTAAGTCAGCCTGGGACAGAGTGAGACCTTACCTCGAAAACCAAACAAATAAATTAAAAAACAGAGAACGCAGATCAAATCCTCTTTTTCCTTGGCCTCATGGGATTTTTTCTCACCACTGGATTCCTAATTTCACTGTCACAGCTAAACCGCTATATCGGGCAGCAAAAGAGACCCCTACGGGGCCCCTTTACCGCCCTGCTGCAGTCCATCACCATTTCTCATTGTTACGCGATGCTCTCTTGACAGCCGTGGCTCTGGCTCTCCCAGACCCCTCCTAACCATACCACCTCTTTACAGACGAAAGATCAAGAATGGCCAGGTGTCCTCAACAAGCCTACTGGAACCACACCCCGGGCAGCGCTTTCTTGTCTAAACACTTAGATTCCACAGCGTGTGGATGGCAGCCCCGCCTATGGGCCCTGGTGGCTGCGGCACAGCCGACTCGAGAGGCCCTCAAGGTCACATTGCCCACACCCATCACTGTCTCCTCATCTCCTGGGAAACAATCCTCTCCGTATCCCTGGGACTCTTACAAAACTACACATCTCTAAACTCCCATGACATGTTTTAATTGTTATGCACTCCAAGGGCCTGCCTTTGTCCCTCTTCCATTGACAACCAACGTCACCCCTATAGATAGTTGCCCAAGACATCCCCTTTCTTCCTCACTGTTCATAGCCCCATACCTCAATATCTCTGAGTGCTGGGCTCCAGCAGGGATACAACGGCCCCCCTGCCACACAAATCCATAACCTTGCCTTGGACTTGTCCCTGCCCCCAGGGACATTGTTCCTCTGCAACTCACTACTCTACCACTGCGCCTCCCCTCACGGCAAAGTCCCATGCGTCCATCAGCAAGCGCTGACTGACCTGCATGGAGGGCTCACCGATGCAGTGGAGACCACCGCAATGGCCACACCATCCCTACAGCGCCAGCTGTCGTCGCTGGCACGGGTAACTCTACAAACCAGGAGGGCTCTGGACCTACTAACCGCAGAAAAGGGCGGAATGCGGCTGCTATACAACCGGGCCTGGTGGAGACCCGAGTAAAAACACTCCAGACGCTGGGCGGAGACCTCAGGTGCCGCTTCAGTAGCCGGGCATCCTCCCCAAGCTGGTGGCCATCCACGCCTTCACCCTGGCTCACCCCACTTATGAACCCAATAATAGTGATTTGTCTTTTTCTTCTGATAGCCCCTTTCCCCCTCTGCTTCCTCCAGGAGCGCATCGGGGAAGTTTCCAGGGTGGCCGTCAACCAAATGCCCCTACGCTCACAGTTCCCTTGAACACGGACCTGTCAACTTCCGACTCTCCCACGTTGTCCCCGGCCAGCTTGAAGTAGCCAGGACTTGAGTTGGCACCCATGTACACACAAAGGTCAGAATGTTAGGCGGGGCCATGCTCAGAACAAAGACCCAACATGGTGGCTATGCCCTCCAACACCCCCATCCCCCACCTTCCACTGTATGATCTGGGCCAGCAGTGTCAAGACTCCCCCCTCTGCTCCCTCCCTTCCTTAAAACAGTTACACTCCTCAGCTTGCTCCCCTGTGCTAGCTGCGGCCAAATAGGGAAACAGACCAGCTCCCAGCTAACACGTCATCTCCCCCTCCTCCCCCCCGGCCCCCCGCCCTTCAAAAGGCCTCCATCTCAGGTCCCAAGTGCGACTTCCCTGGCCTCGCATCTAGACCAGAGAAACTCGCCCGAGCTGCACCAATACACCTGAACTAGCTTTGTTGATCTGGTCCGATCTGGTTCTTCGTGTCGGTCAAACCTGTCATGTGCCCATACATACATACATACATACATATATACACATACATACATACATACATACATACACACACATAAAAATCAACATGTTCATAGGCCTCCTGTGATGTTACTTGTCTTTGGTGTAAATTCATCAATTCTCAACTCTTCTTTTCCACAAACATCAATATTCACAGAAAAGATGTTTCACAGATCCAAGCCATCCGTTTCACCCTCGATCAGCACTCAGGAACTAACAGAGCCATGTTCCATAAATGTGAACATTGAGTACTGCCACCACATTATACGTTTTCACAAAAATGGGGTTTCTCCTGCAAATTAGCCTTAAATTCCATCTATCCTTTTATTTGACAAGTTATCCACAGTGGCTTCTCTGAGGGAAGCTTAAAAGAGTCCATGGATTCATCCTGACCCTTAGGTGAATTTTGCATCCTATGAAGGAAACACATTTTTGAACATATTTTGAAGATGCCCCAAGATGTGCTACGGCAGACAGCATTCTACTTCACATGCTCAAGATGAGAGTCTAAGATGAGCAACAGCCTGCAAGCTCTGAGCCCAGAAAGGCTGCTGGACTGGAGAGATGCTCAGTGGCTAAGGGAACTTGCTTACAAAACCCTGCCGGCCTAGGTTCAATTTTCCAGCACATAAAGATGAACACAAAAACTAGCGCATGGCATTCATTTGTAGCAGCAATAAGCCCTAGGGGGTGTGTGTGTGTGCTGTGTGTATACACATATGCAAATAATTTTAAGTGGGTGCTGACATCTGGTGGGGGAGGGGTCATAGACCACAGTGACCAGAGACCCCTCCCCCAAGCGAACTGATGGAGAACAGAAAGCCTTTCTTGGGGAGCGGACTGTCCAGCATGAATTTAGGAGCAGCCTATGGTTCACGGGCATAGCACCACGAACAATCTGATCTCATTGCTATAGACTCTAATGCCATCTCTGTGGCTTTCCCAGTTCAAAACTATTCACACCCACAACAGAGAGATGAAGAATAAAGTCCAGCCCCTATTAAAGTGTATGGTTCACTTACGGTGGTGTTATACAATAAACCATAATGAAAATATGGAAAATGTTGAAAACCTTACCTAAAGAAAAATAAAGAACAGGGAACATGCACTTGGAACCTTTATCCAAAGTTGAGAATTTAACCACAGAATTGGGAATGCCTGGGGAAACTGATATAGAGGAGTTAATTATCCTACAGTTCAAATGGGCCACTGACTGACTATTGGTAGGTTGTACTATTTCTTACTTCTACCTCTGGCTGTTAAGAAGAAAATAGAATAATAAGAGGGTGGAATGGGTAGCTGTGATGGTTAACCTTGATTGTCAACTTGACTGGATCAGGCATCAACTAAGAATCAGACTTCTGGGTTAGTCTGTGACAGCATTTCTAGGAAGAACTAACCGAGGGAGGAAGGCTCTCCCCCAGAGTGAGCAGCTCAGATAAAAAGAAGTTTGGAGCCGATGTGGTAGCACATGCCTTTAATCCCAGCACTTGGGAGGCAGAGGTAGGTGGATCGCCGTGAGTTCGAGGCCACCCGGAGACTACATAGTGAGTTCCAGGTCAGCCTGGACTAGAGTGAGACCCTACATCGAAAAAAAAAAAAAGGTTTGGGGCTGGAGAGATGGCTTAGTGGTTAAGGCATTTGCCTGTGAAGTCTAAGGACCCACATTTAACTCTCCAGATCCCACATAAGCCAGACGCACAAAGGTGAGGCAAGCGCAAGGTAGCACATGCCCACTAAGTGATGCAAGTATCTGGAGTTTGACTGAAGGCCCTGGCACACCAATTCTCTCTCTCTAAAATAAAAATAAATAAATAACTTTTAAAAAAGAGAGATTTGACTACTTTTTTTTTTAAGCACTTACCTTTGTCCCTTGCTGGGAAGTACATCTACCCTGATGCTGCCTGTGGTAGTTTGGCCCCCAATATATTCAGTGTTTTATTACTTTGTAGTTTGCATCTGGGCCACCTGGCTGGAGGCAGTTTCACTGGGCGGATCTTAAGATGTGGTGGTGGGTTTGAGATTTCAATCTAAAGATATGCTAAGTGTGCTGTGCTTTCCTGCTTTTGGCTTTTCACTTCTGCTTCCTCTCTCTCTCTCTCTCTCTCTCTCTCTCTCTCTGCTTGGTCCTGTGAAGGCAAGCCAGCTTCTTCTGCCATTATGGAACTTCCCCTGCATCTGTAAGCTTCCATAAATATCCCTTCCTCCATAACTGTGCCTGGTCTGGACGTTCATCTCAGTGAACCTAAGCTACAACTGCCGTCCTCCACTGACATAGGATCGCAGCCTCTGCAGCCTTTCAATGTGGGCTGAAGACCAGCGGTGATGAAAAATTGCTTGGGGAAAAAAAAAAAAAAAAAAGATTATAAAATGAAGCGTACATATTTGTATTAAGAGACCCGACTCTGATCCGCTTCCTGTTTTTCCCACGCGTCAGCAGAGGGCCACAGAGAAGTTGTTACTGTCGCAGCTGCTCCTCCTTCTGCTGGGAGCTGCTAGGAGGATGGAGAGAAAGGAAACTGAAAGAGACGCTTCCTGGCTTTCACAGTCTACTATTAAGCAGTCCATCCTGGAGGTAACGACTCTGGGCTTCCTGCACCTGTTCACATAATTCCTTCCCAGATTTACAAGCTTGTTTTTTGTTTGTTTGGGTTTGGTTTTGCCCATGGTTCCAAGGTCACGTAGTTCTATAAAGCTGTCTACAAAAAATCTAGCAACCCACACTCAGGGGCCAGAGGTATTTTTGAAGCATAAGCTTCCCTTCAGCCCACTGGCATAATAATAATTTTTTTTCAAGGTAGGGTCTCACTCTAGTCCAGGCTGACCCCGAATTCACTGTGCACTCTTAGGGTGGCCTCAAACTCAGCGATCCTCCTACCTTGAACTACCCAACCCATATCATATAATATAACAAATCTTCTTTGTAATATAAACTCATTCTATCAGTTCTTTTTTAATTTTTTTTTTTTTTTTTTGGTTTTTTGTTTTTTTCAAGGCTCACTCTAACCCGGCTGACCTGGACCTCACTCAGCCCAAGGCTGGCCTCAATCTCACAGAGATCTCCCTACCTCTGCCTCCTCAGTGCTGGGATTAAATGTGTGCGCCACCACACCCACCTGACCTTTTATTTTAATATTTATATATTTAAGAAACAGAAAGAGCACCAGGGCATCGTGGCACTGCAAATGAACTCCAAATACATGTGCTACTTTGTGCCTCTGGCTTTACATGGGTACTGGGGAATCACAGCCCAGTCTGTCAGGCTTTGAAAGCAAGTGCCTTTAACCACTGAACCATCTCCCCAGCCCTTATTCCGTTAGTTCTGTGCTTCTAGAGATCCCTAATAAACACAGTCACCCTCAGGACTTCCTCATTCCTCTTTTTTAGTTTTTTTTTTTTTTTTTTTTTTTTTTGGTTTGTTTGCTTGCTTGGTGGTAGGGATTAAACAACCATCTCCTTCACTTGCTGGGTAATATGCACCCTGTCTACTTAAAAAGATTAGAACATGCTAGATGTTAAGCATGTCCTGTCCCCAAAGAAGATGTAAGGAAGCCTTGCATATAGTGTGGAATCAAATGTTCCTACTGGGCGCTTCCTCAGAGAACCTACAATGTCATTCTACCAGGTCCCGGCGCTCAGGGCATATATTCTTCACTAACAATGTCCTCCACACCTCGGCTTTTCTCCACGGTCAAATCGAAAGTGCCAAGGTAGGGCTGGAGAGATGGCTTAGCGGTTAAGCGCTTGCCTGTGAAGCCTAAGAACCCCGGTTCGAGGCTCGGTTCCCCAAGTCCCACGTTAGCCAGATGCACAAGGGGGCGCACGCGTCTGCAGTTCGTTTGCAGAGGCTGGAAGCCCTGGCGCGCCCATTCTCTCTCTCTCCCTCTATCTGTCTTTCTCTCTGTCTGTCACTCTCAAATAAATAAATAAAAAATGAACAAAAAATATTTTAAAAAATATTAAAAAAAAAGAAAGTGCCAAGGTACCAATCACTACATGCTTTTGCTCCCAACTGAGGACACCTCGAAGTGTGAAAAAGGACACTAGGAATATAAGAAACGAGGCCACCATATACACCAGGGCTGGCCCAGACAGCGGGATGTGTGGCCACCCTGCACCCAGCTCTGTCCAGTAATGCTAGTGCTACTGAGTGGGTACTGGCGAGGAGAGAGCCGCCACAGGGATCTGACACCGAAACCAGTACCTATGAGGCCTGGCTGGAAATTTCCACCTGGCTGACACCCAGAAGAAAGAGAAAAGTAATGGACCTATTTAAAATGTCGGGAGATGGCTTAGTGATTAAGGCGCTTGCCTGTGAAACCCAAGGACAAAAGTTCAATTCCCCAGAACCCATGTAAGCCAGATGCACATGGTAGGGCATGCATCTGGAGCTTGTTTGCAGTGGCTGGAGATCCTGGCATGCCCATTCTCTTATCTGTCGCTTTCTCTCTCGTAAATAAATAAATAAATGCCAAGAGAAAAAATGTCAAGAAGTCTATAATTCAGCTTTGAGAAATGAAGAAATTCAAACATCTATAGTGGTTTGAACGTAAACTGTCTGCCACAGCCTCATGCACTTGTGACTAAGCCTCACCCCTAGCTGGTGGAATTTCCGGAAGTGGAGCCACACTGGCGAAGGGGCCAACCTGGACGTTTATTAAGCCGCTCACTCCCTAGTAATATTTGAGCCAGCTTCCTGCTCCTGGTACACTTTCCCTTCCATGATGAAACTTCCCCATGAAGCCGCAAGCTAAAAATAAAGCCTTTCCTTCTGTAAGCTGCTGGTGGTTGGGTGTTTTGTCCCAGCAACACAAAGGTACCTGCTGAAACATCCTCCATCACCCCCCCCCCGCCCCAGGGAACAAGAGAAAGCAGGAGGGGCCCAAGAAAAAATGAAGCTCTTTCTCAAGAGACCCAATGTCCTTGGTTTTAATTAAGTCAAACATAATAAAGCCAAGCATTTGATCTTACTTAATATCTCATTTTCTTTCAAGGGGCCTCAAATCTCCTAAATTCCTAAGGGCTAAGCCCAAAACAGCAGCTGCAATATACCAAAGCCTCCCTTCCTGAAACCATGGAGGTCAGCAGGAAGAAACCTTGCCCTTCTTGGGTTGGGCTTGGCTTTCCTCCAGAGGCAAACCCTGGCTACTCTATAGGCTCCAGGTTGCCTGTTTCCCTGAGGAGAAATACCGGAATGGCAACTTGGCAATTAAGTGCTCTCCCACACCCACTTTCTTTCACAAGAGAACCTTGTTTGAGCAATTATGATTAGGTGGTGCAAGGAACTATGGGTGTGAGAAGGCTGTGGTGGGAGGTGTGGGGACGCAAAGGAGCAAGCCTCCAGCTTCCCTGAACCAAAACCAGGAAGGCAAAGGGCTCAGAGACAACCCAGCTGTTCCCACAAGCCCACTCTGCAAGACCCACTCACGCCACTGCCCCTCAACGAGGGCCACACTGCAAATGAGCAAAGGTGATTAGAACGCCGGCCTGCTTTCAAAAGTCTACTGTCTTCTTTGACCACAAAGAAATCAAAATGCCCAAGTCAGAGCCACTCAACCAAAGAAGGTCTTAGACTCAGAAAAGAGGGAAGGGAAAGAAGAGAGGCCCCTGAATTCTGCACGAATCAGCTTTCGGTATAATGTCATCATATAAAGAAAGAAACATTTGGGGCTGGAGAAATAGCTTAGCAATTAAGGCGCTTGCCTGCAAAGCCAAAGGACCCCATTTCAATCACCCAAGACCCAGGCAAGCCAGATGCACAAAGTGGCGTGTGCATCTGGAGTTTGTTTGCACTGGCTGGAGGCCCTGCTGTGCTCATTCTCTCTTTCTCCCCCCCCCCCCCGCCACCATCTCTCTCTCTTTAATAAATAAATAAAAATAAAAATATTTTTAAAAAGAAAGGAACGTTCATTAATATCCACAGTGGAAGAATTTTTAACAAAGCTAGAAGAGACTCATTAGTGGTTTGTGAGATCAGTTTGGTGGTTTGTGACCAGAAATTTTTTTGGGGGGAGTGGGTGGGCAGTGTTCAAGGTAGGGTCTCATTTTAACCCAAGCTGACCTAGAACTCACTCTGTAGTCCCAGGCTGGCCTCACCCAGCTCAGAATTTTTTTTTTAATTTATTTTGAGAGACAAAGAGACACTGGGCGTGCCAGGGCCTTCAGATTCTGCAAATGAACTCCAGACATGTGCACCCCTTTTATGCATGTGCAACATTGCACACTTGCGTCACTGCATCTGGTTTATGTGGGACCTAAAGAATTGAACAGGAGTTCTCTAGGCTTCACAGGCAAGCATCTTAACCGCTAAGCCGTCTCTCCAGCCCAGAATTTTTAAACAATGAAATAGAATAAAACAGGAAGTACTAACTTGTTCTCTTCATGGTAAAATTAAAGTCATGAAACTTTGTTTCCATTTGAACACACTTGTATCTTTGTTTATTGATCATGATATAAAATGTATGTCTCCCTGCCTTAGATTGTCAACCCCGTAAGCACCCGGCCTTATCGTCACATCCCCTACGTCTAGCACGTGGCATGCACACAGTAAATGCTCAGTAAAACCTGATTTACTGGCTTCTATTTAGTCTCATTCCTCGCCCCACCCCAAAAAACAATGCCAGACTCACTGCTTAAAAGTAAATAATGGGCATGGTGACCTCTCAGGCCAGCCTGAGACTGCACAGGAAATTTCAGGTCAGCCTGAGCCAGAGCAAGACCCTACCTCAAAAGGGGAGGGGGTTGGCTGGAGAGACGGCTTAGCAGTTAAGGTGCTTGCCTGTGAAGCCTAAGGACTCATGTTCAACTCTCCAGGTCCCACATAAGCTACTAGATGCACAGTGACACAAGTGCACAAAGTCACACGTGTGCCCAAGGGGGCACACAGTCTGGCATTCCATTGTAGTGGCTAGAGAACCTGGCATGCCAATTCTCCCATTATTTCTCTCTCTCATTTGCACATTAAAAAAAAAAAAACAGTCCATTGTGCTTGCCTCACCAAAAATAAAAAAATTTAATTAAAAAATATTTTTAAATAAAAAAAAAGTGGCTAGAGGTCCTGGTACATTGTCTCCTCTCTCTCATTTAAAAAAAAGTGTTTTTTTAAATATTTTATTTAGTTACTTATTTATTTGAGGGAGAGAAACAGGCAGATAGAGAATGGGTGTGGTGGTGCATACCTTTAATCCCAGCACTCAGGAAGCAGAGGTAGGAAGATTGCTGTGTTCAAGGCCACCCTGAGATTACATAGTGAATTCCAGGTCAGCCTGGGCTACAGTGAGACCCTACCTCAAAAAAGAGAGAGAATGGGTGTGCCAGGGCCCCTAGCCACTGCAAATGAGCTCCAGACACATGAACCGTCTTGTGCATCTGGCTTACGTGAGTATTGGGGAGTCGAACCTGGGTCCTTAGGCTTCACACAAGCACCACAACCACTAAGCCATCTCTCCAGCCCTAAAAATGGTCTTAAAAAGACATGCAACACACAGTCTCTAAAGCATACTACATAAGTACTACCCCGTCAAAAAAAAAAATTTTGAGGAGCCCTGCTGCCCCAGGGAATCAATGAGGCACCTCACCTTTAAAGGATGCTCCCATAGACTGAGTCTGGTATCAAGGCTCCAAGTAGGCATCAGCTTCCCAAAATCAGAGCTCACTCCTCTGTTGCTGAGTCATCTTTATTTGAGTGAACTATCCACATGTAACCTGATGGTGAAAGCAAAACGAAAGCCAAGAAGATAAATGAAAAATGGCGGCTGTGGAGAGGGTTCAGCAGTTACAAGTGCTTGCAAAGCCTGCCAGCCAGGTTCAACTCCCCAACCACCTACCCAGGTAAATCAGATGGTGTTCATTTGCAGTAGCAAGAAATCCTAGTGTGCCTATATACATACATAAATAATTTCTTTTTTTGAAAAATGATTGACATTATGTTGCCCAAGAACCAGTGTTTCTAGGGCTGGGGGTGCAATTCACTACAAATACTTTTGCAGAGCATGACTTCTGCAGTCCCTGACACTACTTACACAAGACCTTCATAACAGGAGGAAAAGGGAACATCAAAATTAAAAGGACTAATTGAAAGGGGGAGATTTGATGGAGGGTGGATTTGAGAGAGGGAGAGTGGGAATGAGGGAGGGAATTGTCATGGTTTATTTTCTATAAATATGGAAGCTGTCAACAAAGTGATTTTTTTTAAATTCCTTTTGCACAACGCCCTGAGTTTGATGCCCAGCTCCACAAGTCTTCTAAGTTGTAATATAAAATATTTATTTATAGCAGGGCGTGGTGGCACACGCCTTTAATCCCAGCACTCGGGAGGTAGAGGCAGGAGAATTGCCATGAGTTCGAGGCCACCCTAAGACTACATAGTGAATTCCAGGTCAGCCTGAACTGGAACGAGACCCTACCTCCAAAAAAAAAAAAAATTGTATAAAACATAAGGACATTATCTATACTGCCCAACCTGTAAGAAGAGCTACAACCCATAATTATAAACAAAATAATATGATTGACCAATTTTCAACATCTAAGCTATCTTTAAATACCTAAATCCTCCCCAAATATCATGAAAATAGAATTTACGTGCACTTTTTAACCTGTCCATTAAGTCAAACACATTACCATCATGTCATCCATCCCTACTTGCACACGAAAATCTACATCTTAAGCGGTAATTTGAAATGATAAAACTTTTTCGGCCTGCAAGTAAGTCATAATCAAATACATCTTTCATAATTTCCAGAAAGCTGTTTCTGCAAATGAACCAGGAGCTTCCCCTTTGCAATGGTTAAGAAACAGCCATTAACCTTGACGCTTTAAAGCTGCAACGCGGCCCAAGAGCCCTTATACAAATCGCGCTTTTCCGGGGTGCTCCCGCACCCTTCAACGCGGAGGGAAGCCAAGGTCCCCCATCACGTCCCTCCCGGTCCCGCCACCGGCCCCTGGGCCTGGTGACTGTGGCCCGGTGAGGGGGACCCGGACTGGCAGCGGGGGTCCCAGAGCTCCCCCAGAACCGGGCGCCGGCTTCCCGCGACCGCAGCGGTGCTCGGGCGACCGTGTCACCTCGGCAACCGTCTCCTCGGCCGCCAGAGCCCAACGGGAGCCCCCACCCCACCCCAGCCCCAGCCTCGAGCTCCGGGAGCGGCGCCCGGCCCACCTGGCCTCGGCGCCTGCGTTCTGGAACGCGGGCCGCGAGCCGGCGCGCCCCTCGCCCGGAGCGCGGCAGGAGCATCCAGGCCGCCGCGCCCAGGATGCGCGGGGACGGGGAGCGCGGAGCGGAGCCCGGGCCCGCGGGGGAGCGTCGTGCCCGGGGAACGGCGGCCCGGGAGCCCGCCCGGTCCCGCTGCAAGCCGGAAGCGGCCCGACCCGGCCGCCCCGAGCCCTTCCGGCCGCCCTGCGCGCGGGCCCCGCTTCCTTCCCCGGCAAACGTCCCAGCCCGAGCGCCGCGGCGCCGCGTCCTTGGCCCTGGGGCCCGGCGACGCCAGGGGCTCGGGGGAGGCGAAGGCGAGACCAGGGACGGGTGGGCGAGGGTGTGTGCCCTTGAGTCAGGGTCGGTAGTATTGCAGGATAACCAAGATGCTCAACTTTGTGAAGTGCCCTCACATCCAGTGTTTCCACCCAATAATCCTCAGAATGAGCCTGAAAATCAGCAGTAGGAATCATTAACGCAGATCTCAAGAAGTGAGTAAGTGCCCATAGTAACCTTTCTACAAATGATCATTATTGGGGCCGGAGAGGTGGCTTAGCGGTTAAGCGCTTGCCTGTGAAGCATAAGGACCCCCGTTCGAGGCTCGATTCTCCAGGACCCACATTAGCCAGATGCACAAGGGGGTGCACGCGCCTCCAGTTGGTTTGCAGTGGCTGGAAGCCCTGGTGTGCCCATCCTCTCTCTATATATCTGCCTCTTTCTCTCTCTCTCTCTCTCTCTGCCACTCTTAAATAAATAATAAAATAAATGTTTTAAATTATTATTATAATTATTATTATTATTATTATTATTATTATTATTATTATTACAAATCTGAGTGTGGCTTAAATTGAGTATGACAAATCTGAAAAATGCCCGGTATGTGTTACATTAGCTGGTAAATTAATGTGGTCTTTTCAACTAAGTCCAAGTGAGCAACTCCAACCCTCCCCTCTACAGAAAACAGCACAACCAATTCTTGATCCCTATGGATGTAAGGCCATAGAGATGGATAAAGGCTCCCATTGTGGGCTAGTGGAGAGGCGCTGAAATGGATGGTTGGGGGAAATTCCTTATTAAGATTATGCAAGATGGCCAAAGGAAATTCTTGACTTTTATAACCTTTGGGTCAGGGGAAAAGGCCTCGTCACAGGGTGGATGTGACTCAGGTTGATCGTGTCAGGGGCTAGGGGAAGGCACAGGTTGTTTTACAACATCATGAGTCAGAACATTATCTGGTCCTGCTGTTCCTCCAGGCGGCCAGCTTTCAGCTTTTCAGAAGGAACTGCAGAGGGGTGTGGCTACTTGTCTATAGAAATAACATCTGTCCTCTTAAAGGAACAGTGTGTATGATCTAACTATTCATAGTATCATCGCCTCTAAAGCATTCTTGCAAGCAAAAGAAAGTAAAAGAAGGAGAGCTGAGCATGGTGGCACAAGCCTTTACTCTCAGCTCTTGGGAGGCAGAGGTAGGAGGATCACCATGAGCTTGAGGCCACTCAGAGACTATACAGTGAATTCCAGGAGAGGCTGGGCTAGAGCAAGATACTGCCTCAAAAAAAAAAAAAAGTAAAGGAAGGAAAGAAGAGGGGAGGAGGGAGAGACCAAACCCAGTCAAGTCGATAGCTCAACTTACAAACTTAAAAAATGAAAGAGCCGCCTTGGTTTCCCACCAGGAATAGATGGTAAGACCCTATTGCTGAAGACTCCACATACTTGGGCTGCAAGGCCACTGAGAAATCCTGCTGGAACTGAGCTGATAACCTCCTCCATGTAGACCAGCTGACAAAAAGCTGGAAGAAGCCATTCTGCATGCAGTTCAATGGGAGAGGGAGAAATCACCAGTGAAGATACTCAATAGTGGGCACTGCAAGCCTTATATTTGGCCAGTCAGGCCAAATGAGCCAACGGGTGCAATAGTGGCACGTCTATCATAGTGGAAACCAACTGCCCTCATATTGGACTGGAGGCCCACTCCATGGGAGGGAATATATCCCTGGTACTGAAAACTTAAAATAGGGGAAGTCAAGAGCCCTAGGTATGTCTGCCACTGTCTGGCTAAATGTATATACTATGCTCACCAAACTGCCCAGTAAGCACTTCTCTTAATGCTCATACCCATATATTAATGCTACTTTCACTTTTGGTAGAGAATCTTCTCTTTTCAGATGTCAATGACCTTGGGATGACTCAGAAGGCATCATGGGGCTGGAAAGAAGTGACAGAGGAGTGCTCAACACTGCAGTATCTCTATCACACCTTCCAAGGCTCAGGGTCCATTGCGGAAGGGGTGGTAGAAAGAATGTGAGAGCCAAAGGAAGGGAAGAACTCCTTCCAACGTGCTCCTCCCAGACACAAAATGGCCTGGATATCCATGACCTCACAGCGCGACCATCATAATAGGAGGAAAAGATGATGACATCAAAATAAAAGAAAGACTTGGCCTCACATTCCATGAGTCAGTGGTCTTACTTGTGCGACACCAGGCCCCACAATATAGTAATGCTACTCTTACTTTTGTTTAGAACAGCTTCTCTTCAGATGGTGGTGACCACAGGGGCACTCAGAACTCACCAACGTGCTCAAAAGAAATGACAGTGGAATGTGATACACCTCTATCACATCCTCCAAGGCTCAGGGGCCGTTGTGGGTGAAATGGCAGAAAGAACATTGTGGCCGTTTGAATAGGTGGCCCCCAATATATTCAGTGTTTGATTAGTTTGTAGTTTGGATCTGCAGCCACCTGGCTGGAGGAGGTGTCACTGGGCAGATCTTAGGGTCCAGCCCTAAGGTGTGGTGGTGGATTTGAAATTCCAATGTAAAGATATGCAAAGTGCCTAGTTCTATGTGGAGTTCCTGAAGTGTGCTGTGTGCCTTTGGGCCTTTTAGGCTTGTGCTTCTCTCTTTCTCTCTACTTGGGCCTGTGAAGGTAGGCCAGCTTCCTCCGCCATTATGGAACTTCCCCTGGATCTGTAAACTTCAATAAGTCCCTTCCTCCATAGCTGTGCCTGGTCTGGAAGTTCATCTTAGCAAACCTGAAGCTGTCTGCTACAAAAATGTTAAGAGCCAAAGGAAAAGGACGGATGCTTTGCAATACTGTCTTCCAGACATAAAGTGGTCTTGAAATTCATGCCCTCGCAGTGGCTGATGTTACCTGCATAAGACCTGTTTAATAGTAGGGGGAAAAATAATAACAAAGAAGAGAGAGGCCAGGTGTGGTGGTGCACACCTTTAATCCCAGCACTCTGGAAGCAGAAGTAGAAATCGCCATGAGTTCAAGAGGCCAATTTAAGCCTGGGCTACAGTGAGACCCTGCCTAAAGAAAGAAAGAAAAGGAATTGGCCATACCACCAGGAAGCCATCAGCCAAATACTGAATGTAATAGATTCTATAGATATAATGACTCAGTTTCTTTATTCAAGCATAAATGTCAAACCAAATCCCAGCACTGGGAGGCAGAGGTAGGAGGATCGCCATGAGTTCGAGGTCACCCTGAGACTCCATAGTGAATTCCAGGTCAGCCTGGGCCAGAGTGAGACCCTACCTGGAAAAACAAACAAACAAAAAAGTCAAACCGGTTTCTGTGGAGGCTTTCGGTTCAGATGGCGGCATAGGTACCACGCCAAAGCAGCCTGGGGGGGGGGGGGGAAGATCAAAAAAACTCAGCAAAATACACACTTTTACGAAAAAGGGAGGTGTATAGGAAATTGAAGCAGCAGCGGAGAAGTAGGAGAGATCTAGAGCATCAGAGCCTCCACAGACGGGAAAAGCGGCTGCGACAGCTCCGCCAACCTCTGCGGCGGCGGCGGCGCAAAGAAAGCCGCCAAGCTCGGCTCGAGCCGCAGGACAAGCCAGGTGCGGGATTTTCCCCTCACACCGCGCTCACCGCAACTCGGGAAACGTGAGGGGAGAGCGGCAGCGAGCAACGGAGGGAGGAGCAGACCGCGAGGTAGAAGATCAGGTGGAACAGCGAGAGAACCAGAGCAGCTGCGGCTCCCTCCCCTCCCCCACCGCCTGAGCCCAGCTCCAGCGAACAGAGCAGCGGCCCGGGACCCGGACACACCAACCTGACCCAAGCAGGAGCAGAGTTCGGCAGCAACATCAGTGGCTCCAGCACCAGTAACAGCGGCCCAAGCAGCACAAGACCGAGGAGCGGCAGAAGCTTCAGCTGCTGAGAGACCCAGTGGGGGAGCTGATCTGCAGGGCCACACTTGCCAGGCTCGGTTTGCCCCGCAGGAAAAGTCAGTGCCCAGCTCCAGAAATCACAACAGCAGCCCAACGACCCAGGCAGCAACTTGACTGAGACCAAACTCATCCAAGGTAACTGGGCTTGCACCAGGGAAGGGTCTCATTTGGTCACAAGCTGACATGGATTCTTCAACAGACCAGAAATCTTAACCTCTATGTTGATAGAGGATCTGGTTGTTATAATAACTACTCTGGCATACATACTCGGGGCTGTTTTTGACTGAATGGGTACAGTGTTTAGTTAACTTTTAGAATCTACCTGTATTTTATTCCACTCAGCCTACTTGAATACTCCTATAGCAGGGAAACTCAACCCCTAGGAGCACCTTTGTAGATACTCTCAGAGTCTTAAGAGCCACATCTAACACCTCAACCTCCTACCCTGAAAATATATAACATCAAACCAATTGATACAGCTAAGAATACCCAGATAGCTAGAAAATCCAAGCATTAACTTAATCCAAGATGCAAAAATATATACATTAAAACACAAGAAACACTAAAAAGCAAGACGATATAAATCCACCTAAAAGTATTAATGCATCAGAAATGACCTCCAGTGAGAACGAGTTAGAGGAAATGCCTGAGAAAGATTTCAAAAGAATGATTGTAAATATGCTCAAAGAAGTCAGAGAACAAATCAAAGGAGTCAAAGAGGAACTTAAAGAGGAAATTAAAGGAATCAAAGAAGATGCAGGACACCAATTTCATGAAATAAAGAAGGCAATACAAGACATAAATAAGGAAATAGAAATAATAAAGAAAAACCAGTCAGAATTACTAGCAATGAAGAACACAGTTAATGAAATAAAAACTCTGTAGAAAATCTCACCAGTAGAATGGATGAAGGAGAGGACAGAATATCTAAGCTAGAAGACCAGGTGGCAGATCTAATACAGGCCAACAAAGAGAAAGACAAACTTATAGAAAAGTATGAGTGGGAATTTCAAGATATTAGGGACACTATGAAAAGATCAAATATTAGAATTCAGGGCATAGTAGAAGGAGAAGAAGTCCACTCCAAAGGCATAGTAGGTGTCTTCAACAAAATCACAGAAGAAAATTTTCCCCAAATTGGGAAAGAAGTGCCAATACAGATACAGGAAGCCTTTAGAACCCCAGCCAGACAAAACATGGAAAGAACCTCTCCTCGCCATATTATAATCAAACTTCCAAATACACACACCAAAGAAAAAATATTGAAAGCAGTTAGAGAGAAAAATCAAGTTACCTACAAAAGTAAGCCCATCAGAATTACAGCAGATTATTCAACACAAACTTTTAAAGCCAGAAGGGCTTGGAGTGATATATTCCAAGTTCTGAAAGATAACAACTGTCAACCAAGGTTACTTTATCCTGCAAAGTTATCCATTCAAATAGACGGAGAAATAAGGACATTCCACGACAAAAGCAGGTTAAAGGAGTATTTGAAGACAAAACCAGCTCTACAGAAAATGCTTGATAGAATCCTCCACGCTGAAGAAAACGAAAAGCACACATATAAGGAACCTAGAAAAAACAAGCAATACTCAAATACTTGTTAAAAGAGCACAGGTAGAACCGGAACCACAAAAAAAAAAAAAAGGCAAATATAAATACACACCTTTCAATAATATCTCTTAATATCAATGGCCTCAATGCCCCAACAAAAAGACATAGGTTTGCAGACTGGGTTAAAAAGCAGGATCCTACAATTTGTTGTATCCAAGAAACTCACCTTTCTACAAAGGATAGACATTATCTTAGGGTGAAAGGTTGGAAGATGGTGTTTCAAGCAAATGGGCCTAGAAAAAAAGCAGGGATTACTATCCTAATATCTGACAAGGTAGACTTCAGTCCAACGTTAGTCAAGAAAGATAAGGAAGGTCATTTTATATTGATTAAGGGTACACTCCAACAGGAGGACATTACAATCCTAAACATATATGCACCTAACATGGGGGCTCCCAAATTCGTCAAACAAACACTATTAGAACTAAGGTCACAGATAACACCAAACACAGTGGTAGTGGGTGACTTTAACACCCCACTCTCACCAATTGACAGATCATCCCGGGAAAAAATAAACAGAGAGGCATCTGGACTAAATGAGGTCATAGAAGGAATGGACTTAACGGATATATACAGGACATTTCATCCAAAGGCTGCAGAATATACATTCTTTTCAGCAGCACATGGAACATTCTCTAAAATAGACCATATATTAGGACACAAAGCAAATCTTAACAAATTCAGGAAAATTGAAATAATTCCTTGCATTCTATCTGACCACAATGGAATTAAACTACAAATCAGTAGCAAGAAAGGCTATAGAGCATACACAAAATCATGGAAACTAAACAATACAATACTAAATGATGAATGGGTCAATGAAGAAATCAAAAAGGAAATAAAAATTTAAAGAGTCAAATGACAATGAGAACAACATACCAAAATCTCTGGGACACAATGAAGGCAGTTCTAAGAGGTAAATTTATAGCCTTAAGTGCCTATATTAAGAAATTAGAAAGGTCACAAGTAAACGACCTAATGCTTCGCCTTAAAGCCTTGGAAAAAGAAGAACAGGCAAACCAAAAGTCAGTAGATGGGAAGAAATAATAAAGATTAGGGCAGAAATTAATGAGATAGAAACAAAAAGAACAATCCAAAGAATTAATGAAATAAAGAGTTGGTTCTTTGAAAGGATAAACAAGATTGATAAACCCTTAGCAAATCTGACCAAAAGAAAGAGAGAAGAGACACAAATTAATAAAATCAGAGATGAACAAGGTAACATCACAACAGATTCCAGAGAAATTCAAAAAATCATAGGGACATACTATAAAAGCATATACTCCACAAAGTATGAAAATCTGAAAGAAATGGATGATTTCCTTGATCTACATGACCTACCTAAATTAAATAAAAATGAGATTAATCACTTAAGTAGACCTATAACAAACATGGAGATCCGAACAGTTATCAATAATCTCCCAACTAAAAAAAGCCCAGGCCCGGATGGATTCACTGCTGAATTTTACCAGACTTTTAAGGAAGAGCTAACACCATTGCTTCTTAAGCGTTTCCAGGAAATAGAAAAAGAAGGAATTCTACCAAACTCCTTCTATGAGGCCAGCATCACCCTGATACCAAAACCAGGCAAAGATAGAACAAAAAAAGAAAATTACAGACCAATCTCCCTCATGAACATAGATGCAAAAATTCTCAACAAAATATTGGCAAACAGAATACAAGAGTATATCAAAAAGATCATTCACCCTGACCAAGTAGGCTTTATCCCAGAGATGCAGAGATGGTTCAACATACGCAAATCTATAAATGTAATACATTACATAAACGGGTTGAAAGACAAAAATCACATGATCATCTCATTAGACACAGAGAAAGCATTTGACAAAATCCAACATCCCTTCATGATGAAAGTCCTACAGAGGCTGGGAATAGAAGGAACATATCTCAATATAATAAAGGCTATTTATGACAAGCCTACAGCCAACATATTACTAAATGGGGAAAAACTGGAAGCTTTTCCACTAAAATCAGGAACAAGACAAGGGTGTCCACTGTCCCCACTTTTATTTAATATAGTTTTGGAAGTCTTAGCCATAGCAATAAGGCAAGAGACACACATAAAAGGGATACAAATTGGAAAGGAAGAAATCAAGTTATCATTATTTGCAGATGACATGATTCTATACATAAAGGACCCTAAAGACTCTACTAGCAAGCTGTTAGAGCTGATCAAAACCTACAGCAATGTAGCAGGATACAAAATAAATACCCAGAAATCTGTAGCTTTCATATATGCTAACAACAAACACACAGAGGATGAAATCAGAGAATCACTCTCATTCACAATTGCATCAAAAAAAATAAAGTACCTTGGAATAAACCTAACCAAGGAAGTAAAGAATCTCTACAATGAGAACTTTAAAACTCTCAAGCGAGAAATTGCAGAAGACACTAGAAAGTGGAGAAACATCCCTTGTTCCTGGATTGGAAGAATCAATATTGTGAAAATGGCAATCTTACCTAAAGCAATCTACACATTTAATGCAATCCCTATCAAAATTCCAAAGGCTTTCTTCATGGAAATAGAAAAAACAATCCAAAAATTCATTTGGAATCACAAAAAACCTCGAATATCTAAAATAATACTGAGCAACAAAAAAGAGGCTGGTGGTATCACCATACCTGATTTTAACCTATACTACAGAGCCATAGTAACAAAAACAGCGTGGTACTGGCACAAAAACAGACATGTAGATCAGTGGAACAGAATAGAGGACCCAGATGTAAGCCCAAGTAGCTATAGCCACCTGATATTCGATAAAAATGCCAAAAAGACTCATTGGAGAAGAGACAGCCTCTTCAGCAAATGGTGTTGGGAAAACTGGATATATATCTGCAGAAGGATGAAAATAGATTCTTCTCTCTCGCCATGCACAAGAATTAAGTCCAAATGGATTAAAGACCTTAACAACAGACCGGAAACTCTGAAACTGCTAGAGGAAAAAGTACGAGAAACCCTTCAACATATTGGTCTTGGCAAAAACTTTGAATACAACCCCAATTGCTCAGGCAATAAAACCACAGATTAACCACTGGGACCTAATGAAATTACAAAGATTTTGCACCACAAAGGACACAGTGAAAAAAGCAAAGAGGCAACCTACAGAATGGGAAAAAATCTTCGCCAGCTATATATCTGATAGAGGATTAATATCTAGGATATACAAAGAACTCAAAAAGTTAACTAATAAGGAATCAAACAAGCCAATCAAAAAATGGGCTTTGGAGCTAAATAGAGAGTTCTCAAAGGAAGAAATACGAATGGCATATAAGCATCTAAAAAAATGTTCTACGTCACTAGTCATCAGGGAAATGCAGATTAAAACGACATTGAGATTCCATCTCACTCCTGTCAGATTGGCCACCATCATGAAAACAAATGATCATAAATGTTGGCGGGGATGTGGAAGAAAAGGAACCTTTCTGCACTGCTGGTGGGAATGCAATCTGGTCCAGCCATTGTGGAAAACAGTGTGGAGGTTCCTAAAACAGCTAGAGATTGATCTACCATATAACCCAGCTATAGCACTCCTAGGCATATATCCAAAGGACTCATCTCATTTCCTTAGAAGTACGTGCTCAACCATGTTTATTGCTGCTCAATTTATAATAGCTGGGAAATGGAACCAGCCTAGATGTCCCTCAACAGATGAGTGGATAATGAAGATGTGGCACATTTATACAATGGAGTTCTACTCAGCGGTAAAGAAAAATGAAGTTATGAAATTTGCAGAAAAATGGATGGACCTGGAAAGTATTATACTAAGTGAGGTAACCCAGGCCCAGAAAGCCAAGCGCCACATGTTCTCTCTCATATGTGGATCCTAGCTACGGATGATTGGGCTTCTACGTGAGAATGAAAATACTTAGTAGCAGAGGCCAGTAAGTTAAAAAGGAGACATAAAGGGAAGAGAAAGGAAGGGAGGAGGGTACTTAATAGGTTGATATTGTATATATGTAAGTACAATGCTTGTGATGGGGAGGTAATATGATGGAGAATGGAATTTCAAAGTGGAAAGCGTGGGGGGTGGGGAGAGAGGGAATTACCATGGGATTTTTGTAATAATCATGGAAAATGCTAATAAAAACATTAAAAAAAAGAAGATAGAAGTAGAAAAAAAAATAAAATAAAATAAAAAATTAAAAAAAAAAAGTCAAACCACATATGGTGGTGCATGACTTCAGTCGCAGCACTGGGGAGGCTGGGCTAGGAGGACCACTATGAGTTCAAGGCCAGCCTGGGCTACAGAGTGAGTTCCCGGTCAGCCTGGGCTAGAGTGAGACTCTGCTTCAAAAAATAAATTAAGCTGGGCGTGGTGGCATATGCCTTTAATCCCAGCACTCAGGAGGCAGAGGCAGGAGGATTGCTGTGAGTTTGAACCCACCCTGAGACTACATAGTGAATTCCAGACTGGAATAGTCAGACTGAGCTACAGTGAGACCCTACCATGTAAAACCAAATAAATAAATAAAAATAAAATAGCTGGGTATGGTGGTATATGCCTTTAATCCCAGCACTTGGGAGGCTGAAGTAGGAGGATCACCATGAGTTCAAGGGAAGCCTGAGACTACATAGTGAATTCCATGTCAGCCTGGGCTAGAGTGAGATCTTTCCTGGGCGGCAGGGATGGAGTGTGGGGGAGAAATAAGAAAATAAATGTCAGCCAGGTGTGGTGGCATACGCCTTTAATCCCAGCACTCAAGAGGAAGAGGTAGATCTCTGGGAGTTCGAGGCCACCCTGAGAGTAGATAATGAATTCCAGGTCAGCCTGGACTAGAGTGAGACGCTACCTCAATAAAAGAAAAAAAAAGAAAAAAGGCTAGAGAGATAGCTTAGCGGTTAAGCACTTGCCTGTAAAGCCTAAGGACCCCGGTTCGAGGCTCGATTCCCCAGGACCCACGTTAGCCAGATGCACAAGGGGGCTCATGTGTCTGGAGTTTGTTTGCAGTAGATGGAGGCCCTCGAGCACCCATTCTCTCTGTCTCTATCTGCCTCTTCCTCTCTCTGTCTCTCTCAAATAAATAAATAAAAACAAAACAAAAGGTCCTGTAAAAAAAAATAAAATCAAAGAACCAAAAGTAAGCAAATGTCAGCCTGTTGGGCATGGTGGCACAGACAGTTTCAGCACTTAAGGAGGCTAAGGTGGGAGAATCTGACTGGAGGCCAGTATGGGATACATAACAATGGCCCAATGACAGTGTCTTTATTTAAGTAGCATTTGAAAATGTACAGAGTCAGAGAGAGAGAGAAAAAACTGTTTTACAAAGGATAATTAGCCAGATGCAATTTGTAGGCCTTGTTTGGGTCATGATTGAAGAAAAATAACTTTAAAAAAAAGGGACCAAAACAAAAGGGGAGGACCAAAGGAGTTGGAGGTGTGTCTCAGTGGGTAAAGGCACTTCCTGCAAAGTCTGATGGCCCACCTTCAGTTCCCCAGTACCCACATAAGTTAGCCAGATGCACAAAAGATGGTACATGCATCTGGAGTTTGTTTACAGTGACCAAAGGCCCTGGCCCACCCATTCTCTCTCTCTCTCTTTCTCTCTCTCTCTCTCCCCCTCTCTTTCTCTCCCCCTCTCTTCCTCTCCCCCACCCCCCCCACAAGTAAACAAATAAAATGTCAAAAACAAATTTAAAAAGGTACAGTCTGCGGAGATGGCTCAGCAGTTGAAGATGCTTGCTTTTGGGCTGGAGAGATGGCTTAGCGGTTAAGCGCTTGCCTGTGAAGCCTAAGGACCCCGGTTTGAGGCTCGATTCCCCAGGACCCACGTTAGTCAGATGCACAAGGGGACGCACCCATCTGGAGTTCGTCTGCAGTGGCTGGAGGCCCTGGAACGCCCATTCTCTCTCTCTCCCTCTCTCTCTCTCTCTATCTGCCCCTTTCTCTCTCGGTCTGTCACTCTCAACTAAATAAATAAAAATAGTAAACAAAAAAAATTTTTTTTAAAAAAGATGCTTGTTTTAAAAAAAAAAAAAAGAATGAGTTGGGCCCACCAGGGCCTTTCAGACATGGGTCTTGGGGAACTGAACCTGGGACCTTAGGCTTCACAGGCAAGCACCTTAACCGCTAAGCTATCTCTCCAGCCCTAAAATATTTTTGAAAAGTATTTTCACTATAAAATCTGGACAGAGGGCTGGAGACATGGCTCAGTGGTTAAGATGTTTGCCTGCAAAGCTTAACGTTAAAACTGGGGTTTGATTCCCCAGTACCCACATAAAGTAAAATGCACAAAATGTGCATCTGGAGTTTGTTTGCAGTGACTGGGGGTCCTGGGGCACCCATTCTTTCAGTCTGTCTTCTCTCTCTCTTTGGAAATAAATAAATAGATTTTTAAAAACAAAAACAGTCTGGACAGAGGGCCTGGGAAAAAGGCTCAGCAGTTAAAAGTGCTTGCTAGTGAAGTCTGTTGGACCTGGGTTCAAATTCCCAAGCCACCAATGTACACAAAACGTGCTGCAAGCATCTGGTGTTCATTTGCAGTGTCAAACGGCCCTGATTTTCTCATAGTCTCACATGCAAATAAATAAAAAATTAAATTTTAAAAAAGAAAAAAAAAGTGATATTTGGGGACTGGAGAGATGGCTTAGCGGTTAAGGCACTTGCCTGGAAAGGCTAAGGACCCATGTTCAAGTTTCCAAATCCCATGTAAGCCAGATGCAAGCATACAAGGTCACACATGTGCACAAGGGGACACAGGTGTCTGGAGTTCGATTGCAGTGGTTAGAGGCCATCACGTGCCAATTCTCTCTCTGTGTCTCTCACTCTCACTCTCTCTCAGTTAAAAAAAAAAAAAAAAAGTGACCTTTGGGCTGGAGAGATGGTTTAATGGTTAAAGTGCTTGCCTGAAAAGCAAAAGGACCCAGGTTTGATTCCTCAGTACCCATGTAAGCCAGATGCAGAAGGTGGCACATGTATCTAGAGTTCATTTGCAGTGGCTGGATGCCCTGGTGTGCCCATTCTCTCTGTCTCTCTCTTTCTCAAATAAATAATTTTTTAAGTGACATTTGTGAACAGTTCGGAAACTAACACAACTTGGGTTTTAAGTGACGTTGGAGAATTGTTGGTAATTTTGTTATGAGAATGCCTGTATGTGTCAGGAAGGTTCAAGAGAGAAACACTGAGTTGGATTGTACTCTAGACCAAAAAGTTTATCAATGGGGTTTATTAACATCCACAATGTAGACCACATGTGAAGAGAGAAAGCCTTCAGTCCCCCAGGGAAAAGTAGGATACACTCTCTTAAAGATTTCTAAGGGGAAGGGGAGCCCACCCCCACCACCATGAAGCAGCAGGTGTGGTTAATAAGTAGTCTATACTATGGGGTACACGTACCTTAGCCTACATGGTCAGAGTCATTGTGGTTCTAGATAAGGGAGTAGGGCTGCCTGAGACCCTGGGTACCAGGAGGCTAGGCTTGCTTCTAATACAGGAATTTTGGGGTTCCTCTGCCAATGTACTAATATATGCCAATGCACTAGTAATTTGAGGGTGTTCTCAAATCCTTGTCTTGTGAATTTGAAGAATGAAATCCACAGACCAGAGGCTAAGGTTCAGAATGATGTTTTAAAATATGTTCTTTGTTTTGTTTTGCTTTTTGTTTTTCAAGGTAGGGTCTCACTCTAGCACAGACTGACCTGGAATTCACTATGTAGTCTCAGGGTGGCTTCAAACTCACAGCAATCCTCCAAACCTCTGCCTCCAGAGTACTGGGATTAAAGGTGTCACCAGTATGCCTGGCTAAATATTTTTTATTTATTATTTATTTGCAAGACAATAGAATGAATGGGCCGACCAGGACCTTTTGCCATTGCAGATACACTCCAGAGACATGTGTCAGTTTGTGCATCTGGCTTTACCTGGGTACTGGGGTATCAAACCCTGGCCATCCAGCTTTCCCAGCAAGTGCCTTTAACCTCTACGTCATCTCTCCAGTCCCAGAAAGATTTGATGACAGCCTAGAGTTTTAATGAGGGAGAGCGTTAAGAGAAGGGAGCTTAAGGAAAAAGAGGAAAACATAGCTCTTGTTTGTTTTGTTTCAGACCTTCTCTTGCTCTGTAGCCTAGGCTGGCCTTGAACTCACAGTCCTGTGGCCTCAGGAATGGTGGAATCACAGGTGTGCACACCTAGCTTGTGGTTCTGTTTCTTCTTTCTCTCCGGCGTGTGTGAGCATGTGTAGTATGGTATGGTTTGGTGCATGTATGCATGGTGCTGTGTGTGTGGTGTGTGCACCTGTGTGGGCCATTGCAGTAACCTGTGGTCAGGGTCACCTGCAGTGGCCACAATGAGACACTGGGTGTTCCACTCCACCGCTCTTCCACCTGGTCATGCTTTGTGCAGGGGTCTCTTTTTATTTTTTATTTTTATTTTTTTTAATTTTTTATTTATTTATTTGAGAGCGACAGACACAGAGAGAAAGACAGATAGAGGGAGAGAGAGAGAATGGGCACGCCAGGGCTTCCAGCCTCTGCAAACGAACTCCAGACACGTGCGCCCCCTTGTGCATCTGGCTAACGTGGGACCTGAGGAACCGAGCCTCGAACCGGGGTCCTTAGGCTTCACAGGCAAGCGCTTAACCACTACGCCATCTCTCCAGCCCCAGGGGTCTCTTTTTAGTAATCCCAGAGCTTGCCCCCTTGTGGGGCTCCATCCAGAAATTCTTAGGTCTATGCTCCCCTGAAGGACAGGGCTACAAAAGCATGTGACTACCCCCAGCTGGCAAGCCTGCGGTCCCCTCAGGCCCTCACACTTCTGCAGGGACTACACTTCACCAGGAGCCACCTCTCCAGCCTGTGGTGCAGGTTTTGAGAGCAGGGGCCTCCACTCAGTTAGCTTAGTGATGAGAGCACTCAACACTCAACAGTCAATAAAACTCCCGGCAGCAGTTACTTCCTCATTGCTGGGACAAAATACCCAGCCAGAGGTGGCTTCAGGACAGAAAGGGCGTATTTCAGCTTAGGGGGTCGAGGGGAAGTTTCGGGTCTGCAGGGACAACGTGGCAGAGCAGATAGATAGCACCACAGCTTGTCACATCAGCTGGGAGGAAATGGCAAGAGTGAGCTAGCCTGAACACCCAGTGGGCCGAACCGATAAACCTCAAGCTCTGCTCCCAGTGACGCACCTCCTCTGACTCCCAAAGGCTCCACCATGTTCTCAAATGTCCATCAGGGGATCACCAAATCTTCAAAATACGTGAGCCTACGGGGAGCATTTCATGCAAAACCCCAACTCCCCAAGCCAGTGGCTGTCAACTTTGTTGTCTTATAGCCTGAAAAGAATTGACAGGTACACACAGCAGAAGGGCATGTTTAGCAAGATTTTATTTTAGAAAAAGAAAGTGAAACAGAAAAACTCCCAAATTGGAAGAATTTCTGAGGGGATGACCTGCTAGGTGATTTGGATGAGGGCGTTTGTATTTCCTTGGGGAGCGAAATTAGGCATCAAGTCAGTATGGATTCAATTGGTGCTTTGAATATACATGGGTGGGGGGGGTTTCCACCCTAGGGGATGTAAATTACACATCAGGTTGTGGGAGATTAGGCGGTTTACTTTGAGTGCATATGGAGGATTTGGATTTAAAAGGAGCCTGGAGAGATGGTTTAGCGATTAAAGCACTTGCCTGTGAAGCCCAAGAATGCATGTTTGAATCTCCAGGTCCCACATAGCCAGATGCAAAGTGACGCAAGCAGGCAATATTGCACATGTGTACAAGGAGGCGCAAGCATCTGGAGTTTGTTCACAGCGGCTGAAAGCCCTGGCGTGCTCATTCTCTACCATTCTCTCTCTCTCCCTCCCTCCCTCTTTCTCTCTGTCTCTCTCTCTCCAAAAAAAAAAAGCAAAGGCACAAGGGCTGATGGTCAGCTGACATCTTGGTGAGTCATGGTGAGTCAGGGCCTTTGGGAATTCAGTCTCACTGAACTCTGTTCTCTGAACTTATTGGTGGCTTTCTTTATGGGTCTGTAACCCTGACTAACTCCTTATAAAATGAGGGCTACCTTACTCCTAATTCCTATCATTGGCACAGGCCTATCATTCCAGCACTTGAGAGGTAGAGAAGCAGGAAGATCAGGAGTTCAAGATCATCCTCGACTGCATGATGAATTTGGAACCAGCCTGTAAATCACCATCCCAGGCCTTGCCAGCAGTCAGGAGGAAGAGAGAGGCTAAAGCAAGCAAGGGGAGGAACAAGCCAATGAAGGGCAGCAACCTTCAGGTCTTCTCTGGGGGTGGGCCAGGATTTTTCTAACACTCGGGTGCCAGCTCCCTTCGCTCTGGTTAGAGTTTCTCTCTGCTCAGTACAGCTGTGTCTCTCCTAGCATGCAGAGAAGATGGTGGTGAAGTTAAAGGTTGTCTGATGTCACTCTGGCAACTGCTCTCAGCCAGCCACTTGAAGAGGGACTTTTGGCCTTCCCACACCCTGTCCTCAAAAATAAACAAGATTCTGGGCAGGACAGGAATTCACCAGGTCACCTAAGCCATACAAGATTTGTGGTAAGAGCCACAGTCCTTGGGGCTCCCAGGCACCTCTCAAAGCTGGGAACAAAGGGAAAGGAGCCTCATAGGACTTCCTGGTGCCTTATCAACAACTTATTTTTAGTTCAGTGAGGATTTTCTAGAAATTCTGACCTCCAAGAATAGGTAATTTTAAAAAAAAAAGATCAACCGGGCATGGTGGCTCACACCTTTAATCCCAGCACGTGGGAGGCAAAGGTAGGAGGCTCAGCATGAGTTCAAGACTACCCTGAGACTACATAGTGAATTCTAGGTCAGCCTGAGCTAGAGGGAGACCCTACCTCAAACAAACAAACAAAAAACCCTATTTGTATCATTTTTGGCAAGGAGTACAGAGCCATGGGCAAGACCCTTGTTCTATTGGTCCTCAACACTGTTAAAAAAGAAGAAAGGGGCTGGACCCATGTAATGCAGATGCACAAGGTGGCACATGCATCTGGAGTTTGTTTGCAGTGGCTGTAGGCCCTGAAGTGCCCATTATCCCTCTCTCGCTGCCTCTCTCTCTCTTTCTCTCTCCATCTCTCTCAAATAAGTAACAGCAATAATAATAATAATAATAATAATAATAATAAAAAAGCCAGGCATGGTGGCGCACGCCTTTAATCCTGGCAATAGGGAGGCAGAAGTAGGTGGATCACTGTGAGCTCAACACCACCCTGAGACTACATAGGTAATTCCAGTTCAGCCTGGGCCAGAGTGAGACCCTACCTCAGAAAACCAAACAGAAAAGGAGGAGGAGAAAAAGGAGAAGAAAGAAGAAGAAGAAAAGGGGAAAGGGAAGATGCTGAGCATGGTAGCACACGCCTTTAATCTCAAGATTCAGAAGACAGAGTTTGGACCAGCCTGGTACTTCTAAGTGAATGCCAGGTCAGCCTGGGCTAGAGTAAGCCCCTACCTGGATAGAGAAAGAAAGAAAGAAAGAAAGAAAGAAAGAAAGAAAGAAAGAAAGAAAGAAAGAAAGAAAGAAAGAAAGAACGAACGAACGAGGGAGGGAGGGAGGGAGGGAGGGAGGGAGGGAGGGAGGGAGGGAGGGAGGGAAGAAGGAAGGAAGGAAGGAAGGAAGGAAGAAAGAAAGAAGGAAAGAAAGAAAGAAAGAAAAGAAAGAAAGAAAGAAAGAAAGAAAGAAGGAAAGACGGAAACTATTAATACAAAAGTACAACTCTCACCCCAAAGAGAATGAGATAGCTTATTTTGGAGCCAAATATGAGTGACCATGGCCTTAGGACCACAGATCTACCTTGTCCTAAATGTCAAGTTCCAATGTGTTAACAATGCTAGAAGTTTTAATAGTTACAGAACAAAAGAAGGTCATAAATCAAGGTATTCTTCAGATCCATTGGGGGAAACATCAGGTAGGTATGTATTGTAGTTACCTTGGCTGTGCTGAAAGAAACACCTAACCAAAAGCAGCTGATGGAAGGGATTTTGTTGAACTTTTAAAATATTTTATTTTTATTTATTTATTTATTTTTACTTGAAGAGAGTGAGAGGCAGAGACAGAGAGAAGGGCCTCAACTACTGTAATCAAATGCCAGATGGTTGTGCCACCTAGTGGACATATGTTATCTTGCACCTGCCTCACCATTGTGTGTCTGGCTTACATGGGATCTGGAGAGTTGAACATGGGTGTTTAGGCTTCACAGGCAAGCGCCTTAACTGCCAAGCCATCTCTCCAGTCCTAAGTTGAACTTTTAATCCACCCTGTCCTGGTCTTGCTGACACAGTACTAATTGCCAGCAATAGATGCTCTTCATTAATTTCATGTGCTATTTTCTATGCATTCCCTTCTGTCCTTTCTGACATGTCAGCCACCTTATCAATAGTCATCATTCTTCTAAATCTGCAACTGGTATTGGCAGCTCTGACTAACTCCTTCTGCTCTTTCCCTACATAGGGTAAATTCAATACTCTCTTTCATGTTTAAACTCCTTTGATGATTAGCTTTTATAAACAATCCCCAGATTTGCTCTCTTTAAGTTCCTTAATTAGTTGCCTACTACTTGAACATTTTACCTATAACCTTGACAGTAAACAGATGTACTTTTCCTAATGAAAGATGAGCTCAGGAAGAAAACTCAGTAGCAAAAGCCAGTAAGCTAGAAAAGAGATATAAAGGGAAGAGAAAGGAAGGGAGGGGAGAAGTACTTAGTAGGATGGTATTGTATATATGTAAGTAGAAGAATAGATTAATGGGGGTGAAAAAGTCCAAGTGAGGTCAGGGGAAGAGATTGAGAAAAGGAAGGTGGAGGAAGGGCTAATCAAAATCTAAGAGGATATAAATAAATCATATAAAAACCTGCTTTTTTTGATAATGGAACGCTCAGGAGCCATAGATTGTTACTACAAAATTTTCAGTGCCAGGGATAGGATACCTTCCAGTGAGTTGTTTGCCAGAGAGGTCCCTGATGCCCCAAAAACATTATAGACCATTGCCAAGGCCCTTGGTTTCCCACAAGGAATAGAGGGTAAGACCCCATTGCTGAAGACTCCACATACTTGGGCTGCAAGGCCACTGAGAAATCCTGCTGGAACTGAGCTGATAACCTCCTCCATGTAGAACAAGAGCAGCTGACAGAAAGCTGGAAAAAGCCATTCTGCATGCAGTTGAGTAGGAGAGAGAGAAATTACCAGTGAAGATCCTCAACAGTGGACAACACAAGCCTTATATTTGGCCAGCCAGGCCAAATGAGTCAACAGGTGCAATAGTGGCACATCTGTCATAGTGGAAACCAACTGCCCTCCAGTTGGACTGGAGGCCCGCTCCACGGGAGGGAATTCATCCCTGATACTGAAAGCCTAAAACAGGGGTAGTCATGAGCCCTAGGGATGTAACATCTGCTGCTGTCTGGCTAAATGTATATACTATGCCCATCAAACTGCCCAGTAAACACTTCTCTTAATGTTAATACCCACATATTTATGCTACTCTCACTTTTGGTAGAGAACATTCTCTTCAGATGGCAGTGACTTTGGGATGACTCAGAAGGCATCATGGGGCTGGGAAGAAGTGACAGAGGAGTGCACAGCACTGCAATATCTCCATCACACCTTCCAAGGCTCAGGGTCCATTGTGGAAGAGGTGGAGGAAAGAATGTAAGAGCCAATGGAAGGGTAGGACTACTTACAATGTGCTCCTCCAGACACAAAACGTCCTGGATATCCATGACTTCACAGTGCCTGACACTACCTACACAAGATCATCATAAGAGGAGGAAAAGACGTTGACATCAAAATAAAAGAGAGACTGATTGAGAGGGGCAGGGGATATGATAGAGAGTGGAGTTTCAAAGGGGAAAGTGGGGGGAAAGAGGGTATTATCATGGGATATTTTTTACAATCATGGAAGTTGTTAATAAAAAAAAATAATTAAATAAAAAGATGAAGCTGGGCGTGGTGGTGCATGCCTTTAATCCCAGCATTTGGGAGGCAGAGGTAGGTGGATAGTCATGAGTTTGAGACAACCCTGAGACTACACAGTGAATTCCAGGTCAGCCTGGGCTAGAGTGAGACCCTACCTCAAAAAACAAAACAAAACAAAACAAAAAAAAAAAAGATGGGCTCCAGGGCTGGAGAGATGGCTTAGTGGTTAAGGCGCTTGCCTGCAAAACCAAAGGACCCAGGTTTGATTTCCCAGGACCCATGTAAGCCAGATGCACAAGGTGGCATATGCTTCTGGAGTTCTTTTGCAGTGGCTTGAGGCCCTGGCATGCCCATTCTCCCTCTCTCTGTCTTGTTCTCTCTCTGTCTCTGCTTCTCTCTCTCTCTCTCAAATAAATAAATGAAAGGAAAATATTTAAAGATGAGCTCCCCTTTCCTCTGTGGGCCATTCCATTCTTCCCCTGTGAGATCGCTCAGTACAGACTTTGCCTGAGACTGTGTTTTCATCCAATAGGGTTTAGTTTGGCTCACACTGTCAAGGAAAGGCTTCAGCATGACAAGTTGGCATCACAAAGGCTGGATATCACTTCTTGTTGCAGCAGCTAGAAGAAAGCAGCAAGAGAGCAAGCTGAGCTCTGGCAAGGGGGAAACTGAGCTCTGTCAGCCCAAAGCCCACCGCCAGCAACACAACTCCTCTAGCAAGACTGCCTCCCAAATAGTCGCCAGTCATGGACCAGGTACTCAAAACACATGAGTCTCTGGCTGGAGAGATGGCGTAGCAGTTAAGCGCTTGCCTGTGAAGCCTAAGGACCCCGGTTCGAGGCTCGGTTCCCCAGGTCCCACGTTAGCCAGATGCACAAGGGGGCGCACGCGTCTGGAGTTCGTTTGCAGAGGCTGGAAGCCCTGGCACGCCCATTCTCTCTCTCTCCCTCTATCTGTCTTTAACTCTGTGTCTGTCGCTCTCAAATAAATAAATTTTAAAAAAATTTAAAAAAAAACCACATGAGTCTCTAGAGGACATCTTACTCAAGCCACCATGGCGAGTTATAGCAAAGTGAGAGAAATCCTTGCTGTAAGCCTCAGATGCTCTCTGATGGCAGCCTTCACTCTTAGGTTGGTGGAAGCTGTTGGTGGAAGTTAGGGGATCTGTTCATACGTTTCAAAAGGATTTACTCACCAGCCACAGGATGCTGAGTCAGACAGAGGTGGATATTCATTGGCCATCAAAGGGACTGAGAAAACCCAAGGCTGTGAGCCTGCAACATTCCAAAACACACACACACACACACACACACACACACACACACAAATAAAAATTTAAAAAGAACTTGTCCTAAGTTAAAATGGAAAAACACATTCTTTCTGCTGAATAATAATCATATTTAACTTAAAGAGTCTGAGCATTCAGACTGGAGCTTAGTGTTCCTTCAGCTTAGCTGGCCTTGGCTTAATTAAGTGCTGCTTAATTGCTGGAAAGGCAGCTAAGGTCATTGTGTCTTGTTTGTGGGCATGACCTCTGACCTCTTTGGGGTATCTATGTGGGACATCAGCGGGGGGTGCTACCACGTGCATCTGGCTCTATGTGGGTATTGGGGAATCGAACCTGGGTCCTTAGGCTTCTCAGGCAAGTTCCTTAATTGCTAAGCCATCTCTTCAGCCATTTCTTTTTTTCTTTTTCTTTTTTCTTTTTTCTTTTTTTCTTTTGTTTTTCAAGGTAAGGTCTCCCTCTAGCCCAGGCTGACCCGGAATTCACTATGTAGTCTCAGGGTGGCCCCGAACTCATAGTAATCCACCTACCTTTGCCTCCTGAATGCTGGGATTAAAGGCGTGTGCCACCATGCCCAGCTTTAGCCTTCCATTTTAAGGCCAGCTAATTAGCAACTAAGGGGTTCTCTGCAACACTTTTGGCACCAAATATAACAATTCTTCAGTTTTAGCAGCAAGTGCCTTTAACCACTGAGCCATCCCTCGGACCCGAATTCTCCAGTTCGAAGATGCCAGCTAAGTATCCTACAACTCAGTTCGGTCCTGATGTTAACTGTATGAAGTTATCTGATTTCACGGGCTCAAGGGCCTGTCCCACAAGGGTGCCTTACCTTAGAACTAGCTTCAAGTAGTGGACTCCTCAATTCCCTCTGGCTTAGCTATAAAGTCAGTGGTTCTCACAACAGTGTTTCAATTATTTATTAGAACCACCCATAGAACTCAGGGAAGTGCTGAAACCATTTCTCACTGTATTAGAAAGGACACAAATGAACATCCCAGTGGAATGTACATAGGGCAGTGAGCCTTAGTACTCGGTCCCAGGAAAACCGGAGTGCCATTCTGCCAACCAAAATAAACACATTCCTCCCATCAGCTGCTTTGGGTCAGGTGTTTTGTTCCAGCTACGTGAAGGTAACTTTAACACCCAGAAAATGTATTGTGAGGATTATCATCGTAGTCTGTGGATATCATGCTCTTCCACAACAGCTTAATCTGTGCCCAAGCTAACCCTGGGGACATGGAAAACTATGCACTATGGGTGTGGAGCTCCTAGGACATAAGGAACTCAACAGCTTCTCCAAAGAGTTCCTGATACGATAAGCATGAGTCAGCAACTTGTGATCTGTCTTATGTCAAGAGCAATAAACATTTTCAGTTCAGATGCCAAGAACAATAAACACTGGTGGGGGGGGCAGTGCTGGAGAGATGGCTTAGAGGTTAAGGTGCTTGCCTACAAAGCCAAAGGACCTTGGTTCGATTCCCCAGCACCCATGTAAGCCAGATGCACAAGGAGGTACATGAATTTGGAATTTGTTTGCAGTGGCTAGAAGCCCTGGCAGGCCCATTCTCTCCCTCCCTCTCTCTCTTTCTCTCTTATTCTCCCTCTCCCTCTTTCCCTCTCTCATATGAATAAAAAATAAAAGCCGGGCGTGGTGGTGCACGCCTTTAATCCCAGCACTCGGGAGGCAGAGGTAGGAGGGTCACCACGAGTTCGAGGCCGCCCTGAGGCTACAGAGTGAATTCCAGGTCAGCCTGAGCTAGAGTGAGACACTACCTTGAAAAAACAAAAAATAAAAATATAAATAAATAAACAAACTTTTTTTTCAGTTCAGCTCAGACTCCCCATAACTTTAACTGTCTTAAACTCTCAAGAAAAGCTGTCGGTGGAGTTGGAAAAATGGCTCAGTGGTTAAGGCACTTGCCTGCAAAGCCCAGCGACTTGGGTTTGGTTCCCTAGTACCCACATAAAGCCAGATGCACAAAGTGGCACATGTATCTGGGGTTTGTTTGCAGTGGGTAGAGGCCCATGATGCATTCATTTGCTTGCAAATAATTTTTTTTTTAATAGAAACAAAAGCTGTGAGTAAAGTCAGGATGGGGCTTCACTCCAGTGGAGCCCTGGCCGTCCTTCAAACTCTATCTTATGTGTTATGTGATCATTTTGCATCCTCCCAGGCACCGCAAGATGGTACTATCAATGGTCTGTGTTAATATGATAAAATCATGTAAGTCTAATTCTAGGGATTCACACTCCCTTCCTGCCAAAGTACCTTCCTGTTACCATGGAAAAATCTTGAAGCACCTCATTTCTGTCCCTTTCCTTCTCCCTCCTTCCTCTCACTTCAAAATACTTTTTTAAAAAAATATTTGTTCATTATTTATTTATTTATTTGAGAGCGACAGACACAGAGAGAAAGACAGAGGGAGAGAGAGAGAATGGGTGTGCCAGGGCTTTCAGCCACTGCAAACGAACTCCAGACGCATGCGCCCCTTGTGCATCTGGCTAACGTGGGACCTGGGGAACTGAGCCTCGAATGGGGGTCCTTAGGCTTCATCAAAATACTTTTTAAACATATTTGCTAATCTTAGCACTTGCGAGGCAGAGGTAGGAGGATTGCTGTGAGTTCAAGGCCACCCTGAGACTACATTGTGAATTCCAGTCATCCTGGGCTAGAGTGAGGCCCTACCTCAAAATAAATAAATAAATAACATTTGTATTTATTTATTTGCAAGCAGGGATAGATATAGAGAAGAGAGATAAAGAGAGAATGGGTACACCAAGCCCTCTAGTCACTGCAAACCAACTCCAGATTCATGTGCCTCTTTGTGCATTTGGGTTTACATGGTTACTGGGAAATCAAGCCCAGGTGGTTAGGCTTTGCAGGCAAGTGCCTTAACTGTTGAGCCATCTCTCCAGCCCTCACAGTACTTCTGACACTGGCTGACAGGTATGACCTTTTTTTCCTAGGTATGACTTGTGATCTTGTGACTTACATGGCCAAACTGTCAGAGACTTGTGGATGGGATGTATAAGCCACAAGAATAAATTCCATGTTCCCCAACTGATTTGTAAGAAACAGCTTTTCTGTATGCAAAAACCAACTAGAACACTTCTCCTGTAGTCCAGGTTAATCTTTTTTTTTAAATTTTTTTTGTCCATTTTTATTTATTTGAGTGTGACACAGAAAGAGACAGAGAGAGAGAGAGAGAGAGAATGGGCGCGCCAGGGCTTCCAGCCACTGCTACCGAACTCCAGACGCGTGCACCCCCTTGTGCATCTGGCTAACATGGGTCCTGGGGAATCGCGCCTCGAACCGGGGTCCTTAGGCTTCACAGGCAAGTGCTTAACCGCTAAGCCATCTCTCCAGCCCAGGTTAATCTTGAATTTACTGTATATCTGAGGCTAGCCTCAATCTTCATCCTTCTACCTGAACCTCCCATGTGCTAGGATTACAAAATGCATCCCACCATAACCATTCTCTCCATGTCTGTCTCTCTCTGCTTGCAAACAGAAAGAGAGAGAGAGAGAGAGGAAGAGAGAATGAATGAATTAAAGAAAGAAAGGAAGGAAGGAAGGAAGGAAGGAAGGAAGGAAGGAAGGAAGGAAGGAAGGAAGGAGAAAGAAGAGAAGAGAAGAGAAGAGAAGAGAAGAGAAGAGAAGAGAAGAGAAGAGAAGAGAAGAGAGAAGAGAGAAGAGAGAAGAGAGAAGAGAGAAGAGAGAGGAGAGGAGAGGAGAGGAGAGGAGAGGAGAGGAGAAGAGAAGAGAAGAGAAGAGAAGAGAAGAGAAGAGAAGAGAAGAGAAGAGAAGAGAAGAGAAGAGAAGAGAAGAGAAGAGAAGAGAAGAGAAGAGAAGAGAAGAGAGAGGAGAGGAGAGGAGAGGAGAAGAGAAGAGAAGAGAAGAGGGGAGGGAAGTTAGGATAGGAGGGAGGAGCCTGAGGAGCCGAAGCCCTAACTCCTGGCCCCCCATCCCAGGAGTGGACTAGCTGCCTCTAGCGGCAGTCTGAGGGAAAGGAAACTGAGGAGAGGTTTAGTTTAAGTCATTAGTAAAGGTGTTGCACCTGTCACCGCTGTTCCGATGTTTCCGTGGCGGTGGCTTCCTGGGCAGACAGGCACTCATTGGCATTTTTATTGAAAAGCCAAAAACCAGTAATATGTGAACAAGTAGCAGATTGTATAAGCAAAGGGTAAGGAACTTTCCACCTTGGATAATCCTTAAACACTTGTTGAAGGAAGAGATTTAGGGGTGTGACCTGCTGGACTCTGCAGATCCAGAGCACACACACACATTCTGATCACAAGAGCAATCACGTTAAGTCCGCTGCTGTCTTCAACCCACTGTGGGCCCATAGTTACTGACCTCATTCTCTTCTCCTTTGTATTTTATTTTATTTTTAATGTTTATCTTTCGAGGTAGGGTCTAACTCTAGCTCAGGCTGACCTGGAATTCACTATGTAGTCTCAGGGTGGCCTCGAACTCATGGCGATCTTCCTACCTCTGCCTCCCGGGTGCTAGGATTAAAGGCGTGCACCACCATGCCCTGCTGGTCAGCACTTGTTACACAGGTGTGTTTGCTGTGAGTGAGAGTCCATGCGGGCCTCTGAGGAAGGGAGCACAGAACGAATCTTAACATCAGTCAGCATCTCTAAATATAGCTTGTTAATGTTGGTCAACTGTGCTGTTCAAACCAAAGCTACATCAAGGCAGAGGAAACCCAGCCACATTACTTTAAGCGGGTGGATTACACACTTGTAAGATTAACTTCCGGGCAAATGACAAGTTAAGGAAGTTAGCATCTCACAGCAGTAATCTTAGAAAAAAATATTTGTAAGGTCCATAAGAAATAGTCCCACAGTTCTTTCCCATCATTGACCCCCCATATGTAATTCTCATAGTTCATTCGCATAGGACCCAAGGAACCCCAAACCAAGAAGCCCAACAGTCCAGATCATCACACAATGAGGATGCTCCCTAGGCCAGCTGAAGGACCCCCATACAGCCCAAGGTGGGAAATCTGGAATGTTCCACCAGGTGGCGCCAACTGTCTTCTGCTGCCAGAAGACACTCCAACGATTTATTAACAAACGCTTCCTCCATGCGACAGTTGAACAGTGGATCCCAGCCAAGGAAAGTGATGGGCTGCGAAAAGAAATCATTCAGCAAGATTCTAGGATACACTATTTAGGTAAGATACAATCTAGAAACCTTTAAATTTACTTTCATCAACCTAAAACTGTGAATTATCTTCACCCATAATATTGCCCATTCCCCTTACTTTTTTTTTCTAAGCCATCCCTCCAGCCCTTTTTAAACTTTTTTTGGAATTTATTTTATGTATTTGACAGACAGGGAGAGAAAGAGGCAGAGAGAGAGAAAGAGAGGGAGAGAGAATGGGTGTATCCAGTCACTGAAAAGAAACTCCAGATGCATACACCACTTTGTGCACTTGGCTTCACGTGGGTCCTGGGGAATCCAGCCTCGGTCCTTAGGCTTCACAAGCAAGTAAGTGCATTTATTGCTGAGCCATCTCTCTAGCTCCTAGCTTGGAAAATACTTTTTCCTAAGTTGGAATTTTCTGAGCAGTTGTAGATTTCCACAATATTGAGTCCTTTATCTCATGACCATGAAAAATTAGGCACATAGATGACAAGGAGTGAATAAGGTGAAAGAAAAATGTTGAAAAGCCCCAGAGTTTGAGGTCCAGCATCCAAAGACGATAAAGAAAAGCAAAAGAGGGGTCTGGAGAGATGTCTCAGTGGCTAAGGAGCTTGCCTGCAAAGTCTAGCCACCCAGGTTCAATTCCCCAGCACCCCCATGAAACCAGAAACACAAAGTGGCACATGCATCTGGAGTTCACTTGCAATTGCTAGAGCCCTGGTGCACCAATTCTCTCTGGCTGTTTCTCTTCTCTCTCTATCTCTTCTCTGCTTGTGAAGAAATAAAAAAAAATTTATTTTAAAAGAGAGAGAAAAAGCCAGGCGTGGTGGCGCATGCTTTAATCACAGTACTCAAGAGGCAGAGGTAGGAGGATTGCCATGAGTTTGAGGCCACCCTGAGAATACATAGATAATTTCAGGTGAGCCTGAGCTAGAGTGAGACCCTACCTTGAAAAAAATCAAAACAAAACAAAGAGAGAGACAGAGAGAGGAGCAAAAGAGAAAAGCTATCCTTCTGAGTTAGAGCTCAGAGAAGTGAACTGGCTAACAGTGAAGATCTGTGAACAACTGCAACCAGGGAGAAGCTTCTGGGGGTATAGTACATTATTTCATTAAGGGAGTAGTTATTCCTCCTACTTACCTAGCATATCTTTTTTTTTTTTTGAAAATTTATTTTTTGTTTTATTTCTCAATTTTTATTAACATTTTCCATGATTATAAAAAAAATCCCATGGTAATACTCTCCCTCCCCCCCACCACTTTCCCCTTTGAAATTCCATTCTCCATCATATACCCTCCCCATCTCAATCAGTCTCTCTTTTATTCTGATGTCATCATCTTTTTTTCCTCTTATGATGGTCTTGTGTAGGTAGTGTCAGGCACTGTGAGGTCATGGATATCCAGGACATTTTGTGTCTGGAGGAGCATGTTGTAAGGAGTCCTACCCTTCCTTTGGCTCTTACATTCTTTCCACCACCTCTTCCACATTAGACCCTGAGCCTTGGAAGGTGTGATCAAGATGTTACTTAGTACTCCACTCACTTCTTTCCAGCACTATGATACCTTCTGAGTCATACTGAGGTCACTGCCATCTGAAAAGAGAAGATTCTCTACCCAAAATAAGAGTAGCATTAATATCAGGGTATGAATATTAAGAGAAGTGCTAACTGGGCAGTTTAATTAGCATAGTATATACATTTTTCCAGACATCAGTCAATATTACACCCCTAAGACTCATGACTAACCCTGTTTTAGGTTTTCAGTATCAGGGATGATTTCCCTCCCATGGAGCGGGCCTCCAGTCCAATTGGAGGGCAGTTGGTTTCCACCATGACAGATGTGCCACTATTGCACCAGTTGGCTCATTTGGCCTGGTTGGCCAATTATAAGGCTTGCAGTGTCCACTGTTAAGTATCTTCGCTGATGGTATCTCTTTCTCCCATTGAACTACATGTAGAATGGCTTCTTCCAGCTTTCTGTCAGCTGGTCTACATGGAGGAGATTATCAGCTCAGTTCCAGCAGGATTTCTCAGTGGCCTTGTAGCCCAAGTATGTAGAGTCTTCACCAATAGGGTCTTACCATCTATTCCTGGTGGGAAGCCAAGGGCCTTGGCAATAGCCTATAATGTTTTGGGGGCATCTGGGATCTGTCTGGCCAAGAACTCATAGGAGGTATCCCATCCCTGGCACTGAAATTTTTTCTAACAACGATCTATGGCTTCTGAATGATCTATTATCCGAAACCAGAGGATTCCAAATGATTTATTTGCATCCTCTTAGATTTTGATTAGCCCTCCCTCCACCTTTCCTTTACTCAGTCTCTTCCCCTGACTTCACTTTAGGCCTTTTCACCCCAGTTAATCTATTCTTCTACTTACATATATACAATACCAACCTCTTAAGTACCCTCCTCCCTTCTTTTCTCTTCCATTAATGTCTCTTTTTTAACTTACTGGCCTCTGCTACTGAGATTTTTCCTTCTCACACAGAAGCCCAATTATCTGTAGCTGGGATCCACATATGAGGGAGAACATGTGGTGCTTGGCTTTCTGGGCCTGGGTTACCTCACTTAGTATAATACTTTCCAGATCCATCCATTTTTCTGCAAATTTCATAACTTCATTTTTCTTTACCGCTGAGTAGAACTCCATTGTATAAATGTGCCACATCTTCATTATCCACTCATCAGTTGAGGGACATCTAAGCTGGTTCCATTTCCCAGCTATTATGAATTGAGTGGCAATAAATATGGTTGAGCATGTAGTTCTAAGGAAATGGGATGAGTCCTTAGGATATATGCCTAGGAGTGCTATAGCTGGGTCATATGGTAGATCAATTTTTAGCTGTCTTAAGAACCTCCACACTGATTTCCACAATGGCTGGACCAGATTGCATTCCCACCAGCACTGTAGAAGGGTTCCTCTTTTTCCACATCCCCACCAACATTTATGATCATTTGTTTTCATGATGGTGGCCAATCTGACAGGAGTGAGATGGAACCTCAATGTAGTTTTAATCTGCATTTCCCTGATGACTAGTGACGTAGAACATTTTTTTAGATGTTTATACACCATCCATATTTCTTCTTTTGAGAACTCTCTATTTAGCTCCATAGCCCATTTTTTAATTGGCTTGTTTGAATTCTTATTATTTAACTTTTGGAGTTCTTTGTATATTCTAGATATTAATCCTCTATCAGATATATAGCTGGCAAAGATTTTTTCCCATTCTGTAGGTTGCCTCTTTGCTTTATTCACAGTGTCCTTTGCAGTACAAAATCTTTGTAGTTTCATGAGGTCCCAGTGGTTAATCTGTGGTTTTATTGCCGGAGCAATTGGGGTTATATTCAGAAAGTCTTTGCCCAGACCAATACGTTGAAGGGTTTCCCCTACTTTTTCCTCTAGCAATTTCGGAGTTTCCGGTCTGATGTTATGGTCTTTAGTTCATTTGGATTTAATTCTTGTGCATGGAGAGAGAGAAGAATCTATTTTCACCCTTCTGCAGATATATATCCAGTTTTCCCATCACCATTGTTAAGATTTGCTTTGTGTCCTAATATATAGTCTATTTTAGAGAATGTTCCATATGCTACTGAAAATAATGTATATTCTGCAGCATTTGGATGAAATGTCCTGTATATATCTGTTAGGTCCATTCCTTCTATTGACCTCATTTAGTCCAGATGCCTCTCTGTTTATTTTTTCCCGGGATGACCTGTCAATTGATGAGAGTGGGGTAGTGTAAGTATTTCCTTACTTACACTACCACTGTGTTTGGTATTATCTGTGACCTTAATTCTAATAGCATTTGTTTGATGAATTTGGGTGCCCCCATGTTAGTTGCATATATGTTTAGGATTATAATGTCCTCCTGTTGGAGGATGCCTTTAATCAATATAAAGTGACCTTCTTTGTGTTTCTTAACTAATGTTGGACTGAAGTCTACCTTGTCACAACCCAGATTGTATTCCCACCAACAGTGTAGAAGGGTTCTTCTTTTTCCACATCCTTGTCAGTATTTCTCTTGTCATTTGTTTTCTTGATGATAGCCATTCTGACAGGAGTGAGATGGAATCTCAAAGTAGTTTTAACCTGCATTTCCCTGATGGCTAAGGATATAGAACTTTTTTAGATGCTTATATGCCATCTGTATTTCTTCTTTTGAGAACTATCTATTTTGTTCCATAGCCCATTTTATTATTATTTTTTATTTATTTGAGAGAGAGAGAGAAGCAGAGAGGGACAGAAAGAGGCAGAGAAAGAATAAGCATGCCAGGGCCTCCAGCCACTGCAAATGAACTCTAGACATATGTACCACCTTGTGCATCTGGCTTATGTGGGTTCTAGGAAATCAAACCTAGGTCCTTTGGCTTTACAGACAAGTGCTTCAACTGCTAAGCCATCTCCTCAACCCCCAAAGCCCATTTTTATTTATTGATAACTTCCATAATTGTAGACAATAACCCATGGTAATGCCCTCCCTCCCCCCCCCCCACTTTTCCCTTTGAAACTCCACCCTCCATCAAACCTCTTCCCCTCTCAATCAATCTCTTTTTTATTTTGATGTCATTGTCTTTTCCTCTTATTATGATGGTCTTGTGTAGGTAGTATTAGGCACTGCAAGCTCATGGATAGCCAGGCCATTTTGTGTCTGGAGGAGCATGTTGTAAGGAGTCCTGCCTTTCCTTTGGTCCATAGCCTTTGTTTGTTTGTTTTGTTTTGTTTTTCGAGGTAGGGTCTCACTCTCGCTCAGGCTGACCTGGAATTCACTGTGTAGTCTCAGGGTAGCCTTGAACTCATGGCCATCCTCCTACCTCTGTCTCCCGAGTGCTGGGATTAAAGGCGTGTACCACCACACCCGGCTCATAGCCATGGCCCATTTTTTAATTGGGATGTTTGATTTCTTATTATTTAGTTTTTTGAGTTCTTTGTATACCCTGGATATTAGTCCTCTGTCAGATGTATAGCTGGCAAAAATGTTCTCCCATTATGTAGGTTGCCTCTTTGCTCTATTCATAGTGTTCTTTGCTGTACAAAAACTTTGTAATTTCATGAGGTCCCAGTGGTTGATTAGTTGTCTTATTTCCTGAGCAACTGAGGTTATATTCAGAAAGTCATTGCCTATGCAAAGCCAGCCCATTTAAAAAATATTTTAGTTTTATGTATTTGAGAAAGGAAGAGAGAAAGAAGCAGAAAGAGAAAGAGAATGAGTATGGGCACACCAGAGCCTCCAGACACTGCAGACAAACCCCAGAGGCATGCACTATCATGTGCATCTGGCTTTATGTGGGTACTGGTGAATCAAACCCTGGCCATCAGACTTTGCAAACAAGCACCTTTAACCAATGAACAAAATTTTTAGCTTCTACTCATTTTTTATTTTTTGGTGTTTCAGATAGGGCCTTGATCTAGCCCAGGCTGACCTGAAATTCACTACATAATCTCAGGGTGGCCTCGAACTCATGGCCATCCTCCTACCTCTGCCTCCCAAGTGCTCCCAAGGGATTAAAGGTGTGTGCCACCACCCCCGGCTCTGTTATGGTTTTTTAAGAAAGCTTATTTGGGGCTGGAGAGATGGCTTAGCAGTTAAGGAGCTTGCCTGGAAAGCCTAAGGACATATGTTCAACTCTCCAGGTCCCACATAAGCCAGACGCACAGTGATGCAGGCACACAAGATCATACACACTCACAAGGGGGCACACATGTTTGGAGTTCGATTGCAGTGGCTGGAGTCCCTGATGCACCAATTCTCTCTCTCTCTCTTTCTCTCTTGCTCACTCTTACATTAAAAAAGTGCAATCTAAGCCAGGCGCACGCCTTTAATCCCAGCACTCGGGAGGCAGAGGTAGGAGGATGGCCATGAGTTCAAGGCCACCCTGAGACTCCATAGTGAATTCCAGTTCCACCTGGGTTAGAGCGAGATCCTACCTCAAAAAACCGAAAAAATAAAAAAGCTTGTTTTTAAAAATATATGTTTTATTTATTTCCAAAAAGAGAGAGAGAGAGAATGGGCATGCCAGAACCTGTAGCCACTGCAAATGAATGCCAGATGCATTCAGCAGCCTGTGCATCCAGCTTCACGTGGGTACTGGGGAACCAAACCAGGGCCATCAGCAGCCTTGTAGGCAAGCCTTAGCTGCTAAGCCATCTCTCTAGCCCTGTTTATTTATTATTATTATTTGTGTGTGTGTGTGTGTGTGTGTGTGTGTGTGTGTGTGTGTGTAGAGGCACACAAGTGCCATGGTACATACGTGGAGGTAAAGGTCATCCTTCGGATTGGTCCTCACTTGTCCACCTCACATAAGGCAGGGTTTCTCCCTCTGAATTTTCACTATGTTGCTCTTTGCTGAGTGCCATCATCAGCTTCATGCTGCTGGAATGAACTTCCAAACGGATACAATTTATGGAAGGAATGTGATTGACTTCAGGCTTACAGATCCAAAGGAAGTTCCCCTGATGGCAGAAGAAGCTGGCCCCCTTTCCCAGATCCAAGCAGAGAGACACAATCACGCGTCCAGCACCACAAGCAAGCAAGCCCCAGAACCACTATTGCACCTGTTGACTCATTTGGCCTGGCTGGCCAAATATAAGGCTTGCAATATCCACTGTTGGGTATCTTCACTGGTGATTTCTTTCTCTCTCCCAATGAACTGCATGCAGTATGGCTTTTTCCAGCTTTCTGTCAGCTTGTCTACATGGAGGAGGTTTTCAGCTCAGCTCCAGCAGGATTTCTCAGTGACCTTGCAGCCCAAGTATGTGGAGTCTTCAGCAATAGGGTCTTACCATCTGTTCCAGGTGGGAAACCAAGGGCCTTGGCAATGGCCTTTAATGTTTTGGGGGCATCAGGGACCTCCCTAGCCAACAACTCACTCTAAGATATTCCATCCCTGGCACTGAAAAATTTCTAGTAACATTCTATGGTTCCTGTGTGTTCATGAAGGTTTTTTTATTTTTTAATTTTTTCTTTTTTCTTTTCTTTTTTTTTTTTTTTTTTTTGGACGTAGGGTCTCACTCTAGCCCAGGCTGATCTGGAATTCACTATGGAGTCTCAGGGTGGCCTCAAACTCACAGCAGTCCTCCTACCTCTGCCTCCCGAGTGCTGAGATTAAAGGTGTGTGCCACCATGCCCAGCTGTTTGTTTTTTTTTTTAATTTTTAAGTGTTACTGTGTTTATTTTATTTTTTTGCTGTAGAAGAATAACAATATCGGGTACAGGATATGAGTTTATTCATTTGGAAAATGCAATTGTTCCTATCCTTTTGAAAGGAAAGTATTATTGCAGTGGATACAGACAGACATAGCCTCGTTTTTAAACTTGCCCCAGAACTATGTTAACTTTTCCAGTTTTGTCATAATGTAGCCAAAAGACCTGGAGCGTTTGATGCCTTGTTCAGCCAGAGGTCATATTATTTTTTTGTAATAGAACTATGGGAAGAAGGAAAAACTTCCTTCAGAGGGGTTAATAGTTTCATTTCTGGAACACATGCCATCTTCAAACCTAGTTAAGTGCATTGTATCAGACGACTGGAGCTTAGTTATTCTCTAGCATTGACTAGGTTTCTGCTTGTCATGTTCGCTATGAAGACGCGCGTTTCTCACGCAAGCACTCTTCAACCTTAAGATTCTCTGATTTTTGAAATCAAGGATGAAAATGAGTGGAGCAACAAGGTGAGATCGGGATATTGACTTTGTAAGGATAACTTCAGGTAGATATTTTAAAACAGGAGTCAAGAAATAAAGAAGTTCCAATAGTCTAACGTCATGGGCTTAATTTATAATGGGCTTGGAGAAAGCATATATTTCAGAAAAAAAAAAAAGGTTCATATCTTAGATGTCTAAGCCTCTTTAGGTTATCTCTCTCTTTTGCTTTTCTTTTCTTTTTTTGGTTTTTCGAGGTAGGGTCTCACTCTGGTCCAGGCTGACCTGGAATTAACTATGTAGTCTCAGGGTGGCCTCGAACACTCGATGATCCTCCCACCTCTGCCTCCCAAGTGCTGGGATTAAAGGCGTGCGCCACCACGCCCGGCTTTAGGTTATCTCTTAATGAAGGCCAGTCATTTCCTATTGTTTGTTTCTTATTCCAGCCACTGGTGTGACCACCGAGGCACAGGTTTGGATAATTGTCAAAAGTGTGACCCTCAGCCCTGTGCTGTGCTTCCAGTTCTGGGCATTGCTCATTGCTGCAGCCTGGGGTTCCCACACAATTTGCTTATCCTTCAGGCACAGGCTTAGCTTCACAGGAGGTTGCAGTGTGCTGACTAATCATGAAGGTTTTAATATATATATAGTTTTAATTTATTTGCAAACAGAGAGATAGATAGAGAGAGAGAGAGGGAGAGAGAGAGAGAGAGAGAGAGAGAGAGGGAGGGAGAGAGAAGGTGCACCAGGGCCTCTTGCCACTGCAAGCAAACTCCAGATACATGTGCCACTTTGTGCATCTAACTTTACATGGGTACAGAGGAGTTGAACCCAGGTTTTTAAGCTTGAAGCGCCTTTACTTCCGAGCCATCTCTCGAGCCCCATTAAGGCTGTTATCACAAAAGAAAGTCACAAACCAAGGCTCTTTTCAAATGCATTAATGAAAACATCAGATAGGCAGGTAACAACAAAGTGAGGAAATCTCTGTTATAGCTTCACATTCTATCCAATCTCTTTTCTCTTCTTCTTTTTATTCTTTTTGAGAGAGACACTGAGAGAGAGAGAGCTTGTGCAGTAGTGTCACCTTGTGCATATGGCTTACCTGGAATCTGGAGAGTGGAACATGGGTCTTTAGGCTCCACAGATAAGTGCTTTAACTGATAAGGCATCTCTCCACTGTCTTACTTTATATATATACATGTATGTATACATATATACACATTTTTTTTTTCCAAAGTGGTGTCTCACTCTAGCTCAGACTGACCTGGAATTCACTATGTATCTCGGGGTAGCCTTGAACTCACGGTGATCCTCCTACCTCTGCTTCCCAAGTGCTGGGATTAAAGGTGTGCACCACCATGCCTGGCTTAAATATTTTTAAAAGAAATATTCAGGCTGGACTGATGGCTTAGCAGTTAAGGCACTTGCCTGCAAAATCAAAGGACCCAGGTGTGATTCCCCAGGACCCACGTAAGCCAGATGCACAAGGTGACACATGCATCTGGCATTCGTTTGCAGTAGCTGGAAGCCCTGGTGTGTCTATTCTCTCCCTTTCTCCCTCTCCCTCTCCCTCCCCCGCCTCTCTCTCTGTCTCTCACACACATGAATAAAAAAAATGTTTAAACAAAAATTTATTTAAATATTCTAAATTTATTTATTTATCTGCAAGGAAAGAGAGACAGAAGAGAGAGAGAGAGAGAGAGAGAGGGAGAATGGGTGCACCTGGGTCTCCAGCCACTGCAAACAAACTCCAGATGCATGCCCCACTATCTGGTGCTTTACGTGGGTACTGGGAAATCGAACCCAGACCAGCAAGCTCTGTAGGCAAGCACCTTTAACCACTGAGCAATCTCCCCAGACCTTGCTCTTTCTTTAAAAATCTTTTGTTTGTACTGCTGGATTGAGTCTTGACATGCTAGGCAAGTGCTCTATCACAGAGCTACATCTCTAATCCTTGATTGAGACAGAGTCTCCCTTTGTAGACAAGGCTGGTGTGGGACTGGAAACCCTTTTGCTTCTATTTCCCAATTGCTGGGATTACAGGCCTGTACCAACACATGCAGCTCTTTTGTCTTTTCTGCCTGTGAATGGCTCTTTTATCTCTCTCCTTCCTTCCCTTCCTCCCTCTTTTCTTCTTTTCCTTCCTTCCTTCCTCTCATTCTTTCTTCCTTCTATCTTTTCTTCCTTCTTCCCCTCCCCCCCCCCGTTCCTTCATGAAGCCTTGCCCAGGCACACTCTAGTGCTCCTGAGACTTGGCCCTGTCTTTTCTCACAGGCATGCACTAACATGCCAGGCTGACACAGGAGACTTCTATGTCCTTAAAAGGTGTGAGGAGTTTTCCTCCACCAGCAAGCAAGCAAGCAGTTCTGCCATGATAGACACTGGCCAGGCATCTTCTACTTCAATTTTATTCTGACGTTATCTACCTGGACTGTCAGATCCCATAGTCTGAGGGCTCAGTCATAAGATTATGTGTCCCCTCTCTCTTCAGGTCTTAAGCCCCAGGTTGTTTGACCTGTGCTTCTGACTGACTTCCTGCAAATCAGAGTTCCTATGCGCTCCCCGCAACACCAGGGCTTGATTAACTTGCTTGAACAATACATAGAACTCAGGAAAACATATTTACTGGTTTGTTGTTTAAAAAAAAAAAAAAAACACCAGTATTACAAAGAGCACAGGTGAAAAGATGAACAGGGCAAGGGATGGGAAAGGGACCCAGAGTTTCCATGCCCCCTCCAGGTATGCCACCTTCCAGAAACAACAAAATGGTAGCTATCTAAAGTCCTCTAATCCTTATTCGGTTTTTTACTATACTTTATTTTTTATTTTTAATTTAATTTATTTATTTGAGAGAGAGGGAGGTACAGAAATAGGCAGGTAGAGACAGAGAGAGAGAGAATGGGTGCATCAGGGCCTCCAGCCACTGCAAATGAACTCCAGATGTGTGTGCCTCCTTGTGCATCTAGCTTACATGGGTCCTGGGGAGTTGAACCTGGGTCCTTTGGTTTATGCAGGCAAGAGCCTTAACCACTAAGCCATCTCTCCAGCCCTATTTGCTTTATTTTTTGAGAGAAAGATAGAGGCAGATAGAGAGAGAAAAAGAGAATGGGCACAATAGGGCCTTCAGCCACTGCATAAGAACTCCAGACACATGGGCCACCTTGTGCATCTGGTTTATGTGGGTCCTGAGGAATCAAACCAGGCTCCTTTGGCTTTGCAGGCAAGTGCCTTAACTGCTAAGCCATCTCTCCTGTCTCCTAAACTATTTTGAGTATTTATGGAGACTTCATTTCATAGTGCTGTGGTTTGAATGTAAAATGTGTTGGTACACTTGATTCCAAGCAGGTAGTGCTGTTTAGAAGGTTATGAAACCTTTAAAAAGTGGGCTACTGGGGGTGATCCTTGAGGCTTTATAGCCTGGCTCCAATATTAAAATACCTTTATTTTATTTTTATGAGACAGAGAGAATTGGTGCATCAGGGCCTCTAGCCACTGCAATAGAGCTCCAGACGCATGCACCACCTTGTGCTTACATGAGTTCTGGGGAGTCTAACCTGGGTCCTTGTCACTTGAGTCATTGTGCGTCTGCCTTACATGGGACCTGGAGAGTTGAACATGACTCCTTAGGCTTCCCAGGCAAGTGCCTTGACTGCCCAGCCATCTCTCCAGCCCAGACATAGTGTTTTGCTTCTCTCCCCACCCCCAGGTTAGGGTCTCACTCTAGACCAGGCTGACCTGGAATTCACTATGTAGTCTCAAGGTGGTCTCGAACTCACAGCAATCCTCCTACCTCTCTGCCTCCCAAGTGCTGAGACTAAAGGCGTGTGCCACCACCCAGACATAGTTTTAATAGCCCAAATGACTATGCAAGAAAATGATGTTTGAAAATACCTTGAAATGGGACAAAAATAGCTGAATTGGAAAATGCTTCATAGCAATTTAAAGTAGTAAATACTAAGAACATAGATTTGTTTTTCTTTTTTTATTTTTGTTTTGGGTTTGGTTTGCTTGTTTTCGTCTGTGTGTGTGTTTTTGAGGCAGGGTCTCATGTAGTCCAGGCTGTCCTGGAACTCACTATGAAGCCAAGGATAGGCTTGAACTCCTAGTTCTCTTACCTTCACCTCCCAAGTGCTGAGACGACAGCGGGTATGAACACACCAAATCTGAGACAATAGGTTTAAGTGATATGATATTAAGTGAATGCTGAAACAACCACCTCAATTGCACTACTAATTTCATGTTTCTTTGCCATCATATAAACGTCTTGTCATATGCATCTAGAACCACTGATATATTGCAAATCAACTAATTTTGTGGAAAAAAAAATCAACATTTCAAGGTAAAAGGGATGGCTTAGCTGCTAAGGTGCTTGCCTGCAAAGCCTAATGACCTGGGTTCAATTCCCTAGGGTTTTTTTTTTTTTTTTTTTTTTTGAGGTAGGGTTTCACTCTAGCCCAGGCTGACCTGGAATTCACTATGTAGTCTCATGGTGAGACCTGGTGGTGTATGTATCTGGAGTTTGTCTGCAACAGCTAGAGACCCTGGTGTGCCCATCGGTCTCTCTGTCTCTTTGTTTCTCTGTCTGTCTCTCTGTTTCTCTATCTCTCTCTGCTTGCAAATAAGTAAATGTGTGTGTGTGTGTGTGTGTGTATTTTTTAATAACATTCAAGCCAGGTGTGGTGGTACACACTTTTAATCCCAGCACTTGGGCAGCAGAGGTAGGAGAATCACTGAGAGTTCATGGTCAGCCTGGAACTACAGAATTCCAGATAAGCTTGGGCTAGAAAGAGATCCTACCTCAAAAAAATTTAATATTTGATTTATTAAGTTTAACTCCATTTAATATTTTAAGAAATTTTAAGTTACTTTTTTTCTTTTGGTTTTTCAAGGTAGGGTCTCACTGTAGCCCAGGCTGACCTGGAATTCACTATGTAGTCTCAGGGTGGCCTCGAACTCACAGTGATCCTCCTATCTCTGCCTCCCAAGTGCTAAGATTAAAGACATGTGCCACCACGCCAGCCTAAAATGGCTTCCTTTTTAAAAACCTAAATATTTTATTTTTAGTTATTTGAGAGAAAGAATGAGGCAGAGAAAGAGAGAGAGAGAAAATGGGCATGCCAGGACCTCCAGCCACTGCAAACGAATTCCAGATGCATGTGCCACTTTGTGCATTTGGCTTACGTGGGTCCTGGGGAATTGATCAGAGGTCCTTTGGCTTTGCAGGCAAACACTTTAATCACTAAGCCATCTCTCCAGCCCCTAAAATGGCTTCATTAAAAAATATTTTATGGGGCTGGAGAGATGGCTTAGCGGTTAAGTGCTTGCCTGTGAAGCCTAAGAACCCCGGTTCGAGGCTCGGTTCCCCAGGTCCCACGTTAGCCAGATGCACAAGGGGGTGCATGCGTCTGGAGTTCGTTTGCAGAGGCTGGAAGCCCTGGCGCGCCCATTCTCTCTCTCTCCCTCTATCTGTCTTTCTCTCTGTGTCTGTCGCTCTCAAATAAATAAATAAATAATAAAAAAAAATTAAAAAATATTTTATGTGCCGGGTGTGGTGGCGCACGCCTTTAATCCCAGCCCTTGGGAGGCAGAGGTCGGAGGATCGCCATGAGTTCACGGCCACCCTGAGACTACTTAGTGAATTCCAGGTCAGCTTGGGAAACAGCCAGACCCTACCTTGAAAAAAAAATATTTTATGTATTTATTTGCAAGCAGAGAGATGCATAAAGAGAGTGAGAGTGATACAGTGCATGACAGGGCCTCTAGGCACTGCAAACAAACTCCAAATGCATGTGCCACTTTGTGCATTTGGTTTTATGTGGTATTGGGGAGTCAAACATGGGTCATTAGGCTTTGCAGGCAAACATCTTAACCACTGAACCATCTCTCCAGCCCCTAAAGTGACTTTTTTGTTCTTTCAAGTTAGGGTCTCACTCTAGCCCAGGCTGATCTGGAATTCACTATGTAGTCTCAGGGTGGCCTCGAGCTCATGGCCATCCTCCTACCTCTGCCTCCCAAGTACTGGGATGAAAAGGCATGCAGTACCATGCCCAGCCTTATGTTGCTTTTAAGAAAATTTTATTTATGGGCTGGGGACTTGACTCAGCAGTTAAAGGTGCTTGCTTACAAACCTAACCTCCCAGGTTTGGTTCCTCAGTACCCAAGTAAAGCCAGATGCACAAAGTGGCATATGCATCTGAAGCTTGTTTGCAGTGGTTAGAAGCCATGACATGCTCATTCTCTCTCTCTCTCTGGCTGGCCTCGAACTCACAGAAATCCCCCTACCTCTCCCTCCTTAATGCTGGGATTAAAAGTGTGCACCACCATGCCTGGCAGAGAGAGAATAGGCATGTCAGGGCCTCCTGCCACTACAGATGAACTCCAGACACATGTGCCACTTTGTGCATTTGGCTTATTTGGGTACTGGGGAATGGAACTCCAGTCTTTAAGTTTTGCAGGCAAGTGCTTTAACTGCTGAGTCATCTCTCCAGTCCTAGTGTTGTTTTTTTTTAATTAAAATAAATGCCTTGATGATATTTCTCATAAATCATTGCTCAACAATCTTTTAGGACAAGGATGAGGTATTGCCTGTTGGAGGGAATGGTAGTTGGTTAATAGCATATCATTTTCTTCTGAAAGAATGTTTCTAATGTTTATTATGTAAGATCTTATATTTGTGTTTAAGGTCTAAAGGTGTCATTCTTTTCCTAAATAAATTGTTACTGTAAAAAAAAGAATAACTCAGAACAAAACCATGTCATATACAGTACTACTAATAAAGACACAAAAACAATTTGACAAACATAAGATGTCATGTATGGAAAAATGCATGAGAACTCTCCATATATATTCCCCTTTATTGTGCTATGAACCTAAAACTGCTCTTAAAAAAGTATTTTCCAGGACTGAGAAGATAGCTCAGCAGTTAAAGGCACTCGCCTGCAAAGCTTGCTGACCCTAGTTCAAGTCCACCCACGAAAGCCACATGCAAAAAAGCAGCAAAATGGAGCTGGAAACATGGCTTAGCAGTTAATGCCTTGGCCTGAGAAGCCTAAGAGCCCAAGTTCAATTCTCCAGGACCCATATAAGCCAGATGCACAAGGTGGCACATGCATCTGGAGTTCATTTGCAGTGGCTAGAAGTCCTGGCATGCCCATTCTCTAGCTCTTTTCTCTCCCATCAAATAAATAAATAAAAGTAAAATAATTTTTTTAAGTGGCACAAGTGTTTGGTCTTTGTTGGTAGCAGCAAGAGGTCCTGGCACTTACCCATACGCACATGCGCACAAATAAATAGAAAAAACTTAAAAGCATTAGAAAACATAGTGTAGGAGGGTTGGATGCAGCACAGTAGCAAAGCACTTGCCTAGTATGGGTGAGACCCTGGGTTTGATTACCAGAAAGTTAAAGTGTGTCTTGGGTGGGGAAATCTGACCGTGGACTGAGATGGTATCTTATGACATTTGTAGCAAGAAATCAGGGGCTGTTCTTTATCTGCTTGTCCTGGGACTATGAGGTCAGATGACAAGATCTGAAGTAACGGTGAGTGTTCTAAGGGCCATACAGTCCTCCGTCTCATAAGCCATCCAGTACATGATCTGCCCATCTGCTCTACCTGCCCATTATGTCTCTTTTTGCAATCCCTCTACACTGAGCTACATCCCAGCCCACGCCAGGTGGAGCTCCATGATGGCAGGGGAAAACATGGCATGAGCAGAGGATGGACATCACCTCCTGGCCATCATCATGTGGACAACATCAGCAGGAGAGTGTGCCAAACACTGACAAGGGGACACTGGCTATAACACCCGTAAGCCCGCTCCTTACAACAAGGTCCTCCAGGAGGTTCGTTCCAATTTTCAGATTGTCAACTGCGGGCCTAGCATTCAAAACACACGAGTTTACGGGGAACACCCGACTCAAGCCACCACAGCCCATGTATTAAAATTCTCAATAAATGTATTAATATTCGCAATAAAAGTTCTAAAAATAGCCTTCCACACATAACGTTTATAATCGTCAGAAATTGTGCTGAATCTATTTCTAGGGACATTGTTGAAATGAAACAAACCAAAAAGTTCATACAATGCTCAGGTCAATTTATTTTAGCCCTGAAGAATAATATCTAATTTCAGTATAACCCAGAGGAGTAGAGAAATAGAAAGAAAGAAAAAAAAACAAATTTGCTTAATATTTTGCTTATGTAGCCTTTAATCTGTTCCAGAAAGACAACAGGGGAGGAAATTCACAGAGTAAGATGAAATCCAGTCTCATGTCCTTTCATCCACTCACTGCCACCCCTGGCGTCTTTGGCCCCTGTCCATGCACTTTGCATGTGGCCTCCTGGTGACTAGAGCACACTAGGAAGGTGTGCCCATGAGGATGTGGCAGGAAGGGGCAGTTAGGAAATAGTTTTCAAGCCAAGGATGGCCCTCTAGGGTTTGTTGAGGGCAAAATGGCCTCCAGGGCCTCTGAAAATGACATGTGGACCGGGGCTTGGGGCACCCTGGAGAAGAGCTGTTCTACATTTCCACTGAGAGTTGTCTTTAAGGCATGAGAAAATTAAGGTATCAATTACAAAAAGCTGATTTTCATACTCTGAGATTTGTTATTTATTTGAGAGAGAGAGAATGGACATGCCTAGCCAGGGCCTCCAGCCACTGCAAATGAACTCTAGATGCGTGTGCCCCCTTGTGCATCTGGATTATGTGGGTCCTGGGAAATTGAACCTGGCTTTGCAGGCAAGCACCTTAATTGTTAAGCCATCTCTTCAGCCCTCTTCAGATTTATTTTTTCTTGCAGTGCTGGGGATTGAAACTAGGTACTGGAGCATGCAAGGTAAGTAACTTAGATTTATTAAGTAGCAAGCCGTATGTCGATCCTTTGATGCTACATTGGCACAGGAGTGAGCAACCAGCTTTGGTCTTGAGGGCTGGAGAGATGGCTTAATGGTTAAGGGGCTTGCCATTAGATCCAAAGGACCTAGATTGATTCCTCAGTATCTACATAAGCCAGATGCACAAGGTGGTACATGTGTCTGGAGTTCCTTTGCCGTAGGTGGAGGCCACCTCTCTGTCTCTCTGTCTCTCTGACTCAAATAAATAAATAATAAAACTTCCTCCTGTTTTTGGTTTTGAGTGCTGGGGATGGAATCCAGGGTTCCACACATGACAAGCACAAGCTCCACCAAGGAGCTGTGTCCCAGGCACTGGTCTTTAACAATAGTAGGCGATACTCAGTACCAAGCACATGTATATGAACTCACAGAATTGTTACAAAGACCATTTCAGACTTAAGGAAGGAGGCATAAAAAAAGTAAAAGGTGTTTTGGAATTTGCACAAGCAAGGATGAAGCCAGTGCTGTAAGAAGATCTGGCTGGCTGCAATCTTCATGCTGTAAGAGATTTGTCACTTAGACAAAGAATTATTATGTCTTTTTTTTTTTTTTTCCCTGAGGTAGGGCCTCGCAGTAGTTCAGGGTGACTTGAAATTCACTCTAGTCTTAGGGTGGCCTCGAATTCATGGCAATCCTCCTGCCACTGCCTCCCAACTGATGAGATTAAAGGTGTGCACCATCACGCTTGGCTCTTAAGTCTTTTTTGCTGATGGGCAGAGATCTGTAATAAACTTTTTTGTTTTGTTTTGTTTTTTGTCAAGGTAGGGCCTCACTCTAGCCCAGGTTGACCTGGCACTCACTCTGTAGTCTCAGGCTGGTCTTGAACTTATGCTGATCTCCTACCTCTGCCTTCCAAGGTCCTGTGCCACCATGTCCAGCTATAATAAACATGTATATAAAGACATAACAAAAAAAAAAAAAGAGAGAGAGAGACAGGGCTGGAGAAATGGCTTAGTGGTTAAGCGCTTGCCTGTGAAGCCTAAGAATCCTAGTTCAAAGCTTGATTCTCCAGCAACCATTCTCTCTCTATCTACCTGCCTCTTTCTCTGTCTGTCTGTCACTCTCAAATAAGTAAATTTAAAAAAAAAAATAAAAAGGACACAACAGCTTCCAGATTGGGCCACAGTTAGGGAAGAGAGAAGGAGTATCCAAAAAGGGGAGCTGAAAAGGTGCCAAAACCAAATCTCATCACATAGTTCTTTATTTTGTTTTGTTTTAAATTCGGTTTTTCAAGGTAGGGTCTCACTCTAGCTCAGCCTGACCTGGAATTCACTATGTAGTTTCAGGATGGCTTTGAACTCATGGCGATTCTCCTACCTCTGCCTCATGAGTGCTGGGATTAAAGGCGTGCACCACCATGCCAGGTTTCATCACATAGTTTTTTTTAAATATTTTTATTGATTTATTTGCAAGCAGAGAGAAAGAAAGAGAACAACAATGGGTGTGCCAGGGCCTCTAGCCATTGCACATGAACTCCTGATACATGCACCACTTTGTCCATCCAGCTTTACTTAGTACAGGGGAATCAAACCCAGGTCCTTAGGCTTTGCAGGCAAGTGCCTTAACCACTGAGCCATCTGTCTAGCCCATCACCTAGTTTTGATCACAAAGGAAAATCAGCAACAGAATGCATTGTAAATTAAACATTGCAAATGTTTTCAGAAGTCTGCACTCTTATGTTGAACATTATTTAAAAAAAATGGGGGATGGAAAGATGCTCAGTGGTTAAGGCAGTTGCCTTTAATGTCTGACAATCCGGGTTCGATCACCCAGTTCCCATGTAAAGCCAGATGCACAATTGCACATGCATCTAGAGCTCATTTTCAGAGGATAGAGACCTGGGGATGCCCATTGTCTCTCTCTGCTTGCAAAGAAATAAAATAAAAATATTTAAAAATACATCAACAACAGGTGCCAGGTGTGGTGGCGCACATCTTTAATCCCAGCACTTGGGAGGCAGAGGTAGGAGGATCACTGTGAGTTCAAGGCCAGCCTGAGACTCCATAGTGAATTCCAGTTAAGCCCGCGCTAGTGCAAGACCCTACCTCAAAAAGCCAAAAAAAAAAGAAGAAAAAAAAAAGCTGAGTGGGGAAGAGTCACCAAAGCTGTCCTCAGATCTGCCTTCCTAATTCCTCCTGTGGGCTTCGGCCTTTGTCACACGTCACAGAGCACCTAACGTTCCTCCACAGGGGTTTCAACAATACAAAATGCTCTCAAAAACCACATAGGTTTACTGCCATCATTAGGTTACTTTTTTTATGCCCCGTCAATGTTCTTACATAACCTCCCGTTGTCCTCCCAGACCTTAAGAAGTGGCACTCCATTATAATTTTAGGCGAGTCAGCGCCTTTTACAAAAGGGTTAGGCAGAGGGACTCATGAAGTTAAACTCTTGGACACCAGCAGTCACTCTCAGGAAATGCCTGGTATTTGCATTTTCCTGGTGCCAACGCTGACTTTGAGAGGCCAAGGTTGAAAAGGTCATTTCTCACTACAGAAAGGCTAATCAGTTCCGGCTCCAAACGAGCTTTGAGTTCAAACAGTTGATGGGCCCCAGGGACTGTCACCGTGCCCGGCTTGTAGGTGGAGTTACAGCGTGCTTGCAGCCCACAGGGGCGTGCTCCCTTCACACCCGGGGTGGGGGGCCACCCTGGCTCTCTGCGCACGGCGGGAAAGACAGCCCAGCAGCCTATCGCGCAGGAGGGAGTCCGGGGGACTTCCGCTCACCAAAATGCAACGAGTGGGAAAGGTGTTGATCTGATTGCCTTGGTGCTGGGTGAGCGTGGGGCTGGGGGGCGCCCCTTGCAGATGGAGGGGTGGTGCTAGTCTACACGGCTCGGGGTCGTCCGGGCAGCATGCATGTCCCGGGAGGCAGCTCTTCCCTTCCAGAGCCACCGCCTTCGCCAAGCTGGACCAAGCGCGCTGCGGACTGTGCCGCCGCCCACCGAGCAGGTTTTGCAGGGAGGGGCGTGGCTAGGGGCGGGGCCTGGCTGGGCGCTAGGCGGGATGGGCGGGGAGAAAAGTGGGATGCAGAAGTAGGAAGGGCCGAGGCCGCGGCGATTGGCGCGCAGGCCGGGGAGGGGGCGGGCTCGCTGCCGGGAGGGGCGGGGCCGGGGGCGGGGCCTTGTCTGGGCGCTCGGCGGGATGGGCGGGGAGCGAGGTGGGGTGTCGATGGCCTGGCAAGTGGCTCGCGGCTGGGAGGGGCGGGTCCGGAGGCGGGGCGAGCTCGGCGCGGGACGGGGACGGGGACGGGGACGGGGAGGGGCGGCACTCGGGGGCGCCGCTGCTTGGGCCGCAGCCTCCCTTCCCAGCCGGCGGCCGCGGGGCGCGCGTGGCGGAGGAGGTGCGGTTTGGCGGGAACGGGAGGGAGGCTTGCTAGAGCCCGCTATCCGGGCGGCGGGAACCGACCGGGGTCCGCCCCCAGCACGCCGAGCAGAGCTGGAGGTGGCGGGGTCCGGCGAGGCCGCGATGAAGCCGAGCGGCGAGGACCAGGCGGTGCCCGGTGGCGGCGATCCCTGGGAGGAGTGCTTCGAGGCGGCCGTGCAGCTGGCGCTGCGGGCGGGACAGGTGTGCGCGGTGGGGTCGGGACGGGGCGGGGCGGGGCCGGGTTGGCACGGTGGCCGCGCATCACGCCCACTCGGAGCGCTCCGAGAGCGCAAGCCCAAGTCCAGCGGCCGCCGCCAGGAACCGACTCCCGCGTGCCCCGGCGTGCTGCCCACTGGCTGCGCGTGGGTGCCTGGGGTCGGCACGCCGCGATGCTCGCGCGTGATGCGGGGGGAGCGGGCCTGGCGTGTTTCTGGCATGCACTTTCCTCCTGCCCGGAGTACCACCCGCGGGGAAGGAGGGCGCGACGCATCGGCTTGAGGCCGTCGGATGGACAGCTGCTGGTGACTTGACTTTGGCGCTTGAGAGAATCAATTGGAATATAAAAGGCCCTCCGAGGCTAGGGCACCTCTGCTGTTGTGTTGTGAAGGACCTTGAATTGATCCAGCAGCTAGGTCGTGGGTGTCTTGGCCCGTAAGCCCAAGGCACGTGGAGATCTGGCTGGGTGGTGGAGGATTCCGCTTCTCGGGGCGTCCGGACTCCGACTGTGCCTGGGCTCGCAGCCTAAGGGTGGTGGAAACGGAGGCGGTTCAGAAGGAACTTGTTAGGCTGCCGGAAGGATGGAAATCTAGCCGCAGAACTGAAGCAAACCAGGCTAGGTTTGAAAATGCAGCTCCTCCCCGCCCCCATTTTTTGTGTTTGTTCCCTGAATGTTCGCTCCTTGGTCCCTTCAGCTCTAGGTGTGGCAGATAGGTAGGGGTTTCCCCCAGGGTGTCAGGACAGGCCTCGATTGAGTTAGGGCTTGCTCCATTTTGCTCCTTAAGGTATACGGTTGCCCTCTGGTGAGCTGAGGGACAAGAGAAGGAACGGTGAGAAGGATTGATTTATTACAGCCAAACAGTATTTTTCTTAGGTCTAGCTGAAAAGTACTGTGCATGAATTTAAAAAGTATTGCTGTAGTGGGATTGTAGCTCAAGCACAAAGCCCTAGGTTCCATCCCCAGCAAGGCCATTAAGAATAAATTCTCTAGGGCTGGAGAGATGGCTTAGCGGTTAAGAGCTTGCCTGTGAAGCCTAACGACCCCGGCTCGAGGCTCGGTTCCCCAGGTCCCACGTTAGCCAGATGCACAAGGGGGCGCACGCGTCTGGAGTTCGTTTACAGAGGCTGGAAGCCCTGGCGCGCCCATCCATTCTCTCTCTCTCCCTCTATCTGTCTTTCTCTCTGTGTCTGTTGCTCTCAAAAAAAAATTTTTTTTTTTTTAAAAAAGAATAAATTCTCTAAAACTTTAGCCTGTGCATTGCGTTGTGAAAGGAGGACCCATCCTTCTGGGACAGCTACTGAAGCTTGTAGCTCAGGACAAACAGAATTAGTAGGAACTCACAGCCCTCTTTCCCCATCTCCTCCATTGTCTTCCAGACAGCATCATCGGGGCGTTTGGAACTTTAAGAGTCCGCTATAAAACCTTTCTTGCGCCTTTGAGAAGCCAGTTTAGGATTTGGACCCTGCTAGGTAAAGGGTGATGAGTGAGGTGTGGGTTTCTGTGGTTTTCAAATGTAGATCTTTTGAGTATGTAGAGGCTTTTTTGGTTTTTGCTCTGCGGGGTGGAGGGGGGGGGTACTGTATGTGTCTGCTGTGGGGGTTGCTCCCTTGCGGTGGCTGGAGGGAAATGTGGGGTGTCCTGCTCCATCACTCTTCTGTTGGGTCTTGGTTGGAATAAGTCTTCTTCTACTAATGCTGGAGTTTTCTGGGCTCTGAAGATTGCTGATCTTTGCTCCCCTCTGGAACTGGGGTTACAGCCTTGTGGCCACTCCCAGCTACTGTGCTTGGGATTTTGATATTTTGGGGGGGGGTATTTTTAAGGTAGGGCGTCGCTGTAGCCCAGGCTGACCTGAAACTCACACTGTAGTTCCAGGCTGGCTTCGAACTCACAGCGATCCTCCTACCTCTGCCTCCCCAGTGCGCCCAGCCTAGCACCTTGCCGGGCTGTACTTGGATCTGGAGATTTAAACTCTGGTAGCCTCAGGCTCCCTCAGGTCCTCATGCTTGAGCAGGAATACACACTACACTGCTGAGCCACCTCTTCAGCCCAAGCATTTTGTTTTCAAAACAAAAATAGTTGTATTTATTTATAAGCAGAGGAAAGGGAGAGAGAAAGAAAATGTACACACAAGAGCCTCTAGCCACCGCAAACTCTAGATGCATGTGCCACTTTGTGCTTCTGGCTTTAAGTGAACACTAGGGAATCAAACCTGGGTTGTTGGGCTTTGCAGACAAGCACTTTAACAGCTGAGCCATCTCTCTAGCCCCTCCAAATAATTTTTATATTTTATTTTTATTTACTTATTTATTTGACAGAGAAAGAGGGAGGGAGAGATAGAATGGATGCGCCAGGGCCTCCAGCCACTGCAAACGAACTCCAGATGCGTGTGCCCCCTTATGCATCTTGCTAACGTGGGTCCTGGAGAATTGAACCTGGGTCCTTTGGCTTTGCAGGCAAACACCTTAACCGCTAAGCCATCCCTCCAGGTCCTAAATAAGTTTTATTATTCAACAAATATTCATGGAAAGCTTGCAGTATCACTGGCACAGTTCTTAAAAGCCCTATAAATTTGAACTTAAAAGAGTTTTATATTTTTGCAACTTGTCAACAACATAAATGCTTTTTTGTTTGTTTTTTTTATTTTATTTATTTATTTGAAAGAGAGAAGCAGATAATAGAGAATGGGTGCACCAGGGCCTCTAGCAACTGCAACCGAACTCCAGACACATATGCTACCTTGGGCATCTGGCTTACATGGGTCCTTGAGAATCGAACCCCTGTCCTTTGGCTTTGCAGGCAAGCACCTTAACCACTAAACCATCTCTCCAGCCCTTGTTTTTTTCAAACAGTAGATGAAATAGAGATTCTGCCATCTGGAGTCTGATCAGGAAGTCCTGGACTCTGGGCTCACTCTTGGAAATGAGGTGGCTTCCTCCCTGCCTGGCATTTGGGTGAGGGCATGGCTGAAAGAGACAGAAGCCATACAAGGTCATCATGACCTGTGTAAAGATCATAGGTGATGATCTACAGTAATGTGGGTGCTGGAGAAAACTGCCCTTAGCTAGGCAGCCCAGTTAGAGGGAGACATCGTAAGGGTGATCTTTTTGTGGGTCTCCTTTACCCCAAGGTTCCAAGTGCCCATCCTCCCACCTGAGCCAACGCTTTGTGGTCATATTGTAGGGTACTCTGACTTACTCCTGGGGGTGAGGGCCTGGCCCAAAACATAGGGCTTGCAAAGGTAAAGACCTTCCAAGAGATCAAACTCCAGTGTCCCTGCCCACTCAGGATTGGTTTCAGACCCTACCCCATCTCTTCTGCTGCATTCTGAGACGCCTTCTTGCCCCAAGGTCCCACCTGGCCTCCCTGCTCCCTCTGTCTTCTCTCTCCTTTGCATTCTGTCACCAATTTCTCAGCCTGATAAAACCATCCCTGCCCTTCTAGCCTTAGCCACCCATACACTTGCAGGAGCTTCTTTCCTGACTGGGGACCCACCCACCCAACTCTGCAAGTACAGAAACAGTGCCCATTGATGTGGACATCGCTCATCTTTCACGTGCAGTGCGGACAAAGCAGAGTGGGAAGGAAATGAAACAATAAGAAATAAGTTGAGGGCTGGAGAGATGGCTTAGTGGTTAAAGTGCTTGCCTGCGAAGCCTAACAACCTGGGGTTGATTCCCCAGTACCCAACTTAAAGCCAGATGCACAATGTGGCACATGCTTCTGGAGTTTGTTTGCAGTGGTTAGAGGCCCTGTGCACACCCATTCTATCTGCCTGTATCTCTCTCTCCAATAAATATGTTTTTTAAAAAAAGAAAGAAAGAAAGAAGTTGAAAGCCATTTTGGTGCCACATGGCTATGAGCCCAGCATTTAAGTGTGACCTGTACCTTAACGTTTATTCCTTAGCAGGTAGAGTTGGAGAAGCCCCTCCTGGGCTTCATCCGAGGAAAGACTGGTGGTGGTGTGCAAGTCCTGGTCTCCAAGGCTCTGAGATGGTCACTTGTTGACCCAGAGGAAGCTCTGCCTCCTAGGGATAGTGCTTGGGGCTGGAAGAAGGGGAGACTGAGATCATGTAGCCTTATTCTTCAGCGGGGTGCACCCAGGTTTCCTAGGGCCTGAAGCTTAAACAATATAGGCAGTCCTCTTTAGGAAAATACAGAGCCAGCACTTGGGAGGCAGAGGTAGGAGGATCGCCGTGAGTTCGAGGCCACCCTGAGACTACATAGTGAATTCCAGGTTAGCCTGGGCTAGAGTGAGATCCTGTCTCAAAAAAACAAGAAAAGGAAAGAAAAGAAAACTCAGAGTTAAGTGTGGTGGCACACGCCTTTAATCCCAGCACTCAGGAGGCCCAAGTAGGAGGATCACTGAGTTCAAGGCCATCCTGAGACTACATAGTGAATTCCAGGTCAATCTGAGCTCTAGAGAGACATCCACTTTGAAAAACAAAAACAACAAAAAGAAAGAAAGAAAGAAAAAGAAAGAAAGAAAGAAAGAAAGAAAGAAAGAAAGAAAGAAAGAAAGAAAGAAAGAGAGAAGGAAAGAGAAAGAAAGAAAGTACAGAATTGCTGATTAAAAAACAGCTACCACCATTTATTTAGAATAAGAACAGTCACAACTGTATGTTTTAAGGTACTAACAACTATTGCAAATGTCATGATACATAGAAATACCAGTTCTTTCGCTGCCTTTCTATCTGTAATATCTTTTGCATCTTTTGATTCAAACTCTTTATATCTTTGACAGTGATTGAGCAGGGGGGTGCAGTGGATCCAACCCAGGGCCTCTAGCATGCTGGGTCCATGTTCTGTCATGGACATATACCTGCAACCCGTATTTCTCCCTCCCTCCGGCTTCCCTTGCCTTCCTTCCTTTCCCTCCTTCCTTCCTTATCTCCCTCCCCCTCTTTCCCTCCTCCCTCCCTTTGTCCCTTTCTTCCTTCCTTGACTGGGTCTTGCTGTGGAGCCCAATCAAACCTCATGGTCTTCTTGGTCAGCTTCCCAAGTACCAGGGTTGCAGGGGTGTGCCGTCAAGCCAGGCTCATGGTGATATATATTTCTTTGGAGGAAACAAAAGTAAATCCGGCCTTGGGCTGGAGAGATGGCTTAGCGGTTCAGCGCTTGTCTGTGAAGCCTAAGGACCCCGGTTCGAGGCTCGGTTCCCCAGGTCCCACGTTAGCCAGATGCACAAGGGGGCGCACGCGCCTGGAGTTCATTTGCAGTGGCTGGAAGCCCTGGCGTGCCCATTCTCTCTCTCTCCCTCTATCTGTCTTTCTCTCTGTGTCTGTCGCTCTCAAATAAATAAAAATTAAAAAAAGAAAAGTAAATCCGGCCTTTCATATCACAAAGCTGATTAAAAGTTATTACTGATAGTTTAGAAAGTTGTTCCTGGTAGTGCCGTTTAACTTTTAGGGTTACCATCAAGCTAAGAACTTTCGTCAGTTTTCTTTCATGTTACTGTATTCTACACATGAGTTGCAATAAGGGGAAGAATTTTTCACAGGCTTTTCTTACAGCTGCATACAGTTGAAACTTTTGTTCTTTCCACGTGTGCGTACACATACACACACACACAAAAAAACAAACCACACATTAAGAAATTTATTCACTCAGCAATATTTGTTGAGCAATTCAGGAAGTTCAGCCTTTCCGCTGAATGTGATACGAGAATTTGGGGTGGAGTCCTGGGCGGGCCCCACCTATAACATTTATGGGGACCAGAGCCAGGCATCTGTTAAGCGAGAAGTTAGGGTGGGTTTGACTGGGTTGTGTGAAGAGGTGGTGAAAAAGGCTTGAAGGTTGGGGTGGCAGGGGGTTGGGTTGGGGTGTAGGATATGAGAGAAAGATACCAGGAGCACATCAAGGATTTGGGCCTGAAAAACTGGTTGAATACATTTGCTGTGTCCTGAGCTGGCAAAATGGCAGGAGGAGCCGGTTTGAGGTGCTCTGGGTCCTAGAAGCTTGTGGATTTCTAAGCGGAGGGGCTGAGTTCAAATCAGCATTCCAGGAGAGGAGAGGTGTGGATGTGGAGGCTGTGGCATGGAGAAGGTCTTTAGAACTGCAGTTGGAAGCCAGTGGGCTTGTCCACTCAGTCACCACAGCATGCCGCCACCTCGGGCTCCTACTTTTCTCCTTGGGAGATTCCCTGAATGCCCGGCTGTCGGGCCATGTCTCTGTGACCCCTTTCTCCAGAAAGACACCCTCCTCCCCTGCCTGGGCTGAGACACCTACCACCAAGGAAGTAAGGAGGCAGGTGGTGATGTCACCCCTTCCACAGGCTCCCCTAGTCTGCCTTCAGCCCTTGAGTCACTGTCCCCAAGCCTCCAGTTTCCGTTTACTCTGTGGGGCATGGTCAGCCTGTGAGCAGAAAAACAAAAACAAAAACTCCTTTGTCAATTTGTAATCTCTTCACCCACCCACTCACCCACCACCCTTTCCTAATGGGGGTTGAATCCCAGGACTTCCCACATGCTAAGCAAGTATACTACCGCTGAGCCACTTCTCCCAGCCATCATTTGTTGTTTGTTTTAATTCTTACTTGAGAGAGAGAGGGGGGAGGGAATGAATGAGAATGAGAATGTATGGACACACCAGGGGCTCTTACCACTGCAAACAAACTTTAAAGGCATGTGCCACTTTGTGCATCCGGCTTTACATGGATGCTGGGGAATGGAACCCAGGCTAGCAGACTTTGCAAGGAAGCACCTTTAACCACTGAGCCATCTTCCTGGCCCTGTTTTCTTTGGTTGGGGTTTTTGTTTTGTTTTGTTGGAGATAGAGTCTTGCTGTGTAGCCCCCTCTGGCCTGTTCTCCATATCTACATGCCTCTTGAGTGCTGGGCTCAAAGGCATGTGCTACCAAGCATGGCTTTCAATTTAGTAGTATTATTCCTTTTTGTTATTTCATGTTCTTTGTCCTTAGTTCTTTAAATTGTTGGGCTTGGGGCTGAAGAAATGGCTTAGTGGTTAAGGCACTTGACTGCAAAGCCTAAGGACCCAAGTTCGATTTCCCAGTACCCATATAAGCACAAGGTAGCATATACATCTGAAATTCATTTGCAGTGGCTAGAGGCCTTGGCATGCTCATTCTCTCTCTCTGCCTCTTTCTCTCTTGCAAATGAATAAACAAATAATTTTAAAAAATTTAAAATTGTTGAGTTTTTTTTCACATTTTTGTTAATTTTAAATCTGTTTTATTTTGGTTTTGGTTTTCTCCTGACAGACTCCTAGTTTATACTGACTGGCCAGAAATTTCATATCCTCCCCTCAGTATATTTCTCATACACATTTGCTAATAACAGCTGTCTGAGAATGATGGCAATGGGTGCCTTTTTCAAAGAGGGACTTGTACCGGTCATTGGTGCCTCAGCCTTTATTCCTTTGCAGGTGGAGAGTCTTAGAAGTCCTTCCAGGGTCTCACCTGAGGAGGGACAAGTAGCGTGTGAGTCCTTGTCTCTGAGGCCCTGATAATGGTCACTTGCTGACCCAAAAGAAGCTTGGCCTAGTATAGTAGTCTTTGAGGCTGGGAGCGGGGCCCACTGAAAGTTGCTAGTTAGTTCACTGCTTAGCGCCCTCGAGGCAGCACAAGAGCCCTGGGAACTGAAAGCGGCAGAAGGAAGTGAGTCCTGGTCCCATTCTCACTTCCCAGCCTCAGTTGACCTGACCCTTAAGGCTGGCCTGGCTTGCTGTTGCTTTCTGTTCTGTGAGATGAGAGAATTCATCTGAGGAAAGGCATTGAGGCTAAGCCAATCTCAAGACCCTAACGTTGCTGTCCTAGTTTCTTGCCACTGATGAGTACTGCCAGAAGTCCCCGAGGACTGCAGATGTTGACTGGTCACGGCAGCGCGCAAAGGGGCCATGGGGGAGTTGGCACTAAGGCCTGGAAGATGGGGACTGCTTCCTGGAGGATGTCACCGCCGAGTGTCTTTAAGATGAGTTGGGCCAATGGCTCAGCTGTTAAAGGCACTTGCTAGCAATGCCTGCTGCCTGAGTTCTATTAAAGCCAAATGAGCAAAGTGAGGCACACATCTGGAGTTTGTAGTAGTAAGAGCCCCTGAGGCTGCCATTCTCTCTCTCCCCCCCTTTCCTCCCTCTTAATTTTTTTTTAAATTTTTTTTTGTTCATTTTTTTTATTTATTTATTTGAGAGCGACAGACATAGAGAGAAAGACAGATGGAGGGAGAGAGAGAGAATGGGCGCGCCAGGGCTTCCAGCCTCTGCAAACGAACTCCAGACGCGTGCGCCCCCTTGTGCATCTGGCTAACGTGGGACCTGGGGAACCGAGCCTCGAACCGGGGTCCTTAGGCTTCACAGACAAGCGCTTAACCGCTAAGCCATCTCTCCAGCCCATCATTTTTTTTTTTTTAAAGAGCTACATTGTGGGCTTATCAGGGTGGAGGGGGAAAGAATCAAGGCCAAAAGGAATGTGAAGATCTGGGCAAGGCACTTACTTGCATATAAAGTCTGCCAACCCAGGTTTGATTCCCCAGTTCCCATGTAAAGCCAGATGCGCAAAGTGGCACATGCATCTGGAATTCATTTGCAGCAGCAAGAGACACTAGTACACCCATTCTCCCGTACTCACTTGTTCTCTCTCACGCACACACTGGCTCTTGAAGATGTTTTTCTAAAAAAGTGAGTGTGAAGATAGGGCGAAATGGAGTGTAGCGTCCAGGAGCTACGAAACTTGGCTGAGGCCTGATAAGGGGCTGGAGGGTCAATCCACTGGGCACGAAAAGTTGGGGGGCAGTGCACCTGGCTGGGATGGGCAGTTGGCATAGGAAGTCTGGTGGTGGAGAAGATGGGGGCCTTTTTCTTGAGTTTGAGATTCAGTCTTCAGTGACTTGGGCCCATGGTTTACATATTAAACATTACCCGAGTGCTGTTTGAAGGAGGGCTGTGATGTACATGCTTTGTGAGTAGCTAGAAACTTTTAAAAGAAATAACACATGCTAGCTTGCTGCTGGCAGAATGATTAAAAGACTAAAGGGTCAGAGAGTTACGGGAAAGGCTTCAGCAGGTACCAACTCCCTCCTCCTCTTGTCACCCCCAGCCTCTGTCTGTGGCTGTGAGCATGGCTGAAGTTCTGAGCTATTGGTTTAAAAAATTACATCACTTGGGCTGGAGAGATGGCTTAGCAGTTAAGCGCTTGCCTGTGAAGCCTACGGACCCCGGTTCGAGGCTCGGTTCCCCAGGTCCCACGTTAGCCAGATGCACAAGGGGGCGCACGCGTCTGGAGTTCGTTTGCAGAGGCTGGAAGCCCTGGCGCGCCCATTCTCTCTCTCCCCCTCTATCTGTCTTTCTCTCTGTGTCTTTTGCTCTCAAATAAATAAATAAATTTAAAAAAAAATTACATCACTTAAGCCAGGCATGATGGCGCACACTTTTAATCCCAGCACTCGGGAGGCAGAGGTGGGAGAATCACCATGAGTTCGAAGCCACCCTGAGACCACATAGTGAATTCCAGGTTAGCCTGGGGTAGATTGAAACCCTACCTCAAAAAAACAAAAACAAAAATTACAGCACTTGATTGAAACCCCTCTGTTATGGCCTTAGTGTGAGAAGATTTAGGAATTGAACTTTTCTTAAACTCATAGTTTAGATTCCTACTGGACACTTCGCACAATTGGTATGATGGTTTAGGGGAGGTTTGTGGTTTGGGTCGTAAGTCATTAAAATTGGTCAGAGCCATGTTCTTAAAAACACCACAGGGAGCCTGGCGTGGTCTTTAATCCTAGCACTCAGGAGGCAAAGGTAGGAGGATCACTGTGAGTTCGTGGCCACCCTGAGACTACATAGTTTAATTCTAGGTCAGCTTGAGCCAGGTGAGACCCTACCTCGGAAAACCAAAAAAAAAAAAACAAACCAAAAAATAAATTAAAAAAAAAAAAACACCACAGGGCTGGAGAGATGGCTTAGTGGTTAAGGTGCTTGCCTCCAAAGCCAAAGAACCCAGGTTTGATTCCCCACGACCCACTTAAGCCAGATGTACAAGGTGGCGCATGCACCTAAAGTTCATTTGCAGTGACTGGAGGCCCTGTCACACCATTCTCTTTCTGTCTCATAAACAAATTGAAAACATTTTAAAACCACACCAATTGGTGGCAGTCTGGGCGCGTGTGTCAGCTGGTTTGTGTACGTGGGCCTCTACATACAGTTTCTCATTTCATTGAACCCAAGGTCCAGGATGCTGCTCTGGTACCAGGTCTCAAGTGGCACTTGACCGCCGAGCTGTCTGATTGTGAAGGGTCCTCATGCTCTGTCTTCTCTGTCAATGACAGGAAATTGATAAGAAATGTTAGATGAGACAGCTGCCGTTAACTCACTCACTGGTGGCTGAGGGAAGTGAGTTTGTGTGTCGCGGTCACTAGGCCAAGCTCCCTCCAGGACGTGTGGCTGAGACCAGCTCCCTTGCCTGGGGATGGGTGAGTGTGCTGTAGCTATGAAGGTGAGAGAGCATTGCTCTTCTGAGAAGTGCAGGGTCCAGGGAAAGGGGTCAGTCAGTGGCCCAGCGGTAGTCAATTACTAAGGCTGCCAGCCAGTGACCCAGAAATAAAGGGGTCCTGGCCAGAACATCAGATGTACTGGACTGGGGTTGGAAGGATAGGTATGCAGGGAGTGGTGAGGGATATCATGGCAAGCAGGAGAGACATCATGTTCGAAAACAGGTGTGAGGAGGTTTGTGGGAGGACCTGAGAGAGGTGGAGCCTGGCATGAGAATGGTCCCGAGTGACCTCAAGGCCAAGTGCAACCCAGGTTAGGCAAGAGATACCAAGGGCCGCGTACCTTGCTGCATGCCTATAATCCCAGCACTCTGGAATTTGAGGCAGAATCACTAGCTCTGCCAACCTGGCATGTCTCAAAAAAAAAATAAATAAATAAATAAATAACAACTTGGACTACAGAGATGGCTCAGCGATTAAAGGCACGTTCTTGCAAAGCCTGATGACCCAGGTCTGATTCCCAGTACCCACTTAGAGCCAGAGGCACAAAGTGGCACATGCATCTGGAATTCGTTTGCAGCAGCAGGAGACTCTGGCACACTCATACGTACCCTGTTTGCCTCTTTCTCTCTGTCTCTCTCAAATATATATGTATGTGTGGTGCTGGTGGTGGTGGTGATGTGTGTATATGTGTGTTTTGTATTTTTTGTTTTTTCGAAGTAGGGTCTCACTCAAGCCCAGGCTGACCTAGAATTCACTATGTAGTCTCAGGCTGACCTTGAACTCACGATGATCCTCCTACTTTGGCCTCCCAAGTGCTGGGATTAAAGGCATGCAATACCATGCCCGGCCCCAAATACATTTTTTAAATAATGAAAGAAAACTATTTTAAAAAAGGCACACAGTACCAGGCATGGTAGCGCATGCCTTTGGTCCCAGGACTTGGGAGGCGGAGGCAGGAGGATCACGCTGAGACTACATAGTGAATTCTAGGGCAGCTGGGCAACAGCGAGACCCTACCTCAAGAAAAACAAAAACGTTGGGGGGGGGGCACAGGGTCTGGAGAGGACATGAGACAGGGTAGGGATATCTGTCCCGCCATCAGGAGGCACAAGCACACTCCTTCCCCATGGCTTTTTGTGTGACACCCGCAGCCATCGGAGGAGCCACAGTGATACATTTAACAAAACCCAAAACAGGACACACATCCCTCCTGCAAATCAATACTGTTCCCTGCCTTTGTAGACTCTGCGAGGCCCTGACTCAGGTGGATACTCCCGGATCACAGCAGCCATCCCCAAATTGCCCACAGGGCCCCAAAACTCCACACCCAGCCCAATGTGTTTTGAACCTGGAGACCCGAGCTTCTAACTACCACTGAGGTTGGATGTGACTTCGCAAGAGCAGGCGCTAAAGCCTCCTGGCCAGGAGCTCTTCCCTCCGGTGTGGTAGCTCCTGCACAGTCACGTCCACCTGTGGGAGGTGGACACAAAGGTGACCCAGGGCCATCGCAGGCTGTGCTGCGGAAGCCCACAAGTTGGTTTGTAGTTGTCTACAGTCATGTAAAGAATGCCATTCCCCGTGGGATACCCTCAAGTAGTAAGTGGCTTTTTTAGCTGAGTCAGAAAAGAGGACAGGGACTGGGGAGATGACTCGGCGGTTAAAGGTGCTTGCTTACAAAGCTTGCCAGCCCAGGTTCAGTTCCCCAGCACCCATGTAAAGCCACACACAAAAAGTATATGTCTGTAGCAGCAAGAGACCTTGGCTTACACACACATGCAAATAAATTAAAATGTTTTTTTTCTTTTTTTAATTTTTTAATTTTTATTAACATTTTCCATGATTATGAAAAAATATCCCATGGTAATTCCCTCCCTCCCCCCCCCATACTTTCCCCTTTGAAATTCCGTTCTCCATCATATTACCTCCCCATCACAATCATTGTACTTACATATATACAATATATCAACCTATTAAGTGCCCTCCCCCCTTCTTTTTTTCTTTAAAAATAAAGGAGATCAGTGGTCTTGACAAAGGCTGGCACTGACCACTGACATTTCTGTGGAAGGAGACTCCAGGGTGAGTGATTCAAGTGGCAGCTACAGAGGAGGGAGGAAGAGTGGGCATGAGATGAACCCTCACCTCGCTGGCTGCCATGTGGCCGACTGCCCTCCTTCACAGACACCCTTAGCAGAGGCAAGGCAAAGCACAGTTTGGAGACTCTGCTTGTGCAGTCCCTCAGGGACCCGGCTTCCTTCTGCCGCGCTCTGAGGTCCCCTCACTGCGTGACCACTGTGACCTGTCAATACCACGGATCACAGCCTGTGGCAGGAGGCCAGGGTCACATGAAAGGGGAATGCAGTGTCCTTTTGAGGATGGTTCAGGAGTGCAGGAATCTCCCTGTTCGTACCTCCTGGCCCAGCCACACAAGAGGCAGAGTAGGTTGGACTTACAGAGAGCCCTAGGTCTTGTTAAAACTCACGGGGTTATAGCACTTGGGAGGTAGAGGTAGGAGGATTGCTGTGAGTTCAAGGCCACCCTGAGACTACATATTAAATTCCAGGTCATTCAGAGCTAGGGAGACCCTACCTCGAGAAATGGAAAAACAAACAAACAAACAAACAAAAAGCTTGGGTTGGGCTGGAGCGATAGCTTAGCAGTTAAGGCGCTTGCCTGTAAAGCCTAAGCACCCAGGTTCAATTACCCGGTACCCACTTAAGCCAGATGCACAAAGTGGTGCATGTGTCTGGAGTTCATTTGCAGTGGCTGGAGGCCCTGGTGCACCCATTCTCTATCTGCTTCTTTCTCTCTCAAATAAAATAATTAATTAACTAAAAAAAAAAAAAACCCTCAGACTCTGTTCCTAAAAGGATGACTGGGAGCTGGATAGCCAAGGCCAAGTCCAGAAAGCTATCATCCACCACCCTTGGGGGCTTGAGTGCCCCTACCCAGGGTAGTGGGTGCCACTAGCGCCTTATGCTGGGGAGATGGGTGGTTATGGAGGTTCATCTGGCTGTGGTGGGGGAAGTAGAGTGAGTGCGTAAGGCAGACTGGGCCTGACGCCAGAGGCAAGATAGCCGATGGAGCTCAGGGACAGCTCGCTGCAGGCACGTCGGAACCTTTGTCAACACAGCCAAGAGAACAGAGAGCAGAGGGGTGGCCGTCAGCGGTCCTGTGGGAGGAAACATGGCAGGAGCCACTCAGGAAGTCCAGGGTGTCTTTCATTCATTCACTCACTCATTCATTCATTTGTAATGATACACTCCGGGCACATTTCCCACTGGAAGAGGAAGACAGGCAGCTGGAGAGAAAATGTCAGAGTCGTCGTCGTCTTAGAACGCATGTCCCAAGAATAGCAGCACAGCTAACCGCTCAGCATGCAGGACAACCCCAGATAAGAAAAAGGTACAGAGGAGTAGACCATGTAGAGGCCCTGGGCGCAAATACCGTAATGGGGAAATTGAGGATCTGGGGTGCTTCCTGGGATCCCAAGCCCTGAGTTCTTATCTGCAAACTAATCAGAGAATTGCAACTCCCGATTCAAGAGAATGATTTTTAAAATGACCACATTTTGTTCACAGTTTACAAAGGAGTGTGGAAAGGGGAAGGCTGGAGGTAAGGGGAAACAAAGCGGGGAGGAAGAGAAAGAAGTACACCAGGTGGAGCCCAATAGCGCATGTAGGCCACGTGTAGCTCAGGAGTCCGTGACCAGATAGAGAACTGGGGGGAATGGGGGGGGGGGACGTGGAAAGAAAAGAGAAAACTCAAGGAGCTCCTGCCATGCGGGGAGCTGGAGGAGATAAAGAACCTATGAGGGGAGTAAGGACTGGGGGACCCTGCCCTGCCAGGCCTGGGCTAGGGCCAAGCCAGCCCAGGCCCAGCTGAGGGAAAAGCTCACCCCCAGCTGGAAGTTCCTAAGTGCTCAGAGGGCCTGCCCTCCCCTTGCAAAGGTTTTTATAACCTTAGGGTGGTGGGCTGTCTAGCTAGGGCTAGGGGCTGTCTCGGGAAGACATTAGCTGGGGTGGCTGAACTTGACCAACCACAGTGTTTAAATCCTATGAAAGAATCTCTCTCCCAGGAGGGGTCCTGACTGTTTGTGGAAAATCAGTTCTTTGGAACTAGGCAAGAGATAAGAAAAAAACTTTCCTGCCCTTTTTACCTTCAGGGGTCCAGTCACCCTAACTCTGCCCTCCTTCAATACATTTGACTAGGATCAGCAGGCAAGCCAAGAGAGTGACTGGGGTTGGGCGCCTGTGAGAGGAGAGGGGCTGGCAAGGGCCTGGCCAGGCAGAGGTTGGGATGACTTCTGAGAACAGCAGAACACCAGTGAGTAGCTGATCTTTGCCTCAAATGCCCAGCACAGCTTCTACACGGAGGCCACGTGGGTGTGGTGGTTTAGATCAGATGTGCCCCATAAACTCATGAGTTTTGTGTACTTAGTCCCCAACAGATGGTAATCTGGGAGGTGGAGCCTTGCTGGAGGAGGCGTGTTGCTGGGAGTGGACCTTGGGGTTTATTAGCCCCTACCTTGCCAGTGTTAGTGTGCCCAGTCTCTGCTCATGCCATGCCTTCCCCTGCCATCTTAAAGCTTCCCCTCAAGACTGTAAGCCTACATTAAAAAAACAAACCCTCTCTCCTCTGGGCTGGAGAGATGGCTTGGTGGTTAAGGCACTTGCCTGCAAAGCCAAAGGACCCAGGTTTGATTCCCCAGGACCCACATAAGCCAGAAACACAAGGTGGCACATGCATCTGGAGTTCGTTTGCAGTGGCTGGAGGCCCTGGTGTGCCCATTCTCTTCATCTCCCTCCCCACCCCCATCTCTCTCTCTCTCTTAAATAAATAAATAAAAAAGAAAAATCTTGGGCTGGAGAGATGGTTTAGAGGTTAAGGTGTTTGCCTGTGGAGCCTAAGGACCCTGGTTGGATGCCCCAGGACCCACATAAGCCAGATGTACAAGGGGCAAATGCATCTGGAGTTCGTTAGCAGTGGCTGGAGGCCCTATTGTGCCCATTTTTTCTCTATCTCTCTCTCTCCCTCCCTCCTTCCCTCCCTCTCTCTTATCTGCCTCTTTCTCTCTCAAATAAATAAATAAAATATTTTTTTAAAAAGATAAAGAAAAATCTCTCCTTCCATTAGCTGCTTTTGGTCAGGTGCTTTTATCTAACAAGAAGGTAGCTTCAGCATTGGAGTTCTTATATCTGCTTCCTAAGAGGGGACACAAGCAAGTGTGAGATACATGAAGCCTCTGACTTCTCAAGCAGGTCCTGGGAGGCACTGGTTCAAAACGGAGGTGACTGTGTACGCACACACAGCACACAGCAGAAGGTGCAGGTCGGGGGTTCATGGGATAAGTGTCATGGTGAGCAAAGGGTGTCTGCTGTGGGTAGCCAGACAAGGGATGGTACTTTTTTTTTTTTTAATTAATTAATTTATTTATTTGAGAGCGACAGACACAGAGAGAAAGACAGAGGGAGAGAGAGAATGGGCGCGCCAGGGCTTCCAGCCTCTGCAAACGAACTCCAGACGCGTGCGCCCCCTTGTGCATCTGGCTAACGTGGGACCTGGGGAACCGAGCCTCGAACCGGGGTCCTTAGGCTTCACAGGCAAGCGCTTAACCGCTAAGCCATCTCTCCAGCCTGGGATGGTACTTTTGAGAGAAGTACAAAACTTGGGGCGGTAGCTAGCTGGTTCTGAAGGAAGTGTCCCAAGCTCATCTGTCCTGACCATACTTACCATGTTAAGGGAGACATAAGTTGTAGACAGACAGACATGGAGAAAACAGGCCCGGGTAGAAGTGGAGATAATATTTTATTCCACAAGGTAGAACTGATTCTCCTGAAGCATCCAGTGACTGACTGACTGTGTTCTGTGGCTTCTAAAAATATTTATTCATTCATTCATTATTTATTATGAGAGAGAGAGAAGGAAAAAGAATGGGCTCTCCAGGGCATCCAACCACTGCAGACGAACTCCAGAAGCATGCGCCTCCTTGTGCATCTGGTTTATGTGGGTACGAGGGAATCAAACCTGGGTCCTGGGGCTTCGCAGGCACAGGCACGTGCCTTAACCGCTAAGCCAGCTCCCCAGCCCTCTGTGACTTCTTGTTTGGGTCTCCCAGAGGTTTCTGGAATTGCGCCAGGCCAACAGGTGGTTCTGGGGCCAGCCCATGTTTCGGCCATAGTGGATTCAGCTTGTATGTGTTGGTAGCTTGCCCAAGTGTAGAACTTACGCCTTATCTCAGCCTCATGGGCCCAGGGCATCCCCCAGCCCTCTGGTGTGTTCTCCAGGTGGCTCGTGCCACCCCGGGCTGCAGCAGCAGTTCCTTGGGCCCAGCCCAGCTCTCCCCGGTTTCCCAGAGGCTGCCTTTGTACACTGGGTTCAGGAGCATATCCCATTCTGTGGGATTCACAAAGTGACTTAGGGAAAATTTTTTCTACAAAGATCTTACACATTTGAATTCATAGAATTACGGGAGGCAAGTCTGTGGCTCCACCATCTTATTTTGGGCAATTCCCTATTGATAAAATTCTATGCTTTTTTCAAAATATTTTTTAACCTTCCCCCCCCCCCCGCCCCAGAGGAACTTGTTTTATGGGTTGAACAAAATAGCTTCGAATAGGGAGTCAAGTAAAAAGAGTAAGGGCTGTGTGGTTAAGGTTCCCACAAGCCCAGGGAGCTGGGTGGGCCCTGGCCAGAGCTGACCAGCCTCAGAGAAGTGGGGGAGAGAAGATCTGAAGTTTGTTTCTTTTTGTTTTTTTTTTTAATACTTTTCTTTTTTGGTTTTTCAAGGTTGGGTCTCACTCTAGCCCAAGCTGGCCTAGAATTCACTATGTAGTCTCAGGCTGGCCTTGAAATCACGGTGACTCTACCTCTGCCTCCCAAGTGCTGGGATTGAAGGTGTGTGCCACCACGCCTGGCACTAAACTATTTTATTTTCAATAATGGATATTGTATCAGCATTATTGTCCCTTTCAAATTATGGCTGGTCTGTTGATATGGCAAAAGAAACAGACTGATTTTGTTTCAATGTTAAAAAATGTTTATTTAGCCAGGCGTGGTGGCGCACGCCTTTAATCCCAGCACCCGGGAGGCAGAGGTAGGAGGATGGATGTGAGTTCGAGGCCACCCTGAGATGACATAGTGAATTCCAGGTCAGCCTGAGGTAGAGTGAGACCCTACCTTGAAAAAAAAAAGTTTATTTATTATGAGACACAGAGAGAGAATATGGACATGCCAAAGGCTTCTAGCCACTGCAATCAGACTCCAGCCACATGCACCACCATGTGCATCTGGCTTATGTGGGTCCTGTGGCGTCTAACCTGGGTCCTCAGGCTTCACAAGCAAGTGCCTTAACTGCTAAGCCATGTCTGCAGCCCAGGTTTGCAGCTTTTAACTGCTTCCTATGCTTTCCAGATCATCAGAAAAGCCCTTACTGAGGACAAGCACGTCTCAACCAAAACATCCGCTGCCGACCTTGTGACAGAAACAGATCACCTCGTGGAAGACTTAATTATTTCTGAGTTGCAAAAGCGGTTTCCTTCCCATAGGTGAGTGTTTCCTTAGGGAATAGTTCCCAATTACAACTCTCCACACTCATGACGACGGCCGCGGACTGCCACTTGTCACTGAGGGACACATGGGAAACCTTAAGCTGCCCAGCCCAGGCCAGCCCTTGATACTTGTCCCTTGTAGGGGAAGAAAACTAACCATTTCCATTCTTTTTTTTTTTTTTTTAATTTTATTTATTTGAGAGTGACAGGAGGAGGAGAGAGAGAGAGAGAATGGGCGCACCAGGGCTTCCAGCCTCTGCAAACGAACTCCAGAAGCGTGTGTCCCTTGTGCATCTGGCTAACGTGGGTCCTGGGGAATCAAGCCTCGAACCGGGGTCCTCAGGCTTCACAGGCAAGCGCTTAACCGCTAAGCCATCTCTCCAGCCCCATTTCCATTCTTTTTACTCACGTCTTGACAGCCCTCAGGTCCATATGGCACCTTATAAATATGGAAGAGGCTGCACTTTTAACAACCCCATGGTCCGGGGTTCCCTGTGTCCATTTCCAGACTGAGCCACAAAAGCATGGCCTACCTCTGAAGCCCAGGCCTGGGTCCCAAGAAGGACAGGACACAAGGTGAACTGTCAGCGCTGTGAGACCTCACACAGTGTTCAGGAACACAGGCACCCCCTGCCTGAGCCAAAGCCCACGGTGGGACACTGGACCACTAATCCCCAAAGGCCTTCACAAAGACACCACTCTTCTTTAAGAGCCAGCGTTCCTCATCTGTACGGGCCACCCAGGGGAGGATTTAATATAAGCCATCCATCTCTTCAGAAAAAATTAAAATATTTACACAGCATTTTGCATGTAGTTCCAGAAGAGTCATGAGCCCTGGAGTAAGACTGTATAGCAACCCTCCTCTTTACCCCGAAGCTCTCAAGAGCAGGGCTGTCTTTTCCTCCTTATATAGATGTAGGCCTTCTTTTTTTTTTTTTTTAAAGAATTTTTTTTTGGTTTATTTTTATTTATTTATTTGAGAGCGACAGACATAGAAAGAGGCAGAGAGAGAGGGAGAGAGAATGGGCGCGCCAGGGCTTCCAGCCACTGCAGACGAGCCCCCTTGTGCATCTGGCTAACGTGGGTCCTGGGGAATCGAGCCTCGAACCGGGGTCCTTAGGCTTCACAGGCAAGCGCTTAACTGCTAAGCCATCTCTCCAGCCCGATGTAGGCCTTCTTAAACTGCTTTGCCATTTCTCAAAATTCTGGACATAGACTGGTATAATCAGGTTCCTCATCTATATGGCCATAGGTGACAGAAGTATGTAAGGAAGTCTCCTCAGAATCTATTTGGTACATGGTAGGGTACACAGACACACACACACAGACACACACACACACACACACACACACACACACACACACACACACATCGCTGTGATGAATATACAAACCAAAGAACAAGTCATGGTTAAAATGCATTTTCTCCTGTTTTCTCTCTCCCTCTCTCCCCTACCCCCTTTTAATAGGGAGGCAGGTGCTTCAGATTGAACCTATGGTTTAAGCATGAGGAAGCAAGTGTCAAACTGTCCCCAGACCCCATTTTTAGTTTTTAAAAATGTATTTATTACTTATTTATTTATTTATTTGCAAGCAGAGAGAGACAGAGAGAATGGGCATGCTAGGGCCTCCAGCCACTGCAAACAAACTCCAGATACATACGCCACTTTGTGCATATGGCTTTACATGGGTACTAGGATTGAACCCAGTTGTTAGGCTTTGCAGGCAAGTGCCTTAACTGGTGAGCCATCTCTCCAGCCCGAAAAGTCTGCTTATATTTTTATTTATTTAGGGGAGAGAGAGAGAAGAGGCAGGCAGAGAGACTATGAGAATGGGTGTTCCAGGGTCTCTAGCCACTGCAAACGAATTCCAGATGCATGTGCCACCATATGCATCTGGTTTACATGAGTTCTGGGGAATCAAACCTGGGTGCTTAGGCCTTGCAGGCAAGCACCTTAACCACTGAGTCATCTCTCCAGCCCCCAAGTCAACTTTTAATTAAAGGGCCATGGCAGAACAATGTATCACGTAGTTTTGTTTTTATTCTTTGAGAGGAAGAATCCTACACTAACAATCCAGCTATTTCTGGATTATTTTATTTTATTTTTTATTAAGAGGAAAATGAGTATGGTCATCTTGACCCTGAAAATGAACTCCAGACACATGCGCTACTCTGGGCAAAAAGCTTTACATGGGTACTGGGGAACTGAACCCAGGCCATTAAGCTTTGAGAGCAAGTACCTTTACACATCTGAGCCACCTCTCCTACCTTATTATTCTTTTATATGATTTCATTTCATTACAGTGTATGTATGTGTATGAGCATGCCAGGGCTTTTGTACCACTGCAAGCAGACACTCGTGCCACTTTTTTTTAAAAACAATAATTTTTTGGTTTATTTTTATTTATTTATTTGAAAGTGACAGACAGAGAAAGAAAGGAAGAGAGAGAGAGAGGGAGGGAGAGAGAGAGAGAGAGAGATGATGGGCGTGCCAGGGCCTCCAGCCACTGCAAATGAACTGCAGACGCGTGTGCCCCCTTGTGTATCTGGCTAATGTGGGTCCTGGGGAACCGAGCCTCGAACCGGGGTCCTTAGGCTTCAAAGGCAAGTGCTTAACCACTAAGCCATCTCTCCAGCCCACTTGTGCCACTTTTTGTGTCTGGCTTATACAGGAGGCTTGGCAGGCAAGTTTCTTTAACCACTGAGCCATCTTCTCAGCCCCATTTCTGGATTCTTTTTTTTGTTTGTTTGTTTGTTTGTTTGAGGTAGTGTCTCACTCTGGTCCAGGTTGACCTGGAATTAACTATGTAGTCTCAGGGTAGACTTGAACTCACAGCGCGATCCTCCTACCTCTGCCTCCCGAGTGCTGGGATTAAAGGCCTGCACCACCATGCCTGGCTTTGTTTTGTTTTTCAAGGTAGGGTTTTGCCCTAGCCCAGGCTGAATTTGTCTGGAATTAGCCTCAGGGTGACCTCAAACTCATGCAGTCCTCCTACCTCTGCCTCCCAAGTGTTGGGATTAAATGCATGCAACCACCACACCAAGTTGGATTCTTTTTTCTTTTTCGAGGTAGGGTCTCACTCTAGCTCAGGCTGACCTGGAACTCACTATATAGTTTCAGGATGGCCTTAAACTCAGTGGCTATCCTCCTACCAATGCCTCCCAAGTGCTGAGATTAAAGGCATGTGCCACCACACCCGGCTCCAAGTTGGATTCTTTTTTTTTTTTTTTTTTTTTTTTTTTTTGAGGTAGGGTCTCACTCTAGCCCAGGCTGACCTGGAATTCACTATGGATCTCAGGGTGGCCTTGAACTTACAGTGATCCTCCTACCTCTGCCTCTCAAGTGCTGGGATTAAAGGCGTGCGCCACCACGCCCGGTCCAAGTTGGATTCTTTATTACCTGTACTGGCCTGGAAGTTCCTTTGGTAAGAGCCATGGCTATGGCAGAGGTGAAGGATGCATCACCTGTTGAGGGCAACAGGAAAAGATTTGAGATCACCGCAAAGTCATGGTCAAGGTGTCTGGTGTGAATCCATGTACTCTAAAACATTTTACAATTGCATGCCCTGTGTATGTAGGTACCAGTAGCAACTGCTGCTACTGATTTGGGTCTGTGTTATATCAATAGAGGTCGTCGAATGTAAATACCCAGCTGCTCTGTGAACATAGGGTAACAGTTCAGCACAGCTGATGCCACCCCCACCCTGCGGGGACCATTGGGTCCCAGACCTTGAGCAGAGAATGTTAAGAAGAGCAGCTGTCAGGCTCTGGAAGCCTCTGTAGCCAGCCCAGGCCAGAGTTCCCTCTGGGGAGCCAGAGGCCCACACGTGACTAAGACTCAGTGACCAGGAGCCCAGGTACCAAACTCTAGCCCACAGGACACACTGGTCACACCCTCCCATCACTGCACGGGCTCCTCGCCCTCCTCCTTCCTGGGCTGACATTGCAACAGGGCTGAAGACTGGATGTCGCTGTTCAGTTTGCTTTAAATATCTGAATTAAATGAAATAGCTTCCAACATACCTACATGAATTTTATTTTTTGCCTGTGATGATTTTAAAATAAATCAGGCGTTAATTGTATTTGATCATAATCACAGACATGGTGGTGCAGGTCTATAATCCCGGCAGTTGGGAAGCAAAAGAAGGAGAATTGTGAGTTCAATCCAGCTTAGGCTGCAAAGATCATGGACAAATGGATAAATTGTGATGGGAGAAAAGACTCTGTGTGTGTGTGTGTGTGTGTGTGCGCGCGCGCGCGCGTTATCCTGAGTTTTTCTGTTTTCAACATATTTATTTTATTTATTTTTGTTTTTGTGGTACCAGGGCCTTGTGTATACTAGGTAAATACTTTGCTAGTGAACTATATCCTCCTCAAAATACTCAAATACATCCCTCAGCCATTGTTCACGTAAGCTTGTCTGTTGTCCTTTCTTTTAAAAAAAGAAAAGTTTATTTATTTATTTGAGAGAGAATGGGTACACCAGGGCCACTAGCCACTACAAACTAACTCCAGATGTATGTGCCACCCTGTACGTCTGATTACGTGGGTACTGAGGAATCAAGCCTGGGTCCTTTGGCTTCACAGGCAAGCATCTTAACTGTTAAGCCATCTCTCCAGCCCATTGCTAGTCTTTTATAAAGCAATATTGACGGAGTACAACTGTCTTTGTTTATTTGTTTGTTTGTTTGTTCTCAAGGTAGGGCCTCATTCTAGCTCAGGTTGACCTAGAATTCACTATGTAGTCTCAGGGTGGCCTTGAACTCATGGTGATCCTCCTACCTCTGCCTCCCGAGTGCTGGGATTAAAGGCGTGCGCCACCACAGCCAGCACAGTTTTTTATTGGTATAAAAGACAATCTGGATTCCTATAGGTCTCACTGTTTTGTTTTACCCCTTTGTGAGATCTAGAATCTTTGGTCCATGATATGAAAAGCAATTATAAACTGAGTTTTAAAAAGATCATAAGAGCTGGGCATAGTGACCCAGGCCTTTAAACAGCACTCAGAAGGCAGAGGTAGGAGGATCACTGTGAGTTCAAGGCCACCCTGAGAATACAGAGTGAATTCCAGGTCGACCTGGGCTAGAGAGAGACCCTACCTCAAAAAACAAAGAAATAAAAAAAAAACCTAAGGTTTAAGGTTGCTTCTGCTCCAAATCCTAGCGGCTCTGGACAATCATTGCAGCCCTCAGGGCTTTGAGTTCCTCTTCTTTTTTTTTTTTTAATTATTTATTTATTTGAGAGCGACAGACACAGAGAGAAAGACAGATAGAGACAGAGAGAGAGAATGGGTGCGCCAGGGCTTCCAGCCTCTGCAAACGAACTCCAGACGCGTGCGCCCCCTTGTGCATCTGGCTAACGTGGGACCTGGGGAACCGAGCCTCGAACCGGGGTCCTTAGGCTTCACAGGCAAGCGCTTAACTGCTAAGCCATCTCTCCAGCCCGAGTTCCTCTTCTAATGAGGATGCAGCAGGGTCTCCGTAAGGTCCTTTAACATGTCCTAATGCTAAGGGAAAGCAAACCCACAAGGTAGGGCCAAGGCTTTTACAAGTTAGGTCTTTGAGGCGTATGGTTGACACAACTTTAGGTTAGCTCAGCCCGGGCCCTGTCTTTGAGGGACAGTGAGTTTTCCGTAGGGATTTTGAGTTAGACCTACCTGTGGCTACTCTGTAAAGCTTTAGCAGCATCAGTGACCTGTTGGTGGCGGAAGCCCTTTTGTCGTCCATCTCTTCCTCCTGAGCGGCGTGTCTGAGATTGTCAGGTTAGCTCAAGCAGAGAAAGGATGGTGGCGTTCATCATATCCTGCTCATCATATCCTGCCACACTCTGCCCCTTTGAGATTCATGGTAATCTGGTGCCCTGCAGCGTTCCCAGCAGCAGAGTAAAACAGTCCACGGGGCACAGGAGATGGCTCGGTCAGCAGAGTGCTTGCTGCACAAGATCCCCAGCTTCCACAGAAATAAATGCCAGGTGGTTATGGTGGTGTGCGCCTGTACTCTTAGCCCTGAGGAGGCAGAGATAGGAGAGTCCTGGTACTTACTGGGTGGCTAGTGTAGCCAAATCAGTGAGTGCTGAGTTGAGTGAGAGAAACCTGGACGCAAAGTAATGTGGAAAGTGATGCAGGAGACACCTTACATCTATCTCTGGCCTCTATACACACAAGTGCACACACACGCACGCACAAGTATGTACACCCCACACATCCATTATGCAACAATACCAAAAAAAAAAAAAATCCCATAGTCCCTAACATGGGACAAAACATGTTCCTGGGCTGGAGAGATGGCTTAGCAGTTAAGGTGCTTGACCACGAAGCCTAGGAAACCAGGTTCAATTCCCCAGGACCCATGTAAACCAGAAGCACAAGGTGGCGCGTGTGTCTGGAGTTCGTTTGCAGTAGCTAGAGGCCCTGGTGCTCCCATCCTCTTTCTCCCTCTGTCTCTGAAATAAATAAATAAACTATTAAAAAGAAAAACCCACGCACAGATACCACAGTGAGAACAGTCTCCTTCCTGCACGTATATGAGGGGGTAGGAGCTGGAAGAGGTGGTTGTTCAATGCCAGCCCTGCAGAAAAGCCCAAGCAGGTTTCACAAGCACCGTGTGTATCAGAGAGCTTAATAAATAAAACTGAAGTCTGTCCCTCCTGTGAGCAGTAACCCCAAAGTTGGGGAGGGGAGGTGGCAAGGACATGCATTTTGCACTGTGGAAATACATATCGATGAAAACTCCCCAAGCTAACACTGTGGAGGCTGGAAACTTGTGATGCGGTCATACAGATGCATGCTTTTGTGTGAAGATGCAACAATGTGCTACAAATGTGATACTCAACCCTGAACTGCATGTATTGGGGATTTTTTTTTTAACTTTGAATCAATAAATTAACAGTTGTTTTTTTTTACAAAAGCCCATGCTCCTGCTACCACAACTGGACATTTATGTCATCATTTTCCCACTGTGGCTTGCCCTGGACTATGACTTCCTGTGTGGCCCAGCCGCTGGCCACCACTGCAGCTTGGGAAGACAGACTGAGGAGCACCAGGCAGCTCCTTTGTGAAGAGTCAGTATGGACTGCCTTGTCCCAGAGTAGCCAGAAAAGAAAAGAGAGAAGCAGAAGCCTTAGAAGTGCCTAAGAATCATCAGGAGGGGTCTGGGGAGATGGCTCAGTGGTTAAGGCGCTTGTCTGAAAAACCTAACAACCCAGGTTCAGTTCTCCAGCGCCCACATAAAGCCAGATGTTTTAGAGTGTTCTCCCATTTCAACATGAGCTTCCAACGTGAAAGTGAGGTTTAAGTAAAAAAAAAAAAAAAAAAAATGTGGCATTCTTCCCCACCTACCAGAGAAGTATTTTGGTATCTTGAAAGACAGGAGGTTGCCTAGCTGCTTTTAAATGTAAGAAGCCCTTGCTGGACCGTGTAAAGCAATCAGGGGACTGCGGGATGTGCCTCCCTCCTTCACATGGAAACTGAGCTGAACGCATGAAAGGTGGGCCAAGGCAGGAGCAAGGATGTGAACAGAATAATCAGCTGCCGGAAGCAGTTCAGGCCCCAGTATGAGCAAGACCATCACCGTGACACCACCCCGTCCGTCAGATCAGGGTCCCATTCTGGCTGATGAATAGTCAGCGCTCCCAGCCCCACATGTCCCAAGAAGGCCAGCGGGTAATGAGGGGCGTTGGGTCCTGTGGCACACAAACATGTGCGAGCATGCCACGTGCGTATAACATGGAGGCTCTGTGTCAGCACCATAGACACTCATTGGCTTTCCCTTCTGGGTCCAGCACTTACCTCCCCATTTCCTACTTGAAATTGGGTTTTAAAAGAAAAAGAAGCCAGGCGTGATGGCGCACGCCTTTAATCCCAGCACTTGGGAGGCAGAGGTAGGAGGATCGCTGTGAGTTCGAGGCCACCCTGAGACTACATAGTGAATTCCAGGTCAGCCTGAGCTAGAGTGAGACCCTATCTTGAAAAAAAAAAAACAAAAAAAAACAAAAAAAGGATCCCAGGGCTGGAGAGATGGCTTAGCGGTTAAGTGCTTGCCTGTGAAGCCTAAGGACCACGGTTCAAGGCTCCATTTCCCAGTACACACGTAAGCCAGATGCACATGGTGGCACATGCATCCGGAGTTCATTTGCAGTGGCTGGAGGTCCTGATGTACCCATTCTTTTTCCCCCCTTCTCTCTCTGTCGCTCTCAAATAAATAAGTAAAAATAAAAATTAAAAATTAAAAAGGATCCCACATTCTCCCATATTTTTTTTCATCTTTTTAGGAAATGCTTTATGTGTGATTTCTGTTCCCTTAACCTGAACTGTATCATTTTACTGCTTTTAATCTGCCTGATGCTGCATTTAAGCACACTGTCCCATGCATATGTGTGTTATATGTTTAGGGTTTGGTGTGTTTTCCCAAGCTACATGAGCAAAGGAGCATCGGGTAGCCACAGAAGAAGACATTATTCTCTAAGTCTTTGGCCAAGAAATGTGGCAGGTAGGAGGCCACTTTCAGTGTCACCAAAGAGGACTGGCTCCTCCACACGAACATCTGCCTCACTCTGGGCTCAGGTACCTAGGCTTTTTCCAACCAGCCCACTGGGGTGAGGTGGGGTGGACGCCGCAGCCCACAGTGATGCATCTACCACTTACTCATCCCATCAGGCTGGGTTACTGTGTGTGCATACAGGGCTTGACGTTCATAGTCTGTGAAGGGAAACAGCCCTGGGGTGCTCCCATTTTGGACAGCAGAGTGACGCAGAATCTCACACTCTTTGCTATTGACTCAGGGCACAACTGGAGCCCGAACACTGCCCAGCCTTGCTGGCTTCCCTGACAGGTAGGTGTGGGCTGTTTGGGTTGCCCATTGTGACAAACACTGGTCCCACTCAACTGCCGAGCACGTGAAGTGAAGCTACTGAGAACTGAACAAAGGAACTGAGGTCTTGATTTTACTGAATTTCAGTTCATTTAAATTTGAGCAGTTGTGGGTGGTGAGTGACCACTGTTAATGGGCAGAGCGTTTACACAGGTTTCCAGTTTAGTCTCTTCATTTCCAATTAACATGTCGTCAATCTTGTCCTCAAGCCCACTGAGGCCAAACCTGGGGCTTCCAGAAGCGTCCCTTGGTGGAGAGGGCAGCCTATGGATGATTGTGATGATAATCAGCAGAGGGAAGCAGTTGTCATTCCTTGCTAAGCACAATGTACTGTCAGCGAGTCTCCTTTCTCCCTGGCATACTATGGACATGGTCCAATGACTTAGCTCACAGTAGGTCTCCATTCATGTGCTTAGAGCCTGCCACGGCCTCACCCTGAATACATAGAACAGTCCCGGATGGGGCGTGTGCCTAACGCTGTCTCAGGCTTCAGATATCACCTTGTCTGTAGCTTGAGGACCCTTCTGGGAGGTGTTCTCAGGGGCCGGCTTGCAGCAAGCAGAACTAGAAAGCTAATCTTCTGGTATGGAAAGACCTCTCTGTGCTGCACAGAGCCCAAGTGTGGGCAGAGCTGAGTGGAAGGGAATGGAGCTGTAAGAGTTAGGGGCTTCCCTACTTTTCTTTTCTTTTTCTTTTTTTCTTACTACCTACGCAGGTAGTGCTTGCTGGGCCCATTTGGAGAAAGCCCTTTGCCACCGGCTCATCATAAGATTTCAGTTATCTTGTTAGGGCTCCTTTTGGGACAGAGAATGGTCATTGAGAGAAGTATGGGCTTATGTACAGAAGGCTCATGGCAGATGAAGGGGTTGCCCAGAGCCCAGTGCTGAGGAACCAAGAGCAAGGCCTGGGTTACTGGTCGTGCATCCCTGAAGGAGGAAGGTCGAGGCTGTCACCGGGAGCGCTCAGTAGGAGGAGCCTGAAGTGTCCTGCCAACCACACTTCCTCCCTCCCTGGTCCTCTTTCTCTCAAAGTAAAGCTCGAGGCTAGGGCGGGAAAGGATAGAGGAACATCTCTGGGAAAGGAGATATTTAGTGCCTGGAGTGGATGGCAGAG